>NC_083685.1:31413676-31723235 GCF_033118175.1 Dama dama
TAAAGCCCTGGTGCTCAATGGAGTCTAGGGGGCTGTGAACCCGGGGTCAGAAAAAAGTACAAAAATAGTGCCGCTGGCAACAACGCCCCCACCCCCCACCCCCACCCCACCCCCCGGCCCCACCGCCGCAGCAGCCCGGACACACCTCCGGGCTTTGCAGGGTGACCTCCACCTGATCTCAGGGAGACAGCAGTGAGTGGTGGCTCAAAGTAAGATCTTAGTTCTCTGCCCAAGAACTGAACCTGTGTAGCCTGGATGAAAGGGGCTTCCCAGGTGGCGCTAGTGGTAAAGAACCTGTCTGCCAAGAGTCACAAGAGACACGGGTTAGATCCTGGGTGGAGAATATCACCTGGAGGAGGGCGGCTACCCACTCCAGTATTCTTCGTGGAGAATCCCATGGAGAGAGGAGCCTGGTGGCCTATAGTCCATAGGGCTGAAAAGAGTCAGACACAACTGAAACGATTTCGCATGCACCACACACAGCATGGATGAAAGCCAGGAATCCTAGCCACTAGTCTACCAGGGCTATGAACTTGAAGTCAGGAAAAGTGGAAAAATAATGCTACTGGCACCCCCTTCCCCACCCGCAGCCTAGAAACATCCCTGGGTTTTGGAGGGGGACCTCCATCCTGGGGTCAAGTTGCTGCTGTGAACGGGGGCTGTGATGTTCATCCCCACAACGGGCAGTGAAGGTGAAGGGTGCCTGGGCTCGGGCTCCCTGGGGATCATAGTGCACCCCTCCCTGGGCACTCAGCCTGGGTTAGGAGAGGCCCGTCTCTCTAGCAACCATCAGAAACTCTCTACCTCATTACAGAGGACACTTTTGGATCTTTCCTGTACTCCTTTCTTCAAGATGGAGCTAGTTGTCACCTCCTCCTGATTTATTCTTCCTCTTTATAGTTCTCATTCCCTCCACCTGTTTCCAATATTTTACTGATTCCATGATATTGTCATTTGTCACTAGTGCGATGCTGTTTTTGTTTGCAGGCAGCAAGAAACCTAAAAACTCAATTCAAGCTACAAAATTCTACAAAAAATCAATCTACAAAAGAGAAATTGTCTTGGCTGCCATCACCAGAACAGCTAGGGTAGAGCCGGCCATTGGTCTGTTGGGTCACGTCTGGCCATGTTTCTGTGTTCTTATCCTGGCCTTGCCTCTGTCAACAGCTGACATCCTCAGGCTGATCACCAAGTGGGTGGCTTCCTGGAGCAATAGACCCTCCATGACCCCTCTTTTACCCCTAGGTGAAAAAAATAATTATAAGCACGGCACCAAATAAGATTCCTGAGCCTCACGCAGAAGGCAATCAGCATAGTTAAAATGGTGCCATGTAGGGTTACACCCTCACTGCTGAACCAATAACTGAAGCAAATGACTTTCAATTGTCCCTGGAGCCGCATGTGATAGCAATCCCATACAAATCCTTAATCTTCTGGCTGCGACACGGTGGGAAACAGACTGGTATTGGGAGACAAACAAAACATCCATTCTAACCACCATCTATTGCCCCCATAAAACCGTGAGAGCCTGTAAGAGAGACAGTCCTGACATACCTCTGTGCCTTCAGATGCTATCTAGTGGCTGGCATAAAATCAAGATTGGATAGTTGCCTGAATGAATGAGCAAATAAAGTAATAGTTGATTGCCTCAAACATGTATTTGTTACCAACTATTCCTGTAATTCTTAAAGCATATTGTAGTTGTGACAGTATTTGCACAACACCTCATTTTCAACCCCATCCTGCATGGCTGTAATTTTTACCTATTGCTTTCTGGGTCTTTCACTTGATTTCAACACATTACCGATTATTTTTAGAGCTGCTATTAACACAGACTTCAATTGCTGTCCTGTTTTTCCCCTTGAGCAGTGAAGCAGTTGCTATGGAAACAGAATCCAATACCTCTGTCTCGAGCTTCACATCAATGCAATTTGATGAGAGAGACTCACACACCACCTCCTACCTCTTTTTTTTTTTTTTTATATAAGTCTGAAGATATATTACCTCCCAAAGATGCAAATCATTACTGGGGTGAGGCACCCTTGATGAAGTGTGGGTTTGACAGCTTGTCCCAGAAGATGTATCTGAGCTCTCATCTGGAAATAATTCCCTAATCAGAGTTAGAGAAAGGTTTGAATGCTTGACTTGATAGGAAAAAAAAAAAAAAATCCAAGTCGTGAGGTAGATTTTATATAAAGATGGGAGGAGGATCATTTTAATTGACAGCACGCAGTCAGCACAAAGTCACAAAGTCACAGACCCACAACCTTTGCAGAGGACTCTGTGTGGTGATTATACGGCAGAAGCATCTTTCTTCCCAACTCCACCTATGAGTGGAATGAGATTTGAAATCTGATCCAAGTGGGCTGCTAGGGGAGGGAGGAGTAGGTCCTAAGCCTCTCTGGGAGGACCAGGTTCCACTAGCCAAGGAAGGGTGAGGGCCATTCTCGGGAGGAAGCTGTAGTCTAGCTTGAGCTCCTCTACTCAAAGCAGCTGGGGGAGGACACACCAGCTACAGGAACTCTGTGGGAACCAACAGCCTCAATTGCATACAAGCAGAAACGATTCTTCACCAAGTCCTCAACTCTCAGCAGGAACAAATTTTCCAAGACAAAGCTTTGACCTTGTCAGCACTCCAGAATCTTTTATTCGCTAGCTGGATGTGCTATGATGGAATTTTCTATCCTGCAGTGAGACGTTTGCACAGAGTCTATCTCTGTGAATGTATCTCTGAGAGAACCTGGATTAACCCAAGGACGTGATCTAGAAGAAACCAGGTTGGAGTGGATGCAGGGGACAAAGGGGAGCGGGGAAATGTAACAGGAGAGAAAGAGGCAGGGCACAGCTTCTGAAAGAATGACATAGCCCAAGGGCACAACATAAACAGATTAGAATCAAATGGGACCAAGATGGACCTTGATCCTCAGTCAGCAAGTGAAATGACACACCCAGAGGCACGTGAGAGTTCCAAGGCACCTTTAAAATACCAAGGAGTGGGTGGTGGCCCAAATCCTGGAAATCTCCACCCCTTCCCCACAATAGGTGGAATAGTCCTCCCACTCATTAGCATATGAAATTACCCAGCCTCTAAAGACTAACCATGCCACCTTCCGAGACTGCTATGCACTCCCCCTTTGTGATGGCCCACACTCTATGGAGTGCGCTTCTCTCTGAGTCTGAATAAATCCACTTTATACCTACCACTTTGTCTCTCACTGAATTCTTTCTGTGATCAGACATCAAGAACCTGAGCTTCACTAGGTCCTGCAACCAGGTACTGTGGATTTTGGCTGGGTTCAAGTCCCAATCTGTGGTAAACAGAAGGATGATAGTGTGAGAGTCTCCTGTACCACTGGGTACCAAAAGCATAGGATCTAGCCAGCAGACAAACCACAGCCAAGTTATAATAAGAGTATTGAGATACAGGCTAACAAGCAGCTCAGGGATCAGACACCAGCCCAAAAGGTGTGTGTCCAGACCAGAACAGAATCAATAGACCAGTACCAGAAAAGGAGAAAAGATAGAAGATGAAGCCAGGCTGAAGACAACAGACAGGATCTCACGCTGATTCTTCTGACAAATCTGGTAGATTTTGTTGCAGGATCTTTTAACCTAATACAATGATTTTTTGGTTTGAGGGATTTTTTAAGTTTTGGGTTTTTTTTTTTTGTTTTTTTTTTTTTGTTTTTTTTTTGAGTCTTTATTGAATTCGTTACAGTATTGCTTTTGCTGTATGTTTTGACTCTCTGGCCCCAAGGCATTGAGAACTTTAGCTCCCCTACCAGGGATTGAACGTGTACCCTCTGCACTGGAAGGCAAAGTCTTGACCACTGGAACACCAGGGAAGTCCCAAGTGCAATGTTTTTAAACTGAACAAGCTAAATATCAGTTTTTATGTTTGTTTTCTCTTTGATTATCTGCGTGTTTGGTTTATAATCCTGACCTTATCAAGATGAGACTTTAAAGATAACACTTAAGATATTTGTTCTTGGCCTGTGTGTTTTCTGCCTCAAGAAAAAGAAGATTATCCATGAGCTGGAATGAGACTGATTCTCCCAAGTGCCCTTATTTTGTTCTTTGCTGTGTTAACCCTCGCCCTAACCCTAAACCCATCCCAGCTGCTCCCAAGGAACATTCAGTTCCTACTCGCTTTTCTAGGAGAGAAGCAGGTCAATATTATTAGTGGAGCATGTTCTACATACCACGCGATTTGGAAATACTTTTTGTCCAGACCTGCACAGACTTCCTAACTTTGAATACTCCGCAACAAAGCTAGGCCACACTTCGCCCACATCTACCTAGGACTAAGGAGTATTGAAGGTTGCCAGGTTTTCTGCAGGTACTAGTTGGGGATATTTTCTTGCCTTCTTCATAGCAGGCCCATTTCCAAGGTACCCATTACAGATCATGCTTTTACTTGATTTGCTTTGGACAGAATTCCTGACCTGCTCCTCCTCTGCTCCTTACCACTTAAACCTGCCCCGCATGCGTTCAGTGTCTTCATCTTCATTCCCACCTATTCTTGTTTTAACAATTCCACTGTATTCCCCCCAGTCATTACATTCTAGGATGGCTTGGATGTCCAGTCTGGATTGACTGAGAGAGTTTTATGTCCCAGGAGAGCTCAGAGCAAGGCCAAGGCCACTGTAAGAACGCTGGCTTTTACTCTAGGGAAATAGCCATTGGAAAGTTTTCAGCTGAGAAGTGGACTTAGTCTAAAAATGATGGAAGAGGATCACTCTGGGGGTTGTTTTGTTTTTATCTGCGAGATAAATGTTATTAGCATTCCCTTTTTATGAATGAGGAACTTGCTGTACAGATCGCTTACATGATGTGTAAATGTAGTTGCCATTAGCTGAGAGGGACCCATCTAGGAGGTGAACAGATCTGAAGCAATGTGAGGGGTTTACTTTTCTACTTCCCAAGGCCCAGAGACCACTAACTGCCAACGTGTCTAGGCTCAGTACACCTGTGCACTCATGGTGCACATTTCTTCCTGCAAGGGTTACATTAGGTAGTCCAGGTTGGCACCAGGACTCCCACCGCTGGGTCTTGCTCTGAAAACAGGGGTATGCTGGAAAATGTTTCCCAGTCCCTTGGGGTTGGGGAGAGTAGCATTTTCTGAGTATTTGCTGATTTCTGCAGTTGGTGTAAATATTCAAATTCAATCTCAAACAACATGATTTTACTGAATATGGAGTTTGGAAGAGAAGTACAGTCTCCTGTCAGCTGAAGATACCACTAACTTGAGCCTTTATGATAATTTTAAAGGGTTAGTGACAATCTGCCTATCTATCTAGTATTTGCGCCCCTGAGCTGTGCTTAGTCACGTCTGACTTTTTGTGACCCCTTGGACTGTAGCCCTCCAGGCTTCTCTGTCCATGGGATTTTCCAGGGAAGAATACTAGAGTGGGTTGTCATGCCCTCCTCCAGGGGATCTTCCTGACCCAGAGATCGAACAGAGGTCTCCCGCATTACAGGTGGATTCTTTACCATCTGACCCACCAGGATAGCCCAAGAATACTGGAGTAGGTAGCCTATCCCTTCTCTAGGGGAACTTCCTGACCCAGTAGTCAAACCAGGATCTCCTGCATTGCAAGTGAATTCTTTACTAGCTGAGCTACAAGGAAAGCCCATTTGAGCCCCTAAGTCAGGAGACTTTATAGCTGGAGACATGGCCAAAGTAGACGGGAAAAGTAATTTGGACTTGAACTAGAGGTTGAAAGATGGATGAAAAAGGAAAAATAGAATAAATCCAAGGTTGTGGAATTATGATGGGCTACATAGCCAAAGGAGAGCTCAGTGGTTGAAATAACTGATCCTTGGCTGATGGCTCCAGGGTCCAGAGCAGAGATGACTAGTATGTAAATCTGAAGAGATTCCAAAGTCAAGTCAGACAGTCAGAGGTCTCAGGAGTAAGTAGAGGAGGAAAGCCAGTCAGTGGGAGGAAGAGGCATCAGAGAACCGGATAGCAGGCAAAAACAGACACTAAAGCATGGTGTTTGCCAAAGTCCTGCTTCTACAAACCACCTGCTTCAGACTCTCCAGGAGTTCATTTCAAAAAATATTTCTAATATAGAGTATCTGGGTTGAGTCAAGGAACTATGTGACTTTTAAAATCTTTCTAAGCTATTTATAGAGAATATCATGCTTGGGAACATGGTAGATATCAAAGACAGAAGGAGTCAGGATATTGAGGAATCCCCAGAGCCAAAAAGAGACACTGAATTATGAGATTAGAGTTCTGGGCCAAGGCAGCGATGCCTGAAAGGAATAGGACCCAAGATAACAGGATAACACACCAGCCAAGGTACAGGATGTATAGTTAGGAGCTGATGCTGAGACTCAGACACCAGGCCCCTGTGAGGCATCCTCAGCACAGGCTTACAGGGGTCCTGAATGCATCACCAGGGAGTTTTTTAACTTCTTGGCAATGGGCCCAAGAGAAAACTCTATTCTGGAAGTGACATGATCATTTTACTTTCACAGTAAGATGGATGATGGAAGGCAAAGAAACAAGATTAGAAGTAAGGAACTTCCCTGGTGGTCCAGTGGTTAAGACTCCACACTCCCAGTGCAGGGGGCCCAAGTTAGACCCTGGGTCAGGGAACTAGATTCCACTGCCGCAACTAAAAGAGCCCAGTGATGCAAGTAAGACCCAGTGCAGCCAAATACATAAATAATAAAGTCACTATATTTTTTTATTAAAAAAACTAGCAGTAAGGAAGCCAATGAAGGGGCAAATCTACTGAAAGATGATGAAGGCATGAACAGTAGCTGAGACCATAGGGATGGAACTGTGAGGTTAGTTTTAGAGACGTATCAGAACTAGAAATTTTTAGAGACATTTCAGAGCTAGAGCTAATGTAGGATATTTGATTGACTTTGGAGAGGGAAGGATAAGCAGAAATGGAGGATAATTCCCACATTTCTGGATAGAGGGAGGGAGGGATAAGAAGAAATAGGAGCAGATTCCCACATCTCCTACTAGGGTGGCTTGGTAAATAGCATCCTGCTGGGAGAGAGGCACATAAAATGAAAAACAGAGAGGAGATCAGACTCTTGATGGCAAACGAGATAAAACAAGTAAATTGACTAAGACCAAAAAAAAAAAAAAGCTTTTTCTGTTGCATGAAATCAAAGAAAGCCTTGACCCAGCAATGGGGTAGTGGACAGTGGTAGCTACAATTGTCTTCTCGGAATGCATTTTCATAACCCTTCTAATAAGTCTCCAGTTTTTAAGTACAGCAACTCTGATCTACTCACAGACATAGGAGCGGTGAAGGAGCCAGGGCTGGCCAGTCAGTGTGCCCACACTTTTTCCAGAGCGACCGGCTCAGAGGTGGTCTGAAGACCTGAGTGTGCCAATCAGGGCTTCTGGAGACTTCTCCAGTACAGCCAGCAGGGACTTTCTCCTGGAGTTGTTGTCTTTGGGGAAATGTCTAGGAAGAATGAACAACTACAGCAGCAAGCAACCCTCTTCCGCAACAACCTAGAAAAAAGTGTAATTGTATGAAGTTCAGTTGAGACCAACTCAGTTGCTGAGAGAAGCAGAGGTGACAAATGGACAGTGTGAGTTCCAGGTGTAAGCAGAGGCCTGGGTAATGCAGGTATTTCTTTGATCATATTAGCTCTTTCAACATCCCTCCCAATCATATGAGGAAATAAAGGCCTTTTTCTCCCTTTGGCTAGCAGTGGGACTCTGAAATATAAAGCATGGGATTCTCCATGAATACCTGCTGAGAGGCCAGAGCTACAGCTGGGCCTCAGGGAAAGCTCAGTCCAGGGACTGGACTGTCAGATTGTCAGCAGAACCTGGCCCGCCTTTCCTCTGTGCGTCTCTGTGGATGCTGGCCTCCTTTCCTCTCACTATAGGCTAAGTTCCATCGTTGGCAACATGGCCACCATACAGCAACCTGGGTTCACTCTTCATTGGTTCTGTCTCTATTTCTGAACCAGGTTCTGTCTCTATCTTTGAACTTGAAAGTGCAGAGAGTAAAAGGCAGGCAGTTTTACTCTCTACCTTTTATTCTCTGTGCTTTTAAGTTCAAAAATTCTAAGAAAGGAATCTGATCAACTGCCCTATGCCATACAAAAGATCAAACGATCGTCACGCGGATTTTGCAGTCCTACCCCTAGCTTAGGTTGGGCCAGGATGATACCCCTGAACCAACGAAATGAGGTCAGTGGGGCAGACTTGTATGAGAGAACAGCCATGCTCAGGGAAACCACAAAGTCAGAGAAGGGAGAGGAATAATTCCAAGAAGGACAGGCGTACTATTCCTGGAAGAAGGGCAAACAGCAGAGGTGTCCCTTACTGAAAGGATAATGTTTCAAATATGCTGAATCTGAAGCACCCCACCCCCAAAAAAAGTGAAAGTGAAAGTCACTCAATCGTGTCCAACTCTTTGAGACCCCCATGGGTATAGTCCATGGAATTCTCTAGGCCAGAATACTGGAGTGGGTAGCCTTTCCCTTCTCTAGGGGATCTTCCCAACCCAGGCATCAAACCCAGGTCTCCTACATTGCAGGTGGATTATTTACCAGCTGAGCCACAAGGGAAGCCCAAGAATGCTGGAGAGGGTAGCCTATCTGAAGCCCTATGGATGATGCAAATGAGGCCATGGAAATGTTAACAGTTAACATTATTGCTCAACATCTATAAGAGACAATTTATGCATGTTATTGATTCTAATGAAACAGGTCATCTCAGCCGAAACTTCAAACTATAAAGTGTGTGTAATTTTACCATGAGATTATCTAGAACTTTAGTTTTCAGAGGAATTTTTGTTCACTTTAAGATGGTTATGGGCTATAGTAGAGTGGGTGTTATAAGAGCAAAGAATGGGTCATAAGTCACAAAAAGGCAAGAGCTCAAGAGCAAAACATCCTGATGTGTTTCTCCCTTCTGGGGCAGGAGACAAGGTCATGAGCTAGCAGAGTCTCAGAACCCCAAGATTTTTGATCTGAGCAACGTGAACAATGGGGCTACCGCTGATGGAGAAGGGGGAGTTTATGAGCAGGGCAGGGCTAGGGTAATTTTGAGTTTTCTCTCAGATGCTCACAAGGAGAGGTCAAGGAAGCTATTAGAGGGTCTTCCCTGGTTAAGCGGTTAAGACATCTCCTTCCGATATAGGAGGTGTGGCTTCTATCCCTGGCCAGGGATCTTAATCCCACATGCCTCCTGGCCCCAAAAGCAAAACATAAAACAGGAGCAATATTGTAACAAATTTAATAAAGACTTTTTTAAAAAGGGTCCACATTAAAAAAAATCTTAAAAAGAAAGGAAACTGATAGAAATGTGGGACTGGATATCAGAAGAGCAGTCTGGTCACTGCTGCAATTTTTGATTGAATTACTGGTTTTTTGTGATTTCCTCTTTGTTTTTAATATTTGACTTTCAGGGTGGGTGAATTTCATGATTTCAACTTACATATCCTATTTACATTTTGGTGACTCTCCGATTTTGGTCATTTTCTTTTTAATTGAAGTGTCTTTGTTTACAAGGTTGTGTTAGTTTAAGGTGTACAGCAAAATGATTTAGTTATGCATTCATTTATGTCTGTTCTTTTTCAGATTCTTTTCCCTTGTAGGTTATTACTCAGTGTTCAGTATAGTTCCCTGTGTTATTCAATGGGTCTGATATTAAGAGTTCAGGAGTAAATGAGGAACCATCCAAGCAGATTGAGGAAGCTTTCAGATTATGGGAGGAAAACCAGGAAGAGTGATGTTCTGAAGACACGTCAATGAAAAACATCAAAGAGAAGATCACTATGACAGTACCACTGAAGGGTCACAGGAAAAGTGACTAAGAATTAGTCATCCGATTTAGCAATGTGGCTGACATCGGTGATGTTGACAGTTTCCACGAAGTGATGGCGCTCAAGGCAAAAGTCACATCTGAGCTGGGAATGCCAGCACAGGAAACAAAGATTAAGTGGGACACTGTCCTGGAAACAGAGGATCCTAAGACACAACCCGTTAAGGCTCTGATTCCTCCAGGTCCCTAACCTGGACCACATTGTAGACTTTAAATAATCTCCTAAAACACAACCCCTTAAGGCTATGATTCCTCCAGATCCCTAACGTCTCATAAGCCTCACCTTCCCTCCCAACCCCTGCATTGGAAGAACAGTGATCTGATCAACTGAGCACTGTTTTCTTATGTTATTAAGAGAATCTGAGCACTAAATAAAGCTTTTACTTAAAAGAGCAGATCCCTCTAAACCGTAAATCAAAGTTCATGTTCTCCCTTCTTACCAGCACATGGGGAGAAAGACCAAGTCAGAGTCAGACAACACTAAAGGATCTACGTGGTGTCATTGTATTGGATTTGCCACCTGTGTTAATAAGTTTTTACTCTAATTGGAGTAAATTTTCATGATAACTTTTTTCAACTTTATGGAGTTATAAAGAAAATCATACATATATAAAGTCCACAATGTGGTGAGTTGATATACATACATTATGAAATGATCCACAATCAAGCTAATTAACACTCCATCACTTCCCACCCCATCATCACACACAGTTACATTTCTGTGTGTGGTGAGAATGATTAAGATCTACTCTTTAAGCAACTTTCAGATATACAATATTATATGAAAGATAGTCACTCTGCGATACATCAGATCTCAGAACTTATTCATCTTCAATCTGACACTTCCAACCCTTTGACCAGCATCTCCTCATTTCCCCCACCAACCTCCAGACCCTGGCAGCTACCATGTTACTCTCTGTTTTGACTTTTTTAGATTTCACATAAAAGTGAGATTATGCCCTTTATTTCCTGCTGTGACTGGCTTATTTCAGTATGCATAATGTCCTCCAGATTCACCCTGTTGCCTCATATTGCAAGATTTCCTTCTTGTTCATGGATGATAATATTCCATTATAGTATATGTATAGTAATGTTGTTATATCACATTTTCTTTCCCTATTTATCTGTTGATGGGCATGTAGGTTGTCTGAAGTGAACAACACTGAAGTGAACACAAGTGGGCAGATATCTCTTTGAGATATAGATTTCATCTTCTAATACATATCCAGAAGTGGGTTTGCTATATCTACTATAAATTTCTTTTCATAAGCTTCCCATATCAGTGAAAGTGTTAGTTGCTCAGTCATGTGAGACTCTTTGTGACCTCATGGACTGTAGCCTGCCAGGATCCTCTGTCCATGGAAATCTCCAGGCAAGAATACTTGAGTGGGTTGCCATTCCCTTCTCCAGGAGATCTTCCTGACCCAGGGATCAAACCCAGGTCTTCTGCACAGCACATGGATTCTTTACCGTCTGAGTTACTGGACCCATAGCTTATTGTTGACAGTTCTTTTCAAATACATCTGGTCTTTTTCTTGTGATAATGTGAGCTGTAGAGCTGCCTCTTACTCTTGGTTTTGGTTCCCAAATGAGAACCCAGATGAGATCCTACAGGGAGAAATTGATAAGTTTGAAAATGGAACATCAACCTGAAAAGTATAAAGACATTGGGAGCAGAGTGAGATTAGCAGAGCCCTGAGGTCAGGGACAAAGTGGGAAAAGCTGTAGTTGACCAGCGGTGGATGAAGCCAGCTTAGAGAATTTTTGAACATACATGTCAAGCTGCATAGATGCATTACAGTTTTTTACTTGCTCAGATACTTAGATGCATGTTTCAGTTCTCTTTAGAGGTCAGAATGAGGCATCCATTTGTCATAATATTTTAGAAAGCATATTAAGAATGAATAACCCAAGCAATGATATCAGAGAGATTTTGACTTGAGAACTAACACTGCTACTGATGCTCTGTGTGAATCTGAGGTCACTTTTCAAACTCTGCTCAGCATCCTCATCCATCAAATGGAGGTAGTAATGGCATCACCCAGTTGGTCTAAGAATTGAACAAGATAATGAAGAGAAGGGTCTATTGTAAACACCTGTAGTAAACGCTCAGTAATTATTAGTTAGCATTAATGTAATTATCCACCATCCAGAAGGTTTCCTTTTAGGGCCCCTTTAGTGACCTTCTCTCCTGCCTCCATATCTGACTCCATTTCTGCCTCCCCCCACCCCACTACCAGTTCTCATCAGCTGCTGCCCCATGACCTTGCTCCCTTGTCCTTCCACCACAGGTATTGTGTTACCTCCCTCTCATCCTGTGAATTCATCAACTGGAAACAGTGTTGAGGAAAAATTACAGTCACACAGGACTTTGCTGGGGGTCCAGTGGTTAAGAATTTACCTTGCAAGGCAGGGGAACCAGGTTTGACCCTTGGTCTGGGAACCAACATCTCGAGGGGCAACTAAAGCCTGCAAGTCACAACTAGAAAGCGCGTACTCCACAACAAAAGATCCTGCATGACCCAGCGAAGAGCCTGAGTGCTGCAACTAAGACCTGATACAGCCAAATAAATAAATAAACATGAAAAAAAAATACTTTCACCCTGACAAGCAAGCAAAAAGAGCCCATGTGGGTTCACCGGCAAGCAGTAAAAGATTGCTTTATCCCAGATAAGACTGGACTCAGCAAACTTTATATTTTTGATGAGTAAAATCAATTTAAAACTTTTAATTAAATGTGACCTCCACTTATATAAGAAATAAGTCACCAGAATGCAATATAAAGCATAAGGATTATGATCAACAATATTGTAATATATTTTTTATTTGGGCAGACTGTTACTAGATTTATCATGATGCTCATTTTATAAGGTATGCAAATGTCAAATCATTATGTTGTACACTTAAAACCAGCATAATGTTGTATGCCAATTATATTTAATAAAAAGTAGTTAAATAAATAAATAAATAAAATAAAACTTTTAATTAAATGTGATACTAGGAGAAGATTTTGATCTCCAAACACAGAGAGTTTAAATTACCTGGACCATGCCATTACCATGTGTTTAGAAAGATCAGCAGACCAGCCCTTTGACTACACACACTTAAGGCAAGTCCTTTTCTTCTGACAAAGATAAGGTGATCTGTAGGCTGAAGTTAGATGTTGAGGTTTGATCAGTCACCACACAAGGTAGAATGAGCTGGATCTCTGAGAATATAGACATCCTTTCTTTATCATTATTTTTATTATCGGTTGATTTGTTTGATTTTGTTTCATTTGCTTACTTGTTCAAAGCATTGAGGATTGTGGGCAGGTGATGAGGCCCAGAAGGCAGAAGCGGCTCAGCCAGGTGAATGAGGTGGAGCAGAACTGCTTCAAGGCCCAGAAGACGTCCTGAGAGGAGGGGCTTCCTCTGAGCTTCTTGAACCAACAGTGTCCCATGCCTGGGGAGCTGCAGCTATGGGAGCACGGGTGTGGTGCCCATCCCATCCGTGACAGACACTGCAGGTCTTCTCCAGACAACTGGATGCTGGTAGCTGTTAGCCTGGGGAAACTGAACAAGAAAAGAAGATGAAAGTGTCACATGGGCACTGTGATCACCTGGGAGGCCTCCCTTGAGGGACTGGCAGATGCTGAGCGATGGTGTGGGAACTCAGATGCTGAGGTCTTATAAACACACTGCTGGAGGCATCGTAACATCAGTATTAAACATAAAAGGGGTCTAATTTCATAAACCAACTGGCAAGGAATTTCTTCAATCTCCTTATATTTCAGATTTAAAATATGAGGTACAAACTCTTTAAGTGTCTTGACCAAGAGTACCCAGGAAGGGAGAATGACATTTGCACCAAGATTTTGAGCTTTACTTTACACATAATAATTCATTTAATCTGTGCAACAACCTAATGAGATAACCTCTTTATATATAGTAGAAGTGAGGCACATAAAGTTTTAATGGCTGTATGATATTTCATAACATAGATATAAAATTACTTAACCTTTTTCTATTGCTGAACATATAGGTTACTGCCATTTTTTTACATCATTAAACTACATTTAACCATAAAAAAAAAGATTTTTAGATTTAGTAAATTATAATAATACAGAATATAGGGCTCCCCTGGCTGCTCAGACAGTAAAGAATCTGCCTGCAATGCAGGAGACCTGGGTTCAATTCCTGGGACAGAAAGATCCTCTGGAGAAAAGTAAAAATTTACTTTGACTAAGAATAAGCATCTTCCTTACAATTCACCAATCCGGGTTCTGAACTTCAGGTAAAGCCAGGTGCAAATTTATCAGAAAATGGTAATTCTTCCAAATACACACTACAGCCATAAAGTGTCATAGCAATGCAATTCTTGGAGTGGCCATGAATTTAATACTGAAAAATCTTACTTTCTGAAATCATGGACTGTCAGGAACATTTCTTTTTGAAATCATTTCAGTAAGATGAAATACCCAAGTCTGGTCTGAAGGAGTTTAGTCATTGCATCACGGGGTAGTAGCCTTGACTTGTGGTCCATATGCAGAGTTTTGCACGGCGATCTTGGACATAGCATTTGACATCTCTCTTAACTTCGTTTCCAAGGAACAGAACCACAGGTCCATTTCACAGGCCATAACTGATGGTGACCCCTTTACGCACCGTCTGACTTTGCTTGGAGACTATCAAAACAGTGCTTCAGGAATTCCCTGGAAGCCCAGTGGTTAAGACTCTATGCTTCCATTGAATGGGTCTTAGATTTGATCTCTGTTTGGGGAACTAAGATCCCATATGCTACACAGCACGGTCAAAGGAAAAAAAAAAGATACTGCTTCATTTACATTACACCTAAATGCCATTCTTGCAAAATCCCATCATTACTCTCTCTTTTTCTCGTGAAATGTCCCCACATGGCAATGAGTCAGTGTACCTGACTTTGGTAGTCCACAGGTTTATCTCTGGTGGTCTTAGGCTGATCAGGTAAGGAAAAGAATGTGTCTTATATTTCAAATATCTACTTTTAATTATCTGTGTTTTATTCCATTCTGTAAGCAGGAGTAACAAAATAATCTAATTGCAAACTAAAGGATGTTTATAACTTAAAAGTTTCCATGCTATATAACATAGAAAATTCTTGAGATCAAAGGAAGAAAATCACTGTACTTAAAATGAAAAACAAAAATCAATGACTAAACTTCTTGGTTTTTCTTTTACTTTCCCCAAACCCAGGCCGCGCCTCATATAATACAACAATGATCCAAAAAGGTGTTTTTCTTTCCTGCTTAGCAATATGACCAGGCAATGCTTAGTGACAACAACCACTGCATTGCTTGAGAGATACTGGAAAACTTGAAATACTGATGAATTTCCGAAACCTCCTTCCCAGTCCTCATTCTTGACGTATGACCTTGTTTTCTACTTCACTGAAAAGTAGGAAAAAATCAGAAGTAGAACAACAACAATAACAACAAAAATAGCACGTCTTCCCAACCTCTTGCAGCTGCACCTCTATGCTGTCGCTGGTCGGGATGTTCCTATTCTCTCCTTTGCCCTAGATCTCATTGCTTGGGAGGACATTGTTCCAGGAATTCCCTCCTTTCTTTTCCCTGGTCATCCACCTCCAAGACAGCCTCTGATGAACCTCAGCCCTTGGTACCCACACTATGAAGCAGTTCCTTCTCACACGGAGTCAGGGCTGAAGTATGTGATCAACAGAATTCTGCAGATGCCCCGTTGTGTGACCTCAGATGCGAGGTCATAGAGGACAGTGGGTCTTCCACCCTCTTGGAGTTCTCACCCTGGGGATGCCACACCGCCATGAGGACACTCAAGCAGTCTGATGAGGCCCATGAAGAGAAACTGAGGTCTCCCCTGAGAGACAGCCAGTGTGCCCATCCCATGAGCAAGCCTCCTCGGAGGTGGAGTCTCGGGGCCCATCCGCATCTTCAGATGCCAGGAACCATAGCCAGCGTCTCCATGCAACTTCAGGAGAGACTCTGAGTGAGAACTGTACCCAAGATGTTCCTGAATTCCTGGCCCACAGAAACTGTGAGAGAGGACAAATTGTCTAATATTCCCCAAGATAATGTATTTGGGACAATTTGTTATGCAGCAATAAATAACTAATACATCTTCTGTGATCACAGGACTTGAGCTTCTCCCCACCTTCCCCAGAGGAAAAGCAGAGTCCTCTGGAGACCCCACAAGGACCCTCCTCTCCTGCCTGTGTGCTAAGTCACTTCACTGAATCCAACTCTTTACAACCTTATGGACCATAGCCTGCCAGGCTTCTCTGTCCTTAGGATACTCCAGGCAAGAATACTGGATCAGGGTTTTCATGCCCTCCTCCAGGGGATCTTCTCTACTCAGGGATTTAACCCACATCTCTTACATCTCTCGCACTGGCAGGCAGGTTCTTTACCACTAGTGCCACCTGGGAAGCCCCCTTCCTATCCTGCTTGCCTCCTATTTCCTACCTGGCCCCACCCTCTTCTCACCACCCCAGGCCCACCCACAGGGACCCCGTTGCCTTCCGCAGGAGCATCAGGGTATCACTGTTCCCTCGACTCTCCCCCTGCTAGGCCATCCCTCAGTGTTCCACTCCCAGGGTGGCCTTCCCTGATGACCTTTCCAGAAACCCAGCTCCCCACATACACCCACACCCACACACATTCTTCTTTCTCTTTCCTTTAGTTTTTCCTTCACACACATTACTGTTTAATAGACTTCATGTATTATGTATGACGGGCTTCCCTGGTGGCTCAGATGGTAAAGCGTCTGCCTGCAATGCAGGAGACCTGGGTTCGATCCCAGGGTCAGGAAGATCCCCTGGAGAAGGAAATGGCAACCCACTCCAGTACTCTTGCCTGGAAGATTCCATGGATGCAGGAGCCTGGTGGGCTACAGTCTACGGGGTCACAAAGAGTCGGACACAACTGAGCGACTTCACTTTCACTTTTGTTATAGATGATACCTCTGCACTGGGTAGCTGAGAGCTGAGTTGGTGCGTGGATTGTTGTCTCTTCCCGATGCAGATACACTCTCCAGTTTATTGTGGGTCCTCCATAAAGATTTCTCAGATGAATACATGAGTGTCAAGGATGCATGGATATCCAATTAATATTAACTTAAGGGGATGTCTCTGGTGGTCCAGTGGTTAAGACTCCAGGCATCCCCTGCAGGGGTACAGGTTTGATGCATGGTCAGGGAACTAAGATGACATGTTCCTCTCAACATGGTCAAAAGATTTTAAAAAATAATACCTTAAAAATGCCTCAAATATAAGCTTTTATGACTGGCTTCCACTTTATAAAGATGCCTCTAAAATTTACTACTAGTTTGCATAGCAAATACATGGGTTCTTAGAATCTGTACCTTTTGTTTCGTTTCATCTTGATTTTCTTCTCTCATTTATAAGTTCTCTGTTTTTTATATTTCATTCCTATTATGTTCTCATTCTACACTGCTTCCAAGACTTCGTAAAATTAATATAAATAAATAAAAGCAAATAAATGGTGTTAGTTCTCTCCTAAACTCAAAATAGGTGATTAAACCTATCACTGGTTCAGCATATTATAGTAAACTCTTTCAAGAATAAAGATCTAACTTTTTTATGAACCCGATTTTAAAAACTCAATAAAATGTAATTGTTTTATTTTTCATTGAAGTAAACTTTATTGTGAAATAGTTTACATGATAAGCTTTGGATTGGGGAAGGAACATTTACTTTTAACATTTTGCATCATCAATGCTCACAGCATATTTTTCTAGTGTCACGTTATTCTTGGAAATTTTTGTTTGCTTTCATGATATAATAAAACTCTTCTTGAAAATTATTTGTTTTAAATTGATGCCTTCTTTTGCAAAGAACCCAGTGAGAGTTCTTTTCAACAGTGAAGTGAATTATTACACTATCTAGTGAATAAAGAGGATTTTTCTGCAATTCACAGTTCCTCATTCTGTATAGAATCTAAATTTGGGATAAGGATAGCACATATTATATCCGAGAAGATCATTTAGCAACTATGGGAAAGAGAAAGGAAGCCTAGATCTTACATCCATACTTACCCAGAAGGGCCATCAAATGATAAACAGGTGCTCAGAGATAAAAATGGGAAGTAATTGGTTTTTATTCTAAGGGAAAAGATAAAATGGTACTTCTCAGTATATGTTTCACTTTATAAACTTGTCTCATATTCTGTGAATGGTATAAAAGTTAATCAAATTAAAAAAACATATCTATCTATCTACATCTTCTCATATTTATGTAGTTGATATACTTTAACTAGCATATGAAATAGTGTTAACTTTCACAAAATAATCACAGACTTAATACTTTTGTAGGTTTTATTTTTTATTTACTTTGTTATTGAAATATAGTTGGTTTTGTTGTTCAGTTGCCAAGTCATGTCCAACTCTTTGTGATGCTATGGACTGCAGCATGCCAGGCTTCCCTGTCCCTCATCATCTTCCAGATTTTGCCCAAGTTCGAGTCCATTGAATCGGTGATGCCATCCAACCATCTCATCCTCTGTCCCCCTCTTCTCCTTCTGCCTTCAATCTTTGTAAAGAGTTGATTTACAGTGTTTCAAGTACACAGCAAAATTAATCAGTTATACACACACATACACATACATACATGTATATTTTTTTGTTATAGATTATGATAAGATACTTAAAATAGTTTCCTGAGCTATACAGTAGGTCCTTGTTGTTTATCTATCTTATATATAGTAGTGTGTACATGTTGAAAAAGCTCTATACAGTCAGCAAAAACAAGACTGGGAGCTGGCTGTGGCTCAGATCATGAACTTTTTATTGTCATATTCAGACTTAAATTGAAGGAAGTAGGGAAAACCACTAGGCCATTCAGGTATGATCTAAATCAAATTGCTTACGGTTATACAGTGGAAGTGAGAAATAGATTCGAGGGATTAGATCTGATAGACAGAGTGCCTGATGAACTATGGACAGAGGTTCTTGACATTGTACAGGAGACAGGGATCAAGACCATCCCCAAGAAAAAGAATTGCAAAACAGCAAAATGGCTGTCTGAGGAGGCCTTACAAATAGCTGTGAAAAGAAGAGAAGCAAAAAGCAAAGGAGAAAAGGAAAGATCCACCCATTTGAATGCAGAGTTCCAAAGAACAGCAAGGAGAGATAAGAAAGGCTTCTTCAGTGATCAGTGCAAGGAAGTGGAGGGAAACAGTTGAATGGGAAAGACTAGAGATCTCTTCAAGAAAATTATAGATACCAGGGGAACATTTCATGCAAAGATGGGTTCAATAAAGGACAGAAATGGTATGGACCTAACAGAAGCAGAAGATATTAAGAAGAGGTGGCAAGAATACACAGAAGAACTGTACAAAAAAGACCTTCATGACCCAGATAATCACAATGGTGTAATCACTCACCTAGAGCCAGAATGTGAAGTCAAGTGGGCCTTAGGAAATATCGCTACGAACAAAGCTAGTGGGTGTAATGGAATTTCAGTTGAGCTATTTCAAATCCTAAAAGATGATGCTGTAAAAGTGCTGCACTCAGTATGCCAGCAAATTTGGGGAACTCAGCAGTGGCCACAGGACTGGAAAAGGTCAGTTTTAACTCCAATCCCAAAAAAGGCAATGCCAAAGAATGCTCAAACAACCACACAATTGCACTCATCTCACACACTAGTAAAGTAATGTTCAAAATTCTCCATCCCAGGCTTCAACAGTACGTGAACTGTGAACTTCCAGATGTTCAAGCTGGATTTAGCAAAGGCAGAGGAACCAGAGATCAAATTGCCAACATCCGCTGGATCATCAAAATGGCAAGAGAGTTCCAAAAAAGCATCTACTTCTGCTTTATTGACTATGCCAAATCCTTTGACTGTGTGAATCACAACAAACTGTGGAAAATTCTTCAAGAGAAGGGAATATCAGACCACCTGGTATGCCTCTTGAGAAATCTATATGTAGGTCAGGAAGCAACAGTTAGAACTGGACATGGAATAACAAACTGGCTCCAAACAGGAAAGGAGTGGGTCAAGGCTGTATATTGTCCCCCTGTTTATTTAACTTCTATGCAGAGCACATCATGAGAAACACTGGGCTGGATGAAGCACAATCTGGAATCAAGATTCCTGGGAGAAATATCAGTAACCCCAGATATGCAGATGATACCATCCTTATGGCAGAAAGTGAAGAAGAACCTAAGAGCCTCTTGATGAAAGTGAAAGAAGAGAGTTTAAAAGTTGGCTTAAAGCTCAACATTCAGAAAACTAAGATCACGGCATCTGATCCCATCACTTCATGGCAAATAGATGGGGAAACTGAGAAACTTTATTTATGGGGGCTCCAAAATCACAGCAGATAGTGACTTCAGCCATGAAATTAAAAGATGCTTGCTCCTTGGAAGAAAAGTTATGACCAACCTAGACAGCTTATTAAAAAGCAGCGACATTACTTTGCCAACAAAAGTCCGTCTAATCAAGGCTATGTTTTTTCCAGTAGTCGTGTATGGGTGTGAGAGTTGGACTATAAAGAAAGCTTAGCACTGAAGAACTGATGCTTTTGAACTGTGATGTTGGAGAAGACTCTTGAGAGTCCTTCGGACAGAAAGGAGATCCAACCAGTCAATCCTAAAGGAAATCAGTCCTGAATAGTCATTGGAAGGACTGATGTTAAGGCTGAAGCTCTAATACTTTGGCCACCTGATGCGAAGAACTGACTCATTTGAAAAGACTCTGATGCTAGGAAAGATTGAGGGCAGGAGGAGAAAGGGATGACAGAGGATGAGATGGTTGGATGGTATTACCGACTCAATGGATATGAGTTTGAGTAAACTCTGGGAGTTGGTGATGGACAGGGAGGTCTGGAATGCTGTAGTCCATGGGATCGCAAAGAGTTGAACAGGACTGAGCGACTGAACTGGCTGAACTGAACTGAGCATGTTAGTCCCAAACTCCTATTTATCCTTCCCCCTCCAACTTTATTTTTAGAACAGCTCTAGATTTACAGAAAAATTTAAGCATACAGGATAGAGTTCCCATATACTTCACCCCTCCTCTGTTACAGTTCCCCTGTTAATAACATCTTGCATTAGTTTGGTACCTTTGATATAATTGATGAACCAATATTGAAACATTTTTATGAAATAAAGTCTGTTATTTGGTTAGAGGTTACTTTTTACATTGTTCAGTTTTATGGATTCTGACAAATATATTATACCCACTACCCACCATTACATTATCATTCAGACAGCTTCACTCTTCTTAATCCTCCACCATCTCTCCCCTCCTCCCCTTGAACTTCTCACAACTATTGGTCTTTTTAGTATAAATATCTCCATAGTTTTCTTTTGTAAGAATATTGTATAGTTAGAATCATACAGTGTGGAGCCCTTTCAGATTGGCTTCTTTGACTTAAAAATATGCATTTAAAGTTTCTTCATGTTTTTGTTGTGGTTTCACAGTTTCTTTCTTTATATTAGTAAATAACATTCTACTGTATGGATGTACACAGTTTGCTTACCCACTCACCTATTGATAGACATCTTGGTTGCTTAACAATTTTTAGCAATTATGAATAAGACTGCTGGAAAGATTAGACGTAAGTATCAATACTTTTGTGTGAATACCTAGAAGCATGTTTACCAAATTTTATAGTAAGACTGCTTTTCTTTGTAAGAAACCACCTACCTGTCTTTCAGAGTAACCACACCATTCTGCAGTCCTACTTGTAATGAATGAGAGTTCCTATTGTTCTAAGACATTTTCATAATTTGCTACTGTCAGATTTTTGGATTTGAACCATCCTAGTAGGTGTATAGTGGTTTAAAAGTGTGATGTAACTTTCAAATATTTTAACTTGCAACTTCCTAGTAACATATGATACTAAGCATCATTTTATATAATTATTTACTATTTTAAAATCTTTAATGAACTATCTGTTCAGATCTTGAGTCCACTTTTTATCTTGTGTTGCTAACTTTCTATTGAATTTTAAGTTTTTTGTATATTTTTGGATACAAGTTTTTTGTCTGACATGTGTTTCACAGATAATTTCTCCCATATTAGGATTGTCTTTTCGTTCTCTTAACATCTTTCACAAAGCACTATTTTTAATTTTAATAAGTTCAATTAATTGTTTCTTTTATTCATTGTGGTTTTAGCATTGCATATAAAAGCTCATCACTAGACTTAGTGTCAGTTAGATTTTCTCCTATGCTATCTTTTACAAGTTTTTAAGTTTCAAATTTTACATTTAGGTATATGATTTGTCTTAAAATTTTGTAAAAATTATAAAGTCTGCAGCTAACTTAGTTTTGCACATGGACATCTAGCTGTTCCAGCACCATTTCTTGAAAGGACTATTCTTTCTCTACCTGCTTCTTTATAAAAAATAATTGACTCTCTACATACGGGTCTGTTTGGGGCTCACCATTCTGTTCCATGGATCTATGTGTCTATTCTTTCACTGATACCACATTATTTTGATTATTGTACTCTCCAGTAAGCCTTGAAACTTGGTATTATCATTTTTCTTTGCTGTCTTCAGTACTGTGTTGACAACTCTGGGTCTTTCCTCTTTCTGTATAAACTTTAGAATCAATTCATCAATATTCACAGAATAAGTTTTTAGGATGTTTATTTGGATAGCTTTCAACCTACAGATCCACTTGAGAAGAGTGACATCGTAATAATACTTTTTCTATCCATGAACATGGAATATTTCTCCATTTCTTTAGTTCTTCAATTTTGTTCAAAATTATTTTGTACTTTTCCTCATATAGGGCTTATATATATATTGTTATATTTATACTGAGTATTTGTTTTTGTGATAATGTAAATGGTATAATACTTTTAACTTCAAATTATACTGACTGTTGCTGGCATATAGAAAACAATTGACATACATACTAATCTTGTATATGGCAACCTTGCTATAATTGCTTACTTGTTCCAGGAGTTCTTCTTGTAACCCTTTGGGATTTTCTACATACAAAATCAAATCATGCATGAATAAAGACAGTTGTATTATTTCCTTTCCAATCTGTGTATCTTTTTTTTTTTTCTTGTCTTATTGTTTTAGCGAGTACTTCTATTACAGTGTTGAAAAGCAGTTGTGAGAGGAGCTATCCTTATCTTGTTCCTGATCTCAGTGGGAAAGCTCCTAGTCTCTCACTATGAAGTACGATCATAACTGTAGGTTTTTAATGATGTTCTTTATCAAACTGGGGAAGTTCCCCTTCTTCAATTTCTGGTTTACTGAGTATTTTCATTAGGAATGAGTATTGGGTTTTGTCAAATGGTTCTCCTGTATCTATTGATGTGATCATGCAATTTTTTTTAGTTTGTTAATATGATGCATTATATTAATTGTTTTTTTAATATTGAATCATTCTTGCACACCTGCAATAAGTCTCACTTGGACATTTATAATGTTGTTGGCTTCCATTTGCTAATGTTTTGCTGTGGATCTTCTCGTGTATAGTCATGAGTGATACTGGTCTGTAGTTTTCTTGTGATTATTTGGTTTTATTATTAGGGTAGTGCTAGCCTCATAGAATGAGTTAGGAAGTGTTTTTTCTGTTTCTATTTTTCTGAAAGAGTATAAATAATAGGTACACATTTCTTCCTTAAATGTTGGTAGAATTCACCTGTGAACTTATCTGGGCTTGGTGCTTTCTGTTTGGAAAGGTTATTACTGATTCAGTTTCTTTGCATAACATTTCTTAAGCAAATTGTGTACTTCTCTTTAGTTGAGTTTTGGCAATTATGTCTTTTTATGGATTGGTCCATTTAATCTAGGTTATCAAATGTATGGCCATAAGACTATTTATAACATTTCTTTATTATCCTTTTAACATCCCTGGGATAAGTAGTGATGTCCTCACTTTCATTTCTAGTAACAGTAATTTGTGTATTTTTTTCTTTAGTTAGCCTAAGCTAGAGATCTATATATTTTATCTTTTCAAATAAATAGTTGTTACCTTTATTTTCTCTAATGTTTTCCTGTTTTCAATTTCATTCGTTTCTTTTTTTTTAAATTCTCCTTACTTTGAACTTATTTTGCTCTTCTGTTTCTAGTTTCCTCTTATGGAAACTTAGACTGTTGATTTTAGATGTTTCTTTTCTAATGTATGTATTAGGTGCTATAAATTTCCCTCTATATATTGCTTTCAGTGCATCCTATAAGCTTGATAAGCAGTATTTTCATTCAGCTTGAAATAAATTTTATTTTGAGAGCACTTCTTTGATCCATGAGTTATTTAGAAATGTGTTGTGTATTTTCCATATTTATTTGTAACTTAATTTTGTTGTTGTGCTCTGAGAGGGTACTGATAGCTTATGGTGAATGGTGCTGCTGGATTCATGGTCTCTGAAAGAGAAGATTTAACTCTGGAACCAAAGACAGGTCTCAGTCACTCAGAGCTTTGTGTGCAAAATTTTATTTAAAGTGACAGGACAGAGAACGCTTCTGACATAGACTTTAGAAGGGGGTAAAACTGCCTCACTAGTTTAAGTGCGACCTTATATACTTCTCAACTAACTGCTGATAATAGATAAAAAGAATACTTCAAAGTTGTAAGAGTTCCACCAGACCTTTTCCCAAGGTATACATCCTGAGATAACTGGCATAAGATTAGCCAGAGAGAACGGTTCTGGGCAACGTCTCTGGGTGAGATATACTATTGCTATGTAATCAGGGGTACAAGTATCAAGAAACAGGTTCCCAGGCAAGATCTGTTACAATTATAATCACTAACATAAAAAAGCATTTCCATGAATAAGACATTGTGTTGTGTGATCATTAGTTCCAGACCTAAAGAAAGGCCAGTTCTCGGGGAAGATACCTTGTTGCATAAGGCTTAAAGAAAGCATGAGCAAGAATGTTCACCTCCTCCTTAAAGGGCCTTAAGTTTTAACTCTCTCAATACTTTGTGTGATACTTATTCTTTTAAATGTGTTGAGATGTTCTGTACAACCTAGAATGTAGCCTATTCTGGTTTATGTTTTATGTGAGCTTGAAGAACTTTCTGTATAAGGTTAGTGTTTTATGCATCATCTCCTCTGATTGGGTGGAATATACAACTGACAGTTAGACCCAGATGATGATGGCGGCATTCAATTCAACTATATCCTCATTGATTTTATGTCTGCTGAATCTGTCAGTTACCAATAGAGGGTTGCTGAAGACTCCACCTATAATAGTGCATTTACGTCTCTTTCTCCCTGCAGTTTTATCTGGCTTTGCCTCATACACTTCAGTGCTGTACTGTGAGATGCAGACACAGGATTGTCATGTCATCTTGGTGAGTTGACCTTTTATCATTATATATCCTTAAAATTTTCCTTGTTCTGAAGTCAGTTTTGTCAGAAATTAAAATGGTTAATCCAACTTTCTTCTGATCAGTGTTACCATGGTGTATCTTTATCCTTTTTCATTTGTGTCTGTATAATTAAATTAAACATGTCTTTATACATGTTTCTGTATAAGTACAAGAAACATGTTGTTTCTTGTAAACAACATGTACTTGAGTCCTATATTTTATTCACTCTGCCAGTCTTTATTTTTTTGTTGGTGTATTTAAACAATTCACATTTAAAGTGATTATTGATAGAGGTAGATTAATATCTACCATAAACTTTTTCTGCTTATTGCCTTTCTGCTTTTATTTTTTCTTCCCTCCCCCTTTCTGCTTTTTTTTTTAGTTTTAATTAAAGATTTATGTGATTCCATTTTCTCTCCTCTCTTAGCATATTAATTATGCTTTTTATAAAAGTAGGTTACCATTTCCTCCTCCAGGGGATCTTCCTGATCCAAGGACTGAACCCACATCTCCTGCATTGGCAAGTGGGTTCTTTACCACTAGTGCCACCTGGAGGTCCATAACGATTTATGTGATTCCATCTTCTTTCCTCTAGTAGCATATTAATTATACTTTCTGCACAGTTATTTTAAGAATTGTCCAAGTATACAGCATGATTATAACTAATCTAAATCCACTTTCAAATAACACTATACCTCTTCACGGGTAATGCAATTTCTTTATTATAAACTATTTCCAGCTCCTCCTTCCTATCTCTTATAACACTCTGTCATTCATTTCACTTACCCATAAGCTATAATCATCTAATGGGAAGTCTTTAAGTGTCATTTCAGGAGTGCCCCAAAGAACTTTGTTACCATAGTCCTTTATGTCTTAGTGTAAAGAATTCAATGAGAGCAAAATGGTAGGTAAGAAGTGATGTATTAGAATAGAATGCTTGTGAGGCTTACAAGCAGGTGGGCAAGAAATGCTTTGCTCTGAGAACCTATGGGCTACAGTTTTATAATCAAAGGAAAAGTGGAGAGGGAGAAGAAGACCTTATTTATCTCTCTTGAGTAGGCAGTTCCTCCTCCAGGTTGAGCAGGAAGTTTCCTTGTCCCTACATGGTCAAGTTTTGGAAATTATTGTTTTGTATGTGTGAAGACAGTGTGTCACAGAAATCATTAATTTACTGAGCACATTGGTCAGTCTGCGGTTCTCATGCACCATTACTTTATTGTTTTGGGGCATGTCTCATGCTTCTACTGCATGGCTTTATTGCTAAGCAAATATGGTTGGTCTTGCGGTTTAGCAAACTTGGTTTCTTGAATAATCATTAACCTACAGGTTATATATATATATATATATATATATTTTTTTTTTAACTTACAACCAAGGCAAAATGGTTGTCTGAGACCTTAAAAATAGCTGTGAAAAGAGAAGTGAAAAGCAAAGGAGAAAAGGAAACATTTCCATTTGAATGCAGAGTTCCAAAGAATAGCTAGGAGAGATAAGAAAGCCTTCCTCAGTGATCAATGCAAAGAAATACAGGAAAAAAACAATGGGGAAGACTAGAGACCTCTTCAAGAAAATTAGAGATACCAAGGGAACATTCCATGCAAAGATGGGTTTGATAAAGGACAGAAATGGTATGGACCTAAAAGAAGCAGAAGATATTAAGAAGAGGTGGCAAGAATACACAGAAGAACTGTACAAAAAAGATCTTCACCACCCAGATAATCACAATGGTGTGATCACTCACTTAGAGCCAGACATCCTGGAATGTGAAGTCAAGTGGGCCTTAGAAAGCATCACTACGAATAAAGCTAGTGGAGGTGATGGAATTCCAGTTGAGCTATTTCAAATCCTGAAAGATGATGCTCTGAAGGTGCTACACTTAATATGCCAGCAAATTTGGAAAACTCAGCAGTGGCCACAGGACTGGAAAAGGTCCGTTTTCATTCCAATCCCTAAGAAAGGCAATCCCAAAGAATGCTCACACTACCGCACAATTGCACTCATCTCACACGCTAATAAAGTAATGCTCAAAATTCTCCAAGCCAGGCTTCAGCAATATGTGAAATGTGAACCTCCAGATGTTCAAACTGGTTTTAGAAAAGGCAGAGGAACCAG
Source organism: Dama dama (assembly GCF_033118175.1). Lineage (NCBI taxonomy): Eukaryota > Metazoa > Chordata > Mammalia > Artiodactyla > Cervidae > Dama > Dama dama. Next base: position 31,440,908 of record NC_083685.1, read on the forward strand.
AGATCAAATTGCCAACATCTGCTGGGTCATTGAAAAAGCAAGAGAGTTCCAGAAAAACATCTATTTTTGCTTTATTAACTATGCCAAAGCCTTTGTGTGGATCACAATAAACTGTGGAAAATTGTGAAACAGATGGGAATACCAGACCACCTGACTTGCCTCTTGAGAAATCTGTATGCAGGTCAGGAAGCAACAGTTAGAACTGGACATGGAACAACAGACTGGTTCCAAATAGGAAAAGGAGTACATCAAGGCTGTATATTGTCATCCTGCTTGTTTAACTTATATGCAGAGTACATCATGAGAAACACTGGGCTGGAAGAAGCACAAGCTGGAATTAAGATTGCCAGGAGAAATATCAATAACCTCAGATATGCAGATAACACCACCCTTGTGGCAGAAAGTGGAGAGGAACTAAAAAGCCTCATGATGAAAGTGAAAGAGGAGAGTGAAAAAGTTGGCTTAAAGCTCAACATTCAGAAAACTAAGATCATGGCATCTGGTCCCATCACTTCATGGGAAATAGATGGGGAGACAGTGGAAACAGTGTCAGACTTTATTTTTGGGGGGCTCCAAAATCACTGCAGATGGTGACTGCAACCATGAAATTAAAAGACACTCCTTGGAAGGAAAGTTATGACCAACCTAGATAGCATATTAAAAAGCAGAGACATTACTTTGCCAACAAAGGTCCATCTAGTCAAGGCTATGGTTTTTTCCAGTGGCCATGTATGGATGTGAGAATTGGACTGTGAAGAAAGCTGAGCGCCAAAAAGTTGATGCTTCTGAACTGTGGTGTTGGAGAAGACTCTTGAGAGTCCCTTGGACTGCAAGGAGATCCAACCACTCCATCCTAATGGAGATCAGTCCTGGGTGTTCATTGGAAGGACTGATGCTGAAGCTGAAACTCCAATACTTTGGCCACCTCATGCGAGGAGCTGACTCATTGGAAAAGACCCTGATGCTGGGAGGGATTGGGGTCAGGAGGAGAAGGGGACGACAGAGGATGAGATGGCTGGATGGCATCAGACTCGATGGACATGAGTTTGAGTAAACCCCGGGAGTTGGTGATGGACAGGGAGGCTTGGCGTGCTGCGATTCATGGGGTCACAAAGAGTCGGACACGACTGAACTGAGCGACTGAACTGAGTGGGATTAACAATATAATCACCTACTTTGTCCCTTCACTCTGTCCCTATCAAATATATTGTTGCTATTATTATTTTGAAGTTATCTATTAGATCAATTAAGAATAAAAATCTTAGGTTTACTTTTGTTTATTCTTTTTTTCATGTTCTACGTTTCTTCATGTAGATCAAAGTTTCTGACTATATCATTTTCTTGTCTATGAAGAACTTATTTTATTTAACATTTCTTCCAAGGTAGATCTAGTAGTGAAAGATTCCCCCTCCTTTTTTTTTTTTTTTGGTCTGAGAAAGTCTATTTCCTCTTCTCTGTTGAAGGATATTTAATTAACTGGATTCAGAATTATGCATTGGTGGATTTTTCTTTCAGCACTCTAAATGTTCCATTCCACTCATCTGCCTGGTTTCTGAAGAGAGATATCTGATGTAATTCTATTCTTGTTTTGCCATAGGTAAGGTAATTTTCTCCTCCAACTTTTTTCAGTATTTTTTTCTTTGTCTGACATTCTGCAATTTGAATATGATATACTGACATGTAGATAATTTTGTATTTATCCTATTTGGTGTTTTCTGAACTTTGTGAGTCTCCGGTTTGGTATCTGGCATCCATTCTGGAAAATTCTCAGGCACTATTACTTCAAATATTCGTATCCTTTCCTTTCTGTTTGGTATTCACATTACCTATATTTTACCCTTTTTTTGTAATTTTTCATAGTTCCTGAATATTGTTCCCTTTTTTAAAAAAAATCTGTTTTTAATACTGAAATTTGAGATGTTTCTATTGACATATATTCAGATTCATGGATTATTTCTCAACTGTGAAAAGTGTTCTTCATTTCTGTTTCAGTGTTTTGTTTTCTAACACTTTCTTTTGATTCTTAGAGCTTTTATTTCTCTGCATATGTTACACATCTGTTCTTGCATGTTGTCTAATTTCTACAGTAAACCTCTTAGCATATTAATTGTAAGTATTTTAAGTTCCCACTCTGATAACTCCAAAACCTCTACCAGTTTCAAGTCTGCTTCTGACACTTGCTCTATTTCTTCAGACTGCTCACCTTTCAGCATGTGTTGCAATTTTTTTTACAAGCCAGGCATAATGTATCAGATAATAGGAACTGAGATAAGCGAGTCTTTAGTGTGAGCTTTTATGTTAAAATGGCCACAAGTTAAGCTGTGTTTAATATTTGCTGAGCAGAGGTTTCACTTTCCTTTAATGCCGTTTGTTTTGTCTTCTCTTTTGTCTTTGGGTTTTCTTAGAAACTCCTTCCTGAACTTGTCTGTTTCCTGCAGCCCTCAGTTATAATCCACTGCTACTGTAACTGGAAAGTAAGGAATTGGGAAGGGGATACAGTCTATAATCTTATGATTAAATCTCCATTTTTAGCGAGCTGGAATCCCTGGGCTATGAATAGTTATTCAACTTTCTTGTGATGACAGGCATGACAACCTGCAAAATCTTCAAATATACAAGTGGGAACCAGCAGTTCTTTTTCTCCTCACGTGAGACAGGCTTGAAGGAGCAGAAGTTGTCTAATTATTCTCTCTCAAGGTCAGATAGAGCTCTGATACAGAAATGACCCTTGAGGACTAGCTTTGTTTCAACTTCCCAAGTGGTTCAGTGGTAAAGAATCCAACTGCCACTGCAAGAGATGCAAGGGACGTCAGTTCGATCCCCAGGTGGGGAAGATTCCCTGGAGAAGGAAATGGCAACCCACACCAGTATTCTTGCCTGGGAAATCCCATGGACAGAGGAGCCTCGTGGGCTACAGTCCATGGGGTCACAAAGAGCTGGACATGGCTGAGTGACTGAGTGTTCATGCAGCCTTTGTTTCAGGGACAGGAAGTTTTATGTGTATTTCAAAGCTATTGCTCCTCCTCCAAGAGGGAATTTCTGTCTTATCTTCACAGGAAAAACTGGTAGGGCTCCTCAAGGTAAAAATCATGAAAGTGTGGGTGTTGACCTAAGCCTACATCCTGCTGCCTCAGAGTTTTCCACTCTGTCAAGTTCACACTCGGTCTCAAGATGTGCTCTGATTACTGCCCCATCCATGACTGGCGACATGGGTTTCTGCTCCTAGTCAGCTGGGATTGTCTGCTTCAGTTTCCAGAGAGGTGATTTGTCCGGTGACCTCAGTTCTCTGGTAGGTGTAAAAAGAATCACTGATTTTCAGTTGGTTCAACTTTTTCTTATTGTGGTGGCAGTAGTGACAATTTTCAAGATCTTCATATGTCAGAGCAGAAACCAGAAATCTTAATAGTAATATTTTATATCCATTATATCTTTTGACCACACAAAAGGGTGTTGATGGAAAATTAATCAATCAAAGAAAGAAATGAAAATTTTTATTTGAGCCAAATTTGAGGATTATAACCAGGAAGAGCATCTCAAAATTCAAGGCACAGTTATGTAAGTGTTTTGAGACAGAGGGCTATATATCAAATGACATCTTATTCACAGTTTACATAATCCAGACTAAACATCATCATAGTAGATCACATGACCCTTTACAAGATCGTGAAGAATGTTATCTTTTAAGGAGTTGTCTTATCAATGCTGGAAGAATGTTACTCTTTATGACTGAGCAAGTATTCCAAAGAATGCTCAAACTACCGCACAACTGCACTCATCTCACACACTAGTAAAGTAATGCTCAAAATTCTCCAAGTCAGGCTTCAGCAGTACATGAACTGTGAACTTCCAGATGTTCAAGCTGGATTTAGAAAAAGCAGAAGAACCAGAGATCAAATTGCCAACATCCACTGGATCATCAAAAAAGCAAGAGGGTTCCAGAAAAACATCTACTTCTGCTTTATTGACTATGCCAACGCCTTAGACTGTGTGGATCACCACAAACTGTGGAAAATTCTGAAAGAGATGGGAATGCCAGACCACCTGATGTGCCTTTTGAGAAATCTGTATGCGGGCCAGGAAGCAACAGTTAGAACTGGACGTGGAATAACAGACTGGTTCCAAATAGGAAAAGGAGTACGTCAAGGCTGTATATTGTCACCCTGCTTATTTAACTTATATGCAGAGTACATCATGAGGAACACTGGACTAGATGAAGCACAAGCTGGAATCAAGATTGCTGGGAGAAATATCAATAACCTCAGATATGCAGATGACACCACCCTTATGGCAGAAAGTGAAGAGGAACTCAAAAGCCTCTTGATGAAAGTGAAAGAGGAGAGTGAAAAAGCTGGCTTAAAATTCAAAATACAGAAAAGTAAAACCATGGCATCTGTTTCCATCACTTCATGGCAAATAGATGGGGAAACAGTGGAAACAGTGAGAGACTTTTATTTTTTGGGGCTCCAAAATCACAGCAGATGGTGACTGCAGCCATGAAATTAAAAGATGCTTGCTTCTTGGAAGAAAAGTTATGACCAACCTAGACAGCATATTAAAAAGCAGAGACATTACTTTGCCAACAAAGGTCTGTCTAGTCAAGGCTATGGTTTCTCCAGTAGTCATGTATGGGTGTGGGAGTCGGAATATAAAGAAAGCTTAGTGCTGAAGAATTGATGCTTTCGAAATGTGGTGTTGGAGAAGACTCCAAGATGGACAGGGGTGCCTGATGTGCTGCAGTCCATGGGGTCGCAAAGAGTTGGACACAACTGAGTGACTGAACTGAACTGAACTGAAGTATTCCTGCTGATTTGGGAGGTCCGGTCCATGCATAAATGCACATCCACAATGCAGAGTGCAGAGCAGTCACTGGTCAGAGGAGAAATTTTACGTTTAAATTTTTCTTGTCTTCCCACGTATGTGTATGTGTGTGCAACTTAGTCACGTACGACTCTTTGTGACTTTATGGACTGTAGCCTGCTATGTTCCTCAATCCACGGGATTTTCAAAGCAAGAATCCTGGAGTGGGTTGCCATTTCCTTCTCCAGGGGATCTTCCTGATCCAGGGATCGAACCCAGGTCTCCTGGGTCTCCTGCAATGGCAAGAGAATGGATTCTTTACCCCTAAGCTATCTGGGAATCCCTGTCTTGGCATAAAATATGAATTTTATTTCACAAGGGCAAAGTACACAGATCTTATTCACATTTTACATGCTAGAAAACTGAAGTTGAGAGAGAATGAATGACTTTGCCAAGATAAAGGGTCAGAAGGTGAAGGTAACCCACATCTTCTAGAGGTTACCAAGACTCCTTCAACACAAAACTTCATGCTCAGGCATGAATGCTCATGAAACAACTTGAAAAAAACATTTGGATTGTCCATGTTTCAGGTGTCTCTGCAGCCTGACGTAAGAAGCCCTGGAGAGCATATTCCATAATGTGTCCTCAAGCCTGACTGTGTCCCCAACTCATACTCAGATTTTAGGGAATTCACAACAATGGGAGTCTCAGTTTCTCAATGAATCTGGAGCAAGACCTAACCATGTGATCATTCACTGAGGTCTTTTGTAATCACAAAAACAGCAATTCTAGGTTGCATTCAGGCTCTGTATTTTTGGAAGAGAGAGAGAGTTTGTATATGTGTGTATCTGTGAGTATGGATATGTGGAAAGGGGAACTTATTTCTCCACAGTTTTTCTGAACTGTTAAATTTGTTCTTTCCCTGAAGTGGAAAGCCTTAGCTTCTTGAATCCTTTAAATGGGATGACACTTTACTTTCCCATCTGCTTAATTACAATGATAGTTTATGAATGTGATTGATATTTAAAACAAGACTTCCTTCCAGGGTCTCCTTTGTCTTTGAACTGTCCTTAGGCTTTCTCATTATAACTCTACAACCACTACCAACCGTTGAACTGTCTCATTGCAAAGTCACTTCCTCAGAGAGGCCTTCCTTGAACTTCCTCTTTCCGAACCTGTGTGTTCATAGCTCTGTCCCTTGCTATTTTGGAATCTTCACGAGGGTAGACTCTGCGCAAGTCACGGCTGATCCCCAGGACAGACAGTCCAGGACAGTGCTGTCCACTAGACCCTTCTGCAGGAATAGAAATGGTCTGTAATCCACATATGTGGCTGCTGCTGCTGCTGCTAAGTCGCTTCAGTTGTGTCCGACTCTGTGCAACCCCACAGATGGCAAGCCACCAGGCTCCCCCATCCCTGGGATTCTCCAGGCAAGAATATTGGAGTGGGTTGCCATTTCCTTCTCCACACATGTGGCTACTTGTACTGAATTTTTTATCCTAATTTAAATTTAAATAGCTAAATTCAGCTTGTGGCTGCACCTCTGACAGTGGGGGACTAGAGCCGTGTTTCTCAAAATCTAAATCAAGATGTCACTAAGGTGCTTAGTGACCCATTCTCTGGATAATTCTTACCAGGAACAAAATTTCACAACTATCGGTCTAGAATGGAATTCTCAATACTGGCTTCACATTAGACTGACCTGAAGGAAGTTTTAGAAGCAAATATGTCCCAATCACACTTCTAAAGATTACATTTCAGTTGGCCTGGAGTGGGGTCCAGATATTAGTTTTTCTTTTTAATTTGGCTGCCCTGGGTCTTTACTGCTGTGTGCAGGCTTTTTCTCTAGTTGCAGTGAGCGGGGGCTTCTTGTAGTGGTTTCTCTTGCTGCAGACTGCAGGCTGTAGGCGCGGGGCAGGCTTCAGTAGCTGCAGCTCCCAGGCTCTAGAGCACATGTTCAGTAGTTGGAGTGCACAGACTTAGTTGCTCCATGGCACGTGGGATCTTCCCTCACCACGGAGCAAACCCATGTCCCCTGCATCGGCAGGTGGACTCCTCTCCACTGAGCCACCAGGAAAACCCCCAAGTATTAGTCTTTTCGAAAAATGAAGCAAAACAGAAAATCTCCCCAGAGGACTGATGGGCAGCCAACCTGGAGTCTAGAAGATTTGTTCTCACCTGCTCCTCAAAGCAGACCAAATAAATATACAGATAAATAAGTCTGTGAGCTTTTTATAAAGGGTGGTGATGTCAAGTAAAATCTTGTGATGTTACAAGAGATATTAGTGACATTGGTGGGTCTTTTTTACATTCTGTAAAAAAGAAAACACAGCTTTAGATAATCTCTAATAGTTGTGAAATGCCTTGTCCTTTTATCCATTAACAGTACCAATCATACCATCCTCTGGGAGATTTAGTGAGAGTGACACTTTGAGTTCCCTAAAACAATCACGTTTTAAAATACACAAAAGCCTTTCTAGTTTGCTGGTTGATTGACAAGGGGCCTGTGGACCGCACAACAAAGTCACGTGACCTGCACTGCCCGGCAGCTGGGGGAAGGTGTTTCCCAACCTGCCGCCCCGCAGGTCCGGGATCTCCTTTGTGAAGTTCTTCTCCGTCCTCTGCGGCCAGGTGTGCGGGTCATTGCCTCCTGGGAAGGAAAGGAGCCCGGACGAGCCTGGGAACGTGGGTGCAGGAGCCCTGCCCACCCCTTTCCGCAGGTGAACAGGTAAGGAAGGTCGTGCAGGAAGTCCAGGCTGGCTGGGCGCCGGAAGAGTAAGGCGGCGCTGGCTCGGCATCTGCGCTGGGAGGCGGCTGTGCCGCTGCGGAGCGCCCGCGGATTTCAGCCCAGCCCCGAGCACCGAGCGGCCTGGGGACAGCAACTCAAGGAAACCCGGGCAGCTGGGCAGGGGACTGTCTGATGATTTTTTAGAACATGCTCCTGATTGAAATTAAAAAAAAAAAAAAAAAAAAGCCTCAGAGTAAGTAAATTGAAGACTGCCAATGTTCGCCAAGACTCCGGCGCAGCCTGCCAGGAGATTTGAGGAAATTAACATGAAACTAAAACCGAAATCTTAGGTGAAGTGGAGCAAGCAAAATTGATCAGAACGCAACCAAATACCAGCCAAAAAAAGGTCTCTATAGACGTTTAAATTGTTAGGAGAGAATGAGAGGGAAAGCTTTCAGTTGCTAGGAGAGATTTAGAGGAAAAAGTTGAAATTACCACGAGAGATTTAAAGAAGTACTATTCAGTGAATCAAAAGTACTAGAACAAAAATAAATGAATATGGTTTAACAATATATCAGTAGGTAGCCATTTAAAAACTACTTTAGTCGAGAGTATAAGTTAATTTAAATATTTTCAATTATTTAAATCAAATTAAACATTATAATTAAAAGTTTGAGCCTTGTTAACTCTATAGGTTTGCACCAAAAAAAACAAAAAACAAAAACTGGGAGTAATGTGCTAGAGTGGTATTTTTTTTCCCACAAAAATTTCATTGATTTAGAAAGAATAGACTCTTCCTTAAAGATAGTAAACATTACCAACCCACGATGAAATTAGATCACGTGCTTTCTGCAATATTACCAGAGACGCATGCAGTAAACTTCATTTGTCTGCATCTGCCCGTAATAACTAACTAAGTAACTCCGGTTAATGTTCACCCAGCAGTCAAAATGCAGTGTATCCACTGTGATTAGCACACCAGGTTATTATTTCAGGGAAATCCGAGAGGTTTGGGGCTGTCAATATTCTTCAATAGAACCATCTTTTTGCTCACTTTGCTATTTTTTAAGGGTGGGCATTCTCTTTGCAATGTGCTTATCAAGGATCTTTTTTCCGCTTCCTTGAGTTTAGTTAAAATAGAAACAAAATTGCTTTCTTAGCTGAGCCTACTCATGTGTTCTTAGTCTTGTGATATCCTTTGTGGATATCTCCTGTTTCTCTGACCTATTGCCTCTCTGATATTTTAGCAACAATCCACCAGCTTGACCTTTGAACAAAACTCATGTAAGCCACTGATGGAAGCCACAGGGCTGAAACTTTATTTGCATCTAACAGTAAGATTTGTAGTATTTTTATTGAAGTTTTTTTTTTTACTGTGTCGGTGTTAAATATGTCAGCACCTCTTTCTCAACTACATTCTCATGGAGGATATTGTCTTTCCGGCATTTTGTTTCCTTTTAAGAAAGCACACAAAATTTCAAATAGATAGCTTTCTTACTAAAAATTATTGATCAGTATTGAAGTTATCCCTGTTTGGGGTTAAACTATCTTTAATAATACTAAAGAAGATATATTGTAGATAGTTGTATATATAATATTCTCTGCAAAGAGCATTGTTCTTTGACAATGAAAAAAAATGAAACACCTTGAAAGTAAATGTTTATTATTGTAAAATAAAATAATAAATGTGATTTTAGATGTATAAAATGCTTTATTCATTACATATTCATAGGAAGGTATCACTATAGTATAAATTTGGGGGGTAAAGAGCTGGCTTGTTCTAAATTACATTCCAGAGGATTTTTATACAGAAGTGAGTGAAACAAAAGGTGTGCCAAATATGATTTAAGAGTGGTATTGTGGCATGACTCTGGTTACCTCTTGTGATAAAATGACTGTTGTATTTTTCTCATGTAGCTTTTACAACTAGAGAAGTGAATTATGTTCAGTAACCTTTTCCAGATATTATCTTATGAAAAATGTCTAGTTCTTGGCTCTTTGAGTTTTAGTCCTTTTCTTCATAGTAAACCAGAGCTTTTTAATAAGCTTAGGAGTGTTGTCCAGTAGAACTTTCTGCAGTGATAGGAATGTTCTGCATACACTTTGCATTGTACAGTGTGATAGCTACTGGCTCTACGTGGCCATTGAGCACTTGAAATGTAGTTAATTTAACTAAGGAATTGAATTTTTTTCTTTTGCTAAATTTAATTGATTTTAATGAAAATGTAGTTATCCTTATGTGACCCATAGCTACCAGATTGCACAGACAGCTAGTTAGCCGCTTCCCTTTATTCTAGTGGCTGGTTATAGTATCGTGCAGGACATAACTGCTGACCTTGGACTTTCAGATAGTCCTGAAGGTATTTTTCGCGAACATCACTCTTGAAGGGATTTAAGAGATTAATTTTTTTCATTCTTAATGACATTGTTTTGTTTCTCATTTTATAAGCAATATATGTTCTACTATACCGCCCAGTTGTGTCCGACTCTTTGTGACCCGATGGATCATACAGTCCATGGAATTCTCCAGGCCAGAATACTGGAGTGGGTAGCCGTTCCCTTCTCCAGGGGATCTTCCCAACCCAGGGATCAAACCCAGGCCTCCTGCATTGCAGGTGGATTCTTTACCAGCTCAGCCACCAGGGAAGCCCATATGTTCTACTAGAAACACATAAAGGCATCAAGTAAAAATTTACAATTCACTCATAATCCCCACCCTCCAGTGGTAACTGTCTTTGCTATTTTGACATATTTCCTCCCAGTGTCTAATTTTTTTTTAATAGAGGTATAGTTGACCTATATCACTGTTATTATTTCCAGGTACACAACACAGTTATTTGATATTTCTTTTTCACATAGCTGTCCAGTTTACCCAACACCATTTATCAAAAAAGTTTTCTTTTCCCCATTGTATGTTCTTGCCTCCTCTGTCATAAATTAGTTTACTATATGTTTGTAGGTTTATTTCTGGCTGTCTATTCTGTTCCATTGATCTTTGTGCCAGTACCATATGGTTTTGATTACTGTAGCTTAGTGGTATGAAATCAGGGAGCATAATAATGCAAACTTTGTTCTTTCTCAAGATCATTTTGGCTATTTGGGGTCTTTTGTGTTTCCATACACATTTTAGAATTATTTGTTCCACTTCTGTGAAAAATGCCATGCTGATTTGACAGGAATTGTATGAAATGTGTAGATTGCCCTAGGTCGTATGATCATTTTAACAATACTAAGTCTTTTAATCCATGAGCATGGTATATGTTTCCATTTGTGTCATCTTCAATTTTATCAATGTCTTATAGTTTTCCAAGTACAGATCTTTTACCTTTGTGGTTAGATTTATTCGCAGAGATTTTATTCTTTTTGATGCTATTGTAAATAGGATTATTTAATTAATTTCTCTCTCTGATAGTTCATTACTAGTGTACAGAAACGCAACAGATTTCTGTATTTTAATTTTGTACCCTGCAACTTTACTGAATTCATATACTAGTTCTCACATTTTTGATGCATTTTTAGAGAAGGAAATGGCAACCCACTCCAGTATTCTTGCCTAGAGTATCCCTTGGACAGAGGAGCCTGGTGGGCTGCTGTCCATAGGGTCGCACAGAGTTGGAAACGACTGATGCAACTTAGCAGCAACAGCAGCAGCATAAATATTATATGTAATCTGCAAACAGTGACAATTTTACATCTTTCTTTTTTTTTTTTTTTAGTTTTACATCTTTCTTTCCAATTTGAATTCCTTTTATTTCTTTTTTTGTCCACAATGCCATGGCTGGGACTTCCAATACTGCATTCAATAAAAGTGATGAGAGTGGACATCTTTTGTCTTGTTCCTATTCTTAGAGGAAATGATTTCAGCTTTCCACCGTTGAGTGAGGTTAGCTGTAGGTTATGCCCGCTGCACACACCACCACCTAGCTGTGTGTGTAGGTGCCGCCAGGCTTCTCTATCCATGGATTTTTCCAGGCAATAATACTGGAGTGGGTTGCCATTTCCTTCTCCAGGGGATCTTTGTGACCCAGGGATCGAACTCGCATCTCTTGTGTCTCTTGCACTGGCAGGCAGATCTTTAACACTGAGCCACCAGAGAAGCCCCAGGTTCATCATCTATGGCTGTTATTATGTTAAGGTTTGCTCCCTCTCTATCCTATACTAACTCTTAATATGAAAGTTTTTATCATAAATGGATATTGAATTTTGTCAAAAACTTTTTCTGCATCTATTGAGATGATCATATGGTTTTTATGCTTCAATTTGTTAATATGGTGTATCACACTGATTGATTTGCAGATATTAAAATATCCTTGCATCCCTGGAATAAAGCCATCTTGGTTTCATCACCAAAATATATCATGCCACTCCCTGTGGCCTGCAAAGTTCCTGCTGAAAAGTTAGCTGACAGTATTATGGGAGTTCTCTTGTATGTAACTAGTTGCTTTTTCCTTGCTGCTTTTAATATTCTCCATCTTTAATTTTTACTGTTTTGTTTATAATGTGTCTTAGTGTGGACCTCTCTGATTTGATCTTGTTTGGGATGTTTACTGGATCTGGATTTCTGTTTCTTTTCTAAGGTTATAGAAAGTTTCAGCTATTGCTATTATTCTTTATTTTTTTTTTTTACACTAGGCCCTTGTCGATTATCTATTTTAAATAGAGCAGTGTGTACTTATCAATCTCAAACTCCCTAACTATTCCCCCTCTTTCACCATCCTCCCTTGGTAACTATAAGTTTGTTCTCTAAGTCTGTGAGTCTCTTTCTCTTTTGTAAATAAGTTCATTTGTATCTGGTTTTTGTTTTTTTAGATTGAGTATGTAAGTGATATCATATGATGTTTGTCTTTGTCTGACTTTCTTCACTTAGTATGGTACTCTCCAGGTCCATCCACGTTACTGCAAATGCATTATTTCATTCTTTTTATGGTTGAGTAATGAAAGTGAAGAGGAACTAAAGAGCCTCTTGATGAAAGTGAAAGAGGAGAGTGAAAAAGTTGGCCTAAAGCTCGATATTCAGAAAACTAAGATCATGGCATCTGATCCCATCACTTCATGGGAAACAGATGGGGAAACAGTGAAAACAGTAGCTGACTTTATTTTTGGGGGCTCCAAAATCACTGCAGATGGTGATTGCAGTCATGAAATTAAAAGACGCTTACTCCTTGGAAGGAAAGTTATGACCAACCTAGATAGCATATTAAAAAGCAGAGACAATACTTTGCCAACAAAGGTCCGTCTAGTCAAGGCTATGGTTTTTCCAGTGGTCATGTATGGATGTGAGAGTTGGACTGTGAAGAAAGCTGAGCGTGGAAGAAGTGATACTTTTGAACTGTGGTGTTGGGGAAGACTCTTGCAAGTCCCTTGGACTGCAAGGAGATCCAACCAGTCCATCCTAAAAGAGATCAATCCTGGGTATTCATTGGAAGGACTAATGCTGAAGATGAAACTCCAATACTTTGGCCACCTCATGCGAAGAACTGACTCATTGGAAAAGACCCTGATGCTGGGAGGGATTGGGGGCAGGAGGAGAAGGGGACGACAGAGGATGAGATGGCTGGATGGCATCACCGACTCAATGGACATGAGTTTGAGTAAACTCCAGGAGTTGGTGATGGACAGGGAGGCCTGGCGTGCTGCGATTCATGGGCTTGCAAAGAGTCAGACATGACTGAGCAACTGAACTGAACTGAATCTTCCACTGTGTATACATATCATATCTTCTTTATCCTTTCATTTTTTTTTTTTTATTGAGGAATTTTGGCATTTTTCTTTTTTCACTTATGGTTGCTTCCATATCTTGACTTTTGTAGTGTTGTGGTGAACATTGTGGTGCATGTATACTTTTGAACCACATTTTTCTCTGCCTAGGATTGCTGAATCATATAATAGGTCTTCTGCCCATTTTTTGATGTTTTTTTTTTATTTTTTATTTTTTTGCATTTTGAGCTACATGAGCTGTTTGTAAATTTTAACTATTATTTTTTCAAATAGCTTTTTCTTCCCTTTTTCTCTCTCTTCTCATTCTGGCACTTGTTAATGTGAGTGCTGGGCTTCTCTGGTAGCTCAGAGGTAAAGAATCTGCCTGCAATGCAGGAGACATAAGAGATGCAGGTTTGATCCCTGGGTCAGGAAGATCCCCTAGAGGATGGTATGGCAACCCCCTCCAGTATTCTTGCTTGGAGAATCCCATGGACAGAGGAGCCTGGGGGTCTACAGTCCATAATGTTGCAAAGAGTCAGACACAACTGAAGTGACTGAGCCCCATGTGAATGTTAGATGCTTGATGTTGTCCCAAGGATCTCTTAAACTATCTTAGTTTTTTAAATTTTTTCTTTCTGTTCAGCTTGGGTGATTTCCACTATGCTGTCTTCCAGTTAGCTGATCCCTTCCTGTGTATCATCTAATTGTCAACTGTTATTTTTCTCCAGTGTACTTTTTATATCAGTAGTTGTATTCTTCACCTCTCTTTGCTTCTTCATATTTTCTAGCTCACTGTTAAAATTCTTATTGTTTCATCCATTCTTAAGTTCCTTGAGTGTCTTTATGATCATTACCTGAACTCTTCATTGGGTAAATTTCTTTCTTCACTTCACTTAGCTTTTCTTGTTTAGTTTTATCTTATTTTTTTATTTTGAAACTATTCCTCTGTCACCTCATTTTTCCAGTTCTTTGTTTTTGTTACTCCATATTAGGTAGGTTGGCTATATTTTCTGATCTTGGAGAAGTAGCCATATGTAGTAGACATCCTATGCATCCCAGCATAACACTCATCTCTGATCACCAGAGCACTAGGGGTACCCGCTATATGGACTGCATGAACCCTTCTGTTGCGTTAGAGCCAACTACTGTGGGTACATTGCTTGGTGTGGTTGGCCCTCAGATCAGCTGCTTGCCTGGCCCTGCCTAGTGCATAGACTGCTGGCCACTGGTAGGAGGGGCCAAGTCCCAGCATGGCTGGCTATGGGGCTCAGGTCATCCCAGGGCTGCTGCCCACCTGCTGGTTGGTGAGGTCCTAATGCAGCTGACTGAAGTGCACTAGGAGGTCATGGAGCTAGTGCTATGAACTGGTGGAAATAGACTTTGCTTTTAAAAGATGAATGCAAAATTTCATGTGTTCTACTGGTGGGCTAGGACTAGCTCTAGAACCCCCCTAATGCTGAGTCAGGTCCTGTGGTAGCTAGCTACAAGCCAGGAGGTTCTGGAGCTAGTCTGGACTTGCCGATGGGCAGGGCCAGGTCCTAGTGGTCCCAATGCTGGTGTCAGTAGGCAGGGTCAAGTCCTGGGAGTACTGGGGACTATGCAGGGGCCTACCTATGGCTGCTACTGGTCTGCTAGTAGGTTAGGCTGTGTCCCTGCCTTGCTGGTTCCTGGGATGGGTCATCACAGGAATGGTGCCAGCAGGCCTTTGGGTGAGGCCAGGTTAGTGGGAAGATTTCAAAATGGTGCTTTCCAGCATCTTCCTGGCAGACTGAGGTCCCCAAAATGACCGTTTTCAACATCTGCATCCCCAGAGTGAGCCTTAGTTGCCTCCTTCCCCACCAGGCAACTTTTTAAGACTAGCAAGGGGTCTGACCGAGCTCCTTTCATATGACAACCTCTGCTCTGCATCTTGGAACGTGTGAGATTTTGTGTGTGTCCTCTTAAGAGCAGAGTCTCTGTTTTCTGCAGCCCTCTGGGTTTCCAAATGCAAGTCTCTCTGGCCTTCAAAGCTAGAAGGGTTCTCTTCAAAGCATGGGGCCCTCTTCCCCATGCAGTACCCCCAGTCTAGGGAGCCCAGTATGGAACTTGGGCCCCTCACCTTGGCAGAATCCCAACAGTTATTATTATCATACTCTTTGTTGGTCACCATACAAACAGGTATGGGTCTCAACTCTACTGTGTCTCCACCATTCCTCCCATCCCTGTGGGGTTCCTTCTTTTTTTTTTTTTTGCTGCGCTTCATGGTATGTGGGATCTTAGTTCCCTGACCAAGGATCAAACCCATGCCCCCTGCAGTGGAAGCACAGAGTTTTAACCACTGGACCACCAGGAAATCCCCTTGGGGTTCCTTCTTTATTTCTTTAGTTGTAGAAGATTGTTTCTGCTAGTATTCAGGTCACTTTCATTGATGGTTTCTCTGTAAATAATTGTGAGTTTGGTGTGTCCATGGGAGGAGGTGAGTTCAGAGCCTTCCCACTCCACCTTGTTGGCCACTTTCAAGAGATTTAGGAGATTGTTGAAGAGGTCTGTAGGAGATTCTTCTCTCTGTTCAGTTTTTTTTTTTCCAAGTCATAAAAGATAGTTTCATGAACTAAACTATTTGAACTATTATACACTGAAAGGGTGCTACTGGTGAAGAAAAATGACTTTACCTCTAGGGGATCCTGAGTATGTAGCAACAATACAACTTAAATATGCCCTTAAGCTTGTGTTTCAAATAGCAGAAGAGCTTGTGCTCAGAAGGTACTGATAGTTCTCAGTCTTCACATGTGCTCACACATAATTGTCGCAAGCCCCAATTGAAATGAATAGAATTTTGGTCCACAAATCTTCATTATACCAGTCTACCCACACAGGCGAATTTCTCTAAAATATCATACAAATTGTAGCCAGATCTTGGAAGAAGTTAGGTTTTTCAAACTCTAAAGACAAAGTTTGCTTGTTTTTTTTGTTTGATTTTATTTAGGTCAGTAGTCAAAAAATATTTGTTGGCAAAATAAATGAAGAAAATGAATTAACATGGAATTAGTTTTTAATCTAGATGAAGGAATCGTACCATACTTTTGAAAAACTTAATAAATATCATGTATTGATCATAATTTGCTCACAGATTGACAGCTTCTTAATTGTTTCATTTTGATTTCTTTTATTTCAGAAGCTCTTGAAAAGAACATCAAATCAAAAGTGAATCAGCTTGTTCTTGGGCAGCACCAGAGCCATGAGCAGTAATGGAACAGACCTCACCACTGGTTTCATCGCTTCTATTGTAGCCATCGTTTTATTCGGCTCAAACTTTGTACCACTTAAAAAATATGAGACTGGCGATGGTAATTATGTTTTCTTCATTGTTAACCTTAAATTAATTTTAAATGTAAAGTTCACTGTTTCAGTCTTCTTTAAATGATGATTGTAAAAATGAATTTTGCTGTGCCAGATGCCAAATGAATAGAGCTTAAAACAAGAAGTTGATAATGCCCATGCCAGGTTATCAAAGTGCTAGTCAGTATAGGATAACCTCAATATTCTGTTTCATGGTAAAGCTAGGATGAAGGAAGCTTTTTAGCCATATCTGCTATGTTTATGGGCTTCCCTAGTGGCTCAGTGGTAAAGAATCTGCCTGCCAAGGCAGGAGACATGGGTTCAACCCCTGGTCCGAGAAAATACACTGGAGAAGGAAATAGCAACCCACTGCAGTATTCTCGCCTGGAGAATCCAGTGGACAGAGGAGCTGAACAAGTTCAGCAACAAAAGCTGTGTTTACAAAAGAGGTCAGTTCTGTAATAATACTTGCTTTTTAAAACACGAATTTCCAACACAAATGATACAAAAGGAAGCAATTTGCTTATAACACAAATTTTGTGCTTGCTCATACACAATTTTGACTTGGACAAACCTTACATGAACACAGAAAACTGTACCCAGGTGGATAAAGGTGCATAGTAATGCACAAAATGTGCTCACACCCTCTGCCTCAAACCACCACACCCATGCACATCTGGTGTTCAAACCCTCCCAACCTTTGCAATAATTCATGGGTTGCAACACTTTTGACACTCATTTGCTTAAGTAAACTTCATGTCTTTTACAAGGTAAAGTGCCATTTTTATTACAGAATTTGTGAATTTCTTAACCACTTAACCAGTATAAAGCTGTACTACCATGTTTTATTAGGCTTGCTTGTTAAAAAAATAATTTTATCTGTTTATTTTTGACAGTCCTGGGTCCTTGCTGCTGGGCGGGTTTTTCTATAGTTGCAGCCGGCGGGGGCTACTCCTTGCTGCAGTGTGAGTGCTTCTCATTGCAGTGTTCTCCTTTTGTGGAGTGCAGGTTCCAGGGTGTGCAGGCTTCAGTCATTGCAGCTCTTGGGCTCTAGAGCACAGTCTCAATAGTAGTGGAACGCTGGCTAAACTGCTCCCAAGCATGTGGAGTCTTCCTGGACTGGGGATCAAACCTGTGTCTCTTACATTGGCAGGCAGATTCTTTAGCACTGAACCAATACCTTTTTTTTTAATGAAGTTTTCTAGTGTTGTGTCCTCAGCCCCATTTCCCCCATGAGCTCTGTGGGTTTTATCACATTTTTTTACCTAGTGCAGTGATTTTTGAAACATACAATGTCACATTATCATAGAATTGAGTATAATGTGAATTCAAGGAAAGAGAAGTAATAGTTGTTTCTATCCACTTGCTTTTCCTATTAAAGCCAGGGAAAGGAATCGGGGATGTTATGGTGAAAGTCTGGTGAGAAGCGTTGTGTTATCACCCCCAATTTCTTATGTCTTTATACTACCTGGACAATAGAGTTGCAGATCCTTTCCTTCCATAGCCTTTCTTCTTTTTCCCATTGGAGTCAAAACAGGAATGACAAGTACTAGAAGAAGAACAAAAAAGCTGCCAAAGGGTAGAGGACCTGGCTTTCGGGGTTTTACAAGAACCGTGTGATCCCGGGAAGCCTGATCAGCTTGTTTGTTCTGTTTCTCATTTGTAAAATGAAGGGCTTGTAAAATGAAGTTCCCTTTCATCTCTGTGTTCCTAATTTTAGAGGTTAACAGATGTTTTTCTCTCCTCCACCATGATTGAGTAGAAATAAGCAAAAATCTTCCGATAGAGTCTAAAGTGCTATAAATACGTTGAGTTTTAACAACCTTAGTACTTCTTGCAATGTTGATGTTTTCTGTATCTTTTGAATCCCTGAACCTTCTTTCTGAGCCTCAGAAAGATACAGATACACCCTATATCACCACATGACCTTCCAGGAGGTGGCAGATGGCAGCCAAGAGCATAGGAAGGGGAGTAGCCCTGATGTAGAAAGGCTGATTCTCAGGTCTGGAATGTCTGCCTCATCACAGACACTCAATTCCAAGTGCATGGATCCCACACGTGGCCATAAAGGGCTTTATGTTTATCTCAGAGTGACTCATATGATCTCCAAAGGTTCAAATTGCTACTGTACTATTCTGAAATTCTTAATGCCATTCTGTTTGGTTAGGAATGGCACCAAGTATGACATCTGAATAAAAATATATTGACTTGGTCTTGCCCTTACTCTTTGGCAGAAAATTCTTGATCCCTGTTAAGCAGGAATGCACAATATAGAGCAAGCTTTGGAGCCAAGTAAGTTCGAATTCTAATTTTACAAACTGTTAGCTATTTGGACAAGTTGCTTCATCTCAGATTTGTTTTCTCTGTCTTTGAACTAGGGTTAATTATGATGCATAGTAGTTACAGGTGTTATAATAGAGGTGTAAAGCATCTGGAATATAGGCATTCAATAAATTGTGACTGTTATTAAAACATCTCATTGATATTCCTAAGCACCAATTTTCTTATATCAGGTTGAACCCCTGACACTGATTTTTTTATTTCTAGGAATGTTTCTCCAGTGGGTACTCTGTGCTGCTATATGGTTGGTTGCCTTGGTGGTAAATCTGATACTACATTGCCCTAAATTTTGGCCTTTTGCAATGGTTGGTGGCTGCATTTGGGCAACAGGTAATGTATGATATAACTTATCCTTTAATCATTTGATACTATGATCATAATAGAAGGAAATGGCAATAGATACTAGAAACTAGTGATTTTGTTTCTTTCATTTATATGCTCCATAAATATTTTTGGTTCATATTTTTGACTCAGATATTTTTCCTAACTCTTTCCTTTTAATGATTTCTTTCTTGTTCCTGCAAGAAAATTATTATAGCAAAATTATTATACTTATATCTTTGTATAAAATTATTATAGGAAAATTGTTTCACTTGCTGTTTGTTCAAGCATAAGTGCTCTGCCCTTTCTCTAGCATGTTTATCAGAAAATACTTATTAAATAATCATCTCTACTAGTAGCATTTTTAGGACTTGTCCTTAGAAGTAGACAAACACACACACACAGTATCATTTCAAAAGCACTGGCACAAGAACAAAAACAAACAAAAATCTTCCTTCTGTTGCCTTATCACTATTGCCTGAAATTTTATAGCTAGAGCTTATGCCTTTGCTTGGCCTATCAGGAATATTTTTCTTCTATTAATATAAACATATAACCCAGGAGAGTTTTCTTTTCTTTAACAAAGAAAATCAAGGATTTCTAGAGGTAATTTGATTAAAAGCAAATAGATGTTTACATGTTAAAAATTTATTGGGCAACTACTTAATTTGAATCTCTACAGAATTAAGTCATTTAGTGAAGATGATGAGTTGGAGGACAAAAGAGTTAAATCTGCACTCGAGTTGTAATTATTATACCTCATGTATGCTTTAGTACGATTGTGATCATCATTTTGAATAGGAGAGGGGAACAGAGAAAGCAATCATTCATCCTGCAGATCTTGACAACCACCACAGTATTTATGTTCAAACAGCTGTTCACACTAGGAGTTGCTTGTTGTTGTTCTTTAGTCGTTCAGCTGTGTCTGCCTCTTTGCGACCCCATCTGCAGCACGCCAAGCTTCCTTGTCCTTCACCATCTCCTGGAGTTTGCTCAAACTCACGTCCATTGAGTTGGTGATGTCATCCAACCATCTCGTCCCCCGTTGTCCCCTTCTTCTCCTGCCTTCAATCTTTCCCAGCATCAGGGTCTTTTCTAATGAGTCAGCTCTTAGCATCAGCTGGCCAAAGTATTGGAGCTTCAGCATCAGTCCTTCCAGTGACTATTCAGGATTGATTTCCTTTAGGATGGACGGGTTTGATCTTGCAGTCCAGGGAACTGTCACGGGTCTTCTCCACTACCACAGTTCAAAAGCATCAGTCCTTCGGCACTCAGCCTTCTTATGGTCCAAGGAGTTCTTGGGAAGAGTTTAGTTTGAGAACTGCTGTAGACTGGGATGACGTAGGTCACAGTATTGTTCTTCGGTTGCTAAGTTGTGTCTGACTCTTTGGGACCCCGTGAACTGCAGCCCGCCAGGCTCCTCTGCCCTCCACTATCTCCCAGAGTTTGCTCAGATTCATGTTCATTGATGCAGTGATGCTATCTAACCATCTCACAGTGTAGGGCACAGTAGCTAACTGGATATGGGGAGTAGAGGAAGGGGAAGAGTTCATGGTGATGTAGGGATTTTATTGCAGGTGATTAGGAGAGTGACAGTGTCATTGACGCAGATGAGGAGAAAAGGGAAAAGAACATGGATGAAAGGGAAAATGATGACTTCAGCTTGGGACATTTTTAGTTTAAAGTTCCTAATATTCCCACAATAAGGGACATCTGGTTGGTAATCTCTTATTGGCACTAAAGCTCTGGAGACGGCCCAGGCTAGTGCTGGAAGCATGTGTCTCTAGCTGATAGCTGAAATCATGAAACTAAGTCAAGTGCCCAAAGAATATTGCAAGAGAAGGAGTGTATTTTAGGGATAATTTTTAGAAAGCACCTAAATCCAGATGGTATGATGAGAAAGAACAGCCAAAGGAAGAGAGAAACAGGAGGGAATCTGATGATGAAGGCATCTTGGAATCCAAGAGAGAAAACCTTTCGAGAGGATATTGACTAAGTCAGACAGCAGGTCAGGAACTGGGGAAAAAAAAAAAAAAAGACCATGAATTTGGTCCTGAATGACCCTCAAGAGTACAAAGCATTGGGTGGGGCAATCCAAAAGGCAAGTAAATGAGCATGACAGAGCAAAGTCTGGGGCCATGTTGAGCCAAGGACATCTGCCAGTGGTTGGTCCTAATTCCAGTCTAAGAGGATGGTCACCATTAATTTTATCATTGACCAACTTCTGTAAAAAAGTCATACAATGGAGACCTACACTAAGGATGAAGAACATTGGTGCAGTTAGGCAAAGAGCTAATTTAACATTTTCTTTGTAGGATTTTTCCCTAAGCCTGGCTTTTTTAGCAATCATAATCATGAGGTTAATGCCAAACATTGGTTGTTTTATTTTTAAAATGAGGAATTAAGCTTTACTAAGTTTGTCCAAATCCCATAAGCTTCATCTGAAATTAAAGCTAATTTAATTTATAAATAGATTTTCTGTATTGAAAAATAACATCTTTCTTCTGTATATTTCATCCACAGGTAACATAGCTGTTGTCCCAATTATCAAAACCATTGGTTTGGGCCTTGGAATCTTAATCTGGGGATCATTTAATGCCTTAACTGGATGGGCAAGCTCAAGGTAACACAAAACAGGGTATTTTCTTTTTTTTTTTCATTTATTTTTATTAGTTGGAGGCTAATTACTTTACAGTATTGTAGTGGTTTTTGCCATACATTGACATGAATCAGCCATGGATTTACATGTGTTCCCCATCCTGATCCCCCCTCCCATCTCCCTCCCCATCCAAATCAGATTCTCTGCACTCACATTCTGTGTAAGGCAAACACGGATTCCTGCCCTCACAAAGGTCACTTCTTGTAAGACATACATATAACATGTGCTACCTTGAATTATTTGCCTTAATAATTCTAAAGAAGTGATCTAACATGCCAATCAAGATAAATAATTTTCTTTAGAGAATGAAAGAGGGAGAGAGAGAAAGGGCATTGATATTTATTTTCCCTTTCTACGTGTGACAGTTTTGTTTCACCTGTTGTACACATCATCATTCTAATCTTATTTCTACAAATAAATGAGGTAGGTGCTGTCTTAGAAGATAACTGACCCACAAAAGGATGAGTGACTTGTTGAAGGTCACAGAGCTAATGAACCGAGTTCAACCCAGTTCTGATAGTTCTAGAGCCTATATTCTTCCCTGTAGGGTCTGAGCCAGGATAAGCAAATCATTGCCCAGCTTCCACTTTGTAAATAAAATATTGTTGGAACACAGCCAAACACATCCATTTTAGGAGCGTCTACAGCATGCCTGTTTTTACCCCATAAAGGCAGGGGTAAGTAGCTGCCAGAGGCTGTCTAATCCTCAAAGCCTAAAATATCTACCCTCTGGCCCTTTATGGGAAAGTTAGCCAACCCCTCAGCTCTAGAGTTGAGCTGTCACATGGGGTTGCCACAAAACATGTGGCTGTGTATATTTAAATTAATTAAACTGTGATAAAATTAAGCACTCAGTTCCTCAGTGGTACTGGCCACATGTCAAGTGCTCCATCACTGTATCTGGTTAGAAGCTGCCCTGTGCAACCATGGGACAGCCATGGAACATTCGAGAAGTCCTGTTGGACTGCACCACCCTCTGTCAGCATTAAGATGAACATTCCAGTTGAGTTTGGGATGATAAATAGAAGGAGGATTTTATTCTAACCTTACTTTTCCAGATCCTCTTCCTACTCAAAGCACTACAGCAACCTCAGTTATAATGAAGCAAACTAACTTCCAAGACATTCTTTCCTGTCTTTTCTCCACCCCCACTCTGCCTTTTACAAGTGCTGTTTCCTTCTTGCCTCCATTTTTCTCACCCTTGGATGGTTCACAGTGATTATTGGTAATGGTCACTGCAAGAACAAGGCATTAAAAACAGAATTTAAAGTGATGCCAAAGAGTAGAGATCTTTAACCAAATAGTCACTGAAGTTTATTTCAATTACTATACAAAATTGCAGTCAACTTATCAGCATTCAGTTAGCCACTTAACCTATTTTTTCTTCTTTATTTCTTAGTCTTAAAGTGAAAAGGAGTTTTCTTTTAGACAAGTACTTTTACATATACTGACTCATTTAATCTTCATAAGAAACCTGTATATTAGGTATAGGTATAATTATCCCCATTTTAAATGTGAGAAATTGAGACACAATAAAGGTAGTTAACTTATCCAAGTCACAGTTAGTAAATGATGGATCTAGGGTTTGAATCAGGGATCTGACCTTGAGTCCATAGCCTTAAACAGTGTGATGAACACATATTCAAGAATATCTGCTTTTTGACAATTTATTTATTTATTTTACTGGAATATAGTTGTTTCATAATGTCGTGTTAGTTTCTACTTTACAGAAAAGTGCATCAGTTACACATACACATATATCCACTTTTTTTTAGATCATTTTCCCATATAAATCATTATAAAGCATTGAGTAGAGTTCCCTGTGCTATATATACTAGGTTTTCATTAGTTACCTATGTTATACCTAGTAGTTATGTATATGTCAGTCCCAGTCTCCTAATTCATCTCACCCCGCTTCCACCCCTTTGTGTCTGTATGTTTGTTCTTTACACCTGTGTCTCTATTTCTGCTTTGCAGATGAGTTCATCTATATTGTTTCTCTATATTCCACATATGCATTAATATGTGATATTTTATCATAGATTACCTTCTGACTTACCTCACTCCATATGACAAGTCTCTAGGTCCATCCATGTCTCTGCAAACAGCGCAACATCCACTTTGATGTGACTTTCTCCATTTCCAGGTTTGGCTGGTTTGGAATGGATGCGGAAGAAGTGGCAAAACCGCTGCTCAATTATATTGGAGCTGGGCTGTCTGTAGTAAGGTACGTGGCCATTTATGATGATTTAATTTCTCTTTTCAACATCGAGAACCATTTTTAAAGATCCGGATGTGTTTACATTGTTTTACATCCACATCTCATCAATCAGCATGATTTTTTCCTCAGACCCTTCATTTACATTGACAGCCATGTCTTCAGAGGATAGAAAGTGCCAGCTCTGGGGTCCGGAGCCCCAGCTTCACAGTTCGAAAGCTCTGAGACCCCGGGAAACTGTTCAGCTGTTGTCAAGCTCACTTTCCTTATCTGTAATATTCAGAAAGTCCTAAAACATGGCTCATAAATGAGGATCAAATGACAGTTAAAGTATTGAGTTGGCCAAAAAGTTCATTTGAATTTTTCTGTATGCCCTTATGGAAAAACCCGAATGAACTTTTAGGCCAACCCAGTATTTTGCAAACTAGAAAAGCCTATATGAATCAGCATTGTGCTGGCTTCCTGTTGGTCTGAAATAGCTACTGGCTCTCTCTTCTTATTTCTTAGAGACTCTTTGCACTCAGGTTCCACTTTCCTGTGGCCTCACTCCCGTCTCCTAGCCTGCTCAGATAAGCACACTCACCTGTGACATCACACACTCATGTGACTACCTCTCTGGGGATGTCTAGTTATAGTCACTGTATGAACGAGGGTCAAAGTGACTCTGAATCTCTGCACGGCAGCGTTCAGTTCATAAAATCATCGCTGAATTAGGTCACCTTTGATTCACTCCCTTCTCCTCTCTGGACTCCCATCTATATTTCCTGTCAGCACCTCACATAATGGATAACACTGCCTGCGAAGCTTTTAGTACTTTTTTATTCTTCAGGGAAAGAACGCTATATTTCTCTTCCTCCTCTGGTGATGATTTTTCCCCAGTCACATTCAGGAACAATCTCTTTGTCATTGAAATGTTGCCTTCAAGAGTGGTTCCAGGCCAGTCAGAGAGGAAATAACATAGATTATTCTACAATAGCATATTCTTGACATTTTTGGTTAGAGGCAATTTTGTGCATTTTGTACAATTCACATAGCATTCGAGCTTTGAATAGCTCTCTCAAAAACCATTTCTTTACTCCCTAGAATTGGAATGTGGCATGCCTTTATCTTGACTTAATGGTAACTTAAGACCAATTTACCCAGTCCATCAGACATTGTTTTTCTTTTTTTTTTTTTTCCATATTCCTACTTCCTTTAGAAAGTGTACATTCTTTGAAATGACGTTATTCATGATTTACCACTTCCACCTGTGTGACCTTAATTTCTCTAAATCTTGATTTCTTTATCTGGGGATAAAGTGTGGATAATAATTGCACCAGCCTTATATGACATTTTGAGCATTAAATGAAATAAAATATGTTAGGCACGTAGCTAATACTCTATATGTTAGGTAATTTTAATTACACTAGTCATTCTTTTGTTAGTAGCTGTTCCATGCTTAGTCACTCTTTCCTCTTTGGACCTCTGGTGTCCATCCCTGCAGTCAGCTAGTCAGAGTGCCTGGGGAGTCTCCCAGTTTGGCCCGGAGCTTGATCTGAGGCAGGGAGATGCAATGGTCTCTTGCCTGTGGTGCATCCTGGCTCTCTTTTGTTGACCTGAAATAAAGACCACACAGCCAGATGGTCCCCAGCAAAAAAATGGGTTTATTCGGGATCAACAGAGAATTGCCATTCGGGGTCTGCAGCCATGACGAGCCAGCGCCAGTCTCCCATAGCAAGGGGAGGAGAACTCAACAGAGGGGAGAGGAGAAGGAAGCTGGGAAGGCTACAGTAAACAAGGATTGCATGGATTTTCCCTGACTGAGTCCTGGCCCGGAAGGAAGAGGTGCCTTTTTCTTTCTCTTGGCTCTACCATCCTCACAGGGTGTGAGAAATTTCCTTTCCCTCTGTTTAATTAAAGGTTCTGTTTATTAAAATTTTTGATGCTTTCCTAAGAGAAATTTATAAATTAGTTTGTTCTGAGTGGAATTCATGGAAATACCTTGGAGTCTCATGGTCAGTATAAGGAAACTTGGCATGTGGTCATCTCAGTTTAGGATGTTGCTTTTCTTTTTAAAATTGCAGTGATTGCCTTAGTCCTCCTGACCATGATGTTTAACAGGTTGCTTAGGTCATGTCTAGCATTCCGTTTTTCCTACATGATATCTATTATAAGTCACTTTCCACATTCAGGACCACTTCAGGCATCCTAAGCAGCAGAGGATTTAACCCAGGGAATTGTTGGCAGAAGTGTTACAAGGGCCAGAGGATCAAAGGGAGGAAAGTGGTCTCACCAGAAGCCCCAGAGCCCCTGTTCCTGCTGGCGCTGTGGGCACAGACTCCCCCGCCCTGAGCTACCACCGCCTCTGGAGCCCCCACCAAAGCAATATAGCGCCTCCCTACTTTTGCCTTATTTGTGTGTCTCCTGCTGGCAAAGCCAAAATGAAGCACAGTTTGGGAAAACATAGTTTTCAGTCTTCTGGGCTCCATGGTTCAGGATAGAAGTGGGACTGATAGCAAGAAACAAAGTTCAAGACCCTCTCTTAGACATGCTTTAGTGAAGACCCAGGAGTCAGAATTCATAAAAAGACAGATTTCCTTTTCAGTTAAAAGCAGGCTCTGGATTATCCTTGAATCTGTCTCCACTCTTAACTTTGTTAACTTTTTTTCCTTGGAGAATGGTGCTGTGAGGAAACCCAGGTCTTGGACTCTAGCCGTTACCTTTCTTCAGAGCCACGGTCCCTACATGGAACTGTGGACCAGGCTAGTCATCTTGAGGTAGATGCTCTCCGGGCACCTCCTATTCCATTTCAGGTGGGGTTACCTGTGGAAGGGGACCCTGCCAGGTCAGAAACAAGGCCAGGACTGTGCAAACCCTGGGCTGTTGGTTCCTTTCTCTTTGCCTTCAACATTTTCAATCAGAATTACCTTTCTTAGGGCTTCACTGGTGGTCCAGTGGTTAACACTCTGTGCTTCCAATGCAAGGTGCACAGGTTTGATCCCTGGTCAGGGAACTAAGATTCCCACATGATGTATGTCCAAATAAATAAATTAATTTAAAAAGTACCATCTATTTTAAAAAAATAAATACTTTTCTTACTTCAGCCTTCCCTTAAAACTGATTTCTCTTCCTGCGTTTCTTCTCTGCATGGAAGATATTAGTCACAGTCATTCAAATTCAGAAACTCAGGCTTCTTATTTTGTTTCCTTTATAACCCCCCCATCTAATTCTGTAAAATTCTCTTTGAATGTTTCACAAGTTCCTCCCCTCCTTTCCCTTGGCCCCTTTCTATCTACTCACCTGTATACAGTTGTACAAATCTCGCATCTCATTTCCCTAGTTCTGTTCTTTCCCTTGTCAGAATGGCTTGCGTGTATCCGCTCTCAAATTAGGACATCACTCTTCTATTTAAGAACCTCTGAAGGCTCCCCACTGGATTCAGAATAAATCTGTCTCCTTAGTCTGGCATGTCCTCCGTAGTTAGAGATCCAGTGCTTCTTCCTAGCACAGTTTCCCCTGTGTTGTCAACTCATTGACCTGGGATTACTTATCACAGCATACCTGGCACTTCCCTCAGCCTCACAAGCCCTTTCCTCTGCTTCGTTCACCACCCTGAAATTTCAGGTAAGATTTCCCATCTGATGATGTTTTCTTCATTTTCTTCTTCCTAATTTCCTACTGTATTTTGCACTTCCTCTATTGATGTTATACACATCCTCCAGGTCTGTTTTGTATTATTCACACAACTGTCTTTATGCTTAAACCGTGGGATCCTGAAGGACAAAGTCTGCTCTTTGTGCACCATCTCCCCCACCATCACTATCAGACAGTGTTTGACTCAAGAATAAATGCTTGTTGAAATCAGTTGTCAGTGTAAACACACACACATGTGAGTTTTCCAAATAGTAAGATGTGTAGGGTTGCAGATCTAGGGAGATTGGAAAGGTTGAAAATGTAAAGAAGCATCCTTGCCTATAAATATTGATTATTTTTTTCTTTTTTTATTTCCCATGCTTTTGACAAGATTTCTAGACTTTCTCATGGAACTTTGTGTTTGATAAACCATACCAAGTTCTTTGCATCTGTAGCCTAGACCATGTGATCTATTTACCTTTATGTTCATATTAATATATTGACATATATGATGCATCTCGTTACCTTGCCCTGACTTAGTGCCACATCCTCTCTTGACCTAACTTAGCTGGGATTCTTCTTTCTGACTTAGCCATTTTGTGTCTAGTCACACAGGCTCAGATGACTGACTCAGTCTTGACTCCTTTCATATGCTCAGCACCCTTCTCTTCCATCCAGCTTATAGTTAAGGTTCTCAACTGAATAACATAGTTTGAGCTTTTATCATGTGCCAAAAAGTACCTTGAGAATTTTGTGAACATTTTTTTGAATTGTTTTTAATTGTCAAAGATTATAATTGTACACTATTGAGAAGTATAGACCAAAACATAATTATTGGAGGACAGTTGCTCATCATAGCTCTGTAAAGTGGGTCTCTCCCCATTTTTTAGATGAAAACAGTTGAAGGTCAGAGAGGTTAACTGATTTGTTGAAAAGTCATAGAGGTGTTTGAAGAAGCGTTCAAGGACTTTTCTCTGGATCCTTCAAGTATTTTTTTTTTTGTAATGTTAGCTCATATCTTTATTAACCAATGTACAATTACTTGTCTTCTGGTTTGTTGAAACAATAGATCAGACAACATTTACCATAATAATGTCTGTCGAAATGACTGGCCATAAAAACTCCAGCACCAGATTCATCTGAGGGACACTCCCAGCGAAGGCGACTGATTTTGCCATTCTCATCCAGCTTATGTTATTTCAGGACAGCCATCTTAACCTTCTTTCTCTTATGCTTGTTCTTCTTGGGCATGGTGTGAGACTTCTTCTTCCTTTTCTTAGCGCCAGCACGAAGTCTCAACACAAGATGAAGAGTGGACTCCTTTTGAATGTTGTAGTCAGACAAAGTACATCCATCTATCTTCCAGTTGCTTGCCAGCAAAGATCAGTCTTTGCTGGTCAGGAGGAATTCCTTCCTTATCCTGGATCTTGGCCTTTACATTTTCTATGCTATCCAAGGGCTTGACCTCGAGAGTGATGGTCTTCCCCGTCAGAGTCGTCACGAAAATCTGCACCTTGGCGGCGGTTCCTCCGCAGATGGCAGATCCGAAGCTCCATCAAGTATTTCTAACATGTCATTCTCTGCTGTTATTAGAAAACAGACTGGTCTATACAAAGTAGAAAGTTTTCATGGTAATTTTGAGGAGAAAATGCAAAGGTAGTGCCTAATATTAGCTTTGTGAATGAACGTATAAATGAGCACACACAGTTTACATATTTAACAATTAAGATAGACACATATAATCAGATTTTATGCATTCAGTTAAACTGAGTACAATTCATTCAAGTACTTTGAGGACCCTGAAAGAGATAGAAAATGTGGTTGCTATTCAATTTTCTATTGAATTGGAACATCTTTAGAGAAAAAAGATTGCATGGGAAATGGTCTGGATTGTGTGATGATGGTTCTCAGTGTTGCAGGAATTCAGAAAAGAGGAGGATTTGGGGAGGATTGGCCTGGGGAGAGCTCCCCTCTCACAGTCAGTAGTCACCTCTTCTGTCGTTTGGATAAGAGGTGAGAATATGGTATGCTCAGCTAAGGAGGCCTGGCAAGCAAGACATGAAGCTTGGAGCAGGGACTGGTCAGAGAGAGAAGGCCACGGGGGAGTTATGTTCAGGAAGGTTGGGTGTGGCATGAAGTGAGAGCAATGCAAGGAGGACTTCCCAGGCGGTTCATTGGTTAAGAATCTGCTTGCGCCAGTGCAAGGGACACGATTCCATCTCTGGTCTGGGAAGATCCTACATGCCACAGGGCAAATAAGCCTGTGCGCCACAACTACTGAAGCCCACGTAGCTAGAGCCTGTGCTCTGAACAAGAGAAGCCACCACGATGAGACACCCACGCAGCACAACTAGCAAGAGTATCTCTCACTAGCCACAACTAGAGAAAGCCCACACACAACAGAGGCCCAGCACAGCCAAAGATAAATAAATACATTCTTAAAAATTCAAAAGGAAACTTAGATCTCCTATGGGATGGAGTATGGAGCCAGTTAAGTGTATAAAGCAGACAAGAGACTGAAGTAAGGAAGCCACTAGACATATTTAATTTTTATGCAAAGGATAGCATATCTGGGTGCTCTGTCTGCACCCAGCTATCTATACTATTTCAGTATCTTGTGTGCTTTGAAAACTTCTTATATTGCTTTCACTTTTGAGCCATGCAAATGTTTTAAAAAAAAGAAATATCAAAAGGATACTAGAGTTGTAACTTTCCTTCAGTTAATTAAATACTTTAGTACATTTTAACATTTCTGCATAGCTTAAAAGTCAAGCTCAGTGAGGTATTTATTACAAAGATGCTGGACATGAATAGTTAGTAAATTAGGAGAGAGAGGTTCAAGGGCAAAAAAAAAAAAAAAACCATTCGGCTTACATGTGTGTTTTTATCTCTTAAAATACAGTCTGAAGGTCTTTCCATATCAGAATATCGAGGGTATCCTCATTCCTTTTTTATGGCTGTGTTGTATTCCATCACATGCCCATGAAGATCAGCTCACCTGAGTGTGGCTGTCCCTGTGTTATAGGGCCTGGAGCAGGATTGGTTAGGGCAGGACTGGACACACCTGTTCCCTTGGCACGTGGCCCCAGAGTCTCCTCCATGGGGGTCACACAGTCTGCACTCATATCAATGGTGCTTTCCTCCTCCAGGTTTTCAAGCATGTTAAACTTTTGGGGTTTTGTCAATAGAATAGGCGAGAAATATATTTCAATGTAGTTTTCATTTGTATTTTTCTTACCATGCGATTCCATGACTAAGCAGGATTAAAAAGAAGGAAATTAAGGTTGAGGAGAGACATCAAAGAGAATGTCAGTGCTGGAGAAATGGCAGGATCCCTGCAAAGGCAGTTTGGAATTAATACCATTAGGTCTTCATTTTAGCTCTGTTTTCCCTTAAAATTCAGGCATCTTAATGTGAACCAGGGTTATGATAAATGTCACTAAAATTTATTTTCTTTACAGTGCTTTCATATTTTTGTTCATCAAAAGTGAAATACCAAATAACACATATTCTGTGGACACCACACCACTGATATCAGAGCATGTGAGTACAGAATGAGAACCAACTTGATCTGAAACATGAAATTAGAATAAAAGGAAATTGCATGGATTTGAACTCAGATGAGAGGCTGGTAGGGTATGTTGTTAAATCAAGGATATCTGAAATATCTTAGCATATTTATCCTGGGTAGGTTTATGTAGCAGTTAGTCCATATTTCCACAGTAAAATTTCTCAACAAGCACAGAGGTCTAGTTATTTTTATTAATGGTAGATCCCTAGTAGGAGAGGTTCGTACAAGCCCGTATTTTGGAATAACTTAAGGTTGTTGCAGTACAGGAATTCTAAATACTACAGAGGAGTATGAAAAGTACTTAGAAAGAAGGAGGGAGGAGGTTTTAATAACCCCAGGGAGGGTAGCAGGGAACCGATCAGAGGAAGTTCATGAAAAGGTAAATCAGGTCATATGAATGTAGGAATTAGACTTGGTTTTCTTCTCATTTTTCTGCCATATCTCCTCCACTCAAAGGTGAAGATGGTAACTAGGTAAGGAATCTCTATTTTGACCTTAAAGAAGCTAAGTGAGTCTGAACATAGCAAACTAGATTAAGCAGGGACAACCTTTACAAGACAGCCCACACCACACCAGTACCAGCGGCTCCATGTTACAGAAGCGATTTCAGGGCAAACCCTTGTGGCCATGAGCACAGACTCCCGTCCTCCTATGTCACGTATCTTGTCCACCTGCCAGGGTCCAGTGGTAGCAAGCTGGCCTCAATCCTGCATCCCACCCTCACTGTGTGCCCCCCCTGGAAGGCACAGCCTCTACTCCTTCAGTTCAGTTCAGTCGCTCAGTCGTGTCCGACTTTTTGCGACCCCCATGAACTGCAGCACGCCAGGCCTCCCTGTCCATCACCAACTCCCGGAGTCCACCCAAACCCATGTCCATTCAGTCGGTGATGCCATCCAAACAACTCATCCTCTGTCGTCCCCTTCTCCTCCTGCCCTCAATCTTTCCCAGCATCAGGGTCTTTTCAAATGAGTCAGCTCTTTGCATCAGGTGGCCAAAGTATTGGAGTTTCAGCTTCAACATCAGTCTTTCCAATGAACACCCAGGACTGATCTCCTTGAGGATGGACTGGTTGGATCTCCTTGCAGTCCAAGGGACTCTCAAGAGTCTTCTCCAACACCACAGTTCAAAAGCATCAATTCTTCAGCACTCAGCTTTCTTCACAGTCCAACTCTCACATCCATACATAACCACTGGAAAAACCATAGCCTTGACTAGACGGACCTTTGTTGGCAAAGTAATGTCTCTGCTTTTTAATATGCTGTCTAGGTTGGTCATAACTTTCCTTCCAAGGAGTAAGCGTCTTTTAATTTCATGGCTACAATCACCATCTGCAGTGATTTTGGAGCCCAGAAAAATAAAATCAGCCACTGTTTCCCCATCTATTTCCCATGAAGTGATGGGACTGGATGCCATGATCCCTACTCCTTACTTCAAAATTTATCTTTCTTCCCCCTTTTATCTTTCCCATATCAAAACTCTTCTCAACTAAGGTGACAGAAACCTTAGTTAAATTGACACTAAGTATGTTGGTTACTCAGCTGTTCTGACTCTTTGTGACCACATGGACTGTAGCCCACCAGGCTCTTCTGCCCATGGGATTCTCCAGGCAAGAATACTGGAATGGGTTGCCATTTCCTTCTTCAGGGGATCTTCCCAACCCAGGGATCGAACCTGTGTCTTCTGCATTACAGGCAGATACTTTACCATCTGAGTCACCAGGGGAGTCAAGCTAAATAATAAGTAGCTTAGGGGTAAGAGGAAAGAGATGTATTCATCCACAGGCATCTCTAATGAGGGAACTCTTCAGAGAGGATAGAGAAGTGAGATGGGGAGGTGTCTGGTGTCCTTGCCTACTTTAGTGTTCCAGATACCTCCTAACCAACCTGCCTTTAAACAATGGAGGAGGAGGAGGAAATAAATGCAACTTGGGGAAAGCTACATAGGAGTCTAATTGCCTTAGAGTTTTCCATCAAGTTGGCAGTAAGTAAGCCAATTAAGATTAAAGATGCATAAACAGTGTTGATTATGATGCAGTCATACATCCGGAGGTCCTCGTGAGGGAAGAAAGCATCGTTGTCAAAAGAAAGCTTGACCTAGCACATAACAAAGAATTCAGTTCTAATTTCTCATCTCTTACTATTAGGAGTATAGCATCAAGGAAACCTCAGCTAAGAGACAAAGATGATTACTTTGATAGAAATATTATGAACTTGGACAAAATTTTTCCTAAGTTAGAATATGAGCTAATCTTGAAACAAGGCTGGAAATGTTTAAGCAACCAATTTAGTTTTAAAAAGTCTGGATAAAAATATGCCTGTTGATCTTAAGTACTCCATAGTAGAAGAGTCTTAAATTCTAATTTCTTGGCAGATTATTAAAGTTTGCAAATAAAATGCAAGCACTAATAACTTTTGTTAGTTTTGATAAGTGTATCAAAGTAGCCATTTATTAAACTGTGAAAAACATTTTAAAAGAGACCAGACCATTCTGAGTAAAAGAGAAACAGAATCGGAAACATGTGAGTCTAATTATGCCCACAGAATCAGAGTGCAGGGTGACATGGTTTTATTTTATTTTAAAGTGTATTTGAGACAGAAGAGAAAAACACTGAAAATCTTGTCACCAGTGTGGCTATTAATTGAGTGTTGTTTTTCTTTTGTTTTTTTTTGCCAATGTTTTCACTAGGTGATTAACAAAACTCAAGATCCTGATCCTGACTGTTCCTGGGTGGATAAACTTTCCACAGCACAAAGCCGCTTAGTGTAAGAAGAGGTTCTGTTAACTCTGTTTCATATATGGTTACAGCAAGGATAAGCAGAATGGAGTTGTATCCATTTGAGCTCAAGATGAAAATGGGAACACAAGCTTTGACTTCTTAACTTCATGGTAGAGAGACTTTCTGGTCCCTTGCTGAATTTTACAGCACAGTGGGCCTTGGTCTCAGTGCTTCAAGGAATTCCTAAGCCCCTGCCGTGTTTCTAGTTAATAAGTCGCTCACAGAAGCAATCTCATTTTGCAGGACTTGCATGCCTAAAGTAAAAGGAAAGATTAAAAAATAAATAAATAAAACAAAATAAAGGAAAAGTACAGGCCACAGAGTGTAACAACCACTACACTCCCAGCAATCACTGTTGACTTAGGCAAGCCACACCTCTAGCCAGGATGACCACTGTGCCCTTGGAATCCCTCCACTCGTGTATCAGAGAGTTTTATAATCCCAAGGTATTTATTGTCAAATATGGTAGAATATTTTGTGTCCGTGTAGGTCCTTGTCCCCACCCCTGCACTCTCTCTATAAAGACTGAGACACTTAGGCTCAACAATAGCTCCTATATTTAGGGGTTTGGGGGACTAGCAAAGAAATATGAGAATGATATGTTTTATGTATGAACCCTTATATGTTTATATAAGAAATATGAATACATAATAGTATGTAGCTTGCGTTTTTCAGTTGAGGGCTGTTTTAGACTTCATGTGGTGACAGTTTAAGAACAGAAAGCATGTCCTCTCGTTAGTATATACACTGTCTTCACAGTGGAAAAAGGCAGTGCAGGGCACATAATAGATGCCCAAAAAATATTGGAATCAATTAAATGAATGAAAGAATGAACTAACCCATGGGCTTTGGAAGAAAGAAATATGTTATTTTTGTTTTGAAATAACATAGATCTCTCCAACAAAATGTTTTTCACAAAGCATCACCTTCATTAAGAGAATATTTGGTAAGCACTCTTCTAGTTGTCTCATTGGACAGCCTAGTCCATTAGTCTGGTCTGTGTTTGGGGCCCTCCTCCAGGATTCGTGGTCTTTACCACGATGTAGAGGTTTCCATCAAGAACAGAGCTCATTGGTCGTGTGAGTACCTACAGTCTCATATTCCTCAAAGCACCACTAAAATAGACTTTAAGCATTTATTTTTAAGCTTAGAAAGGAATGGTTTTTGCCTAAAACTCTTTCCTGTTTCATGCCATTCTCCTTTATGTTAAGCTCAAGGGACTGTTCTAAAATATTAATCATCTCCCACCAAAATCAATGAAGACTGTTGCTTCATGCAGATATAGCCCAAGTATGAAGGCCCAACATGACTCTACTGCTTAAGGCAAAACATTTTATTTTTACAAAAGTAATGTTTTATCTGAAATATTCAAATTATTTTATTAAGGAATTTCCTGGCAGTCCATTGGTTAAGACTTGGTGCTTTTGCTGCTGTGGACCCAGGTTCAATCCCTGGTCTGGGGAACTAAGATCCTACAAGTCACGCAGGATGGTCCAACTCTTTGGGACCCCATGGACTGCAACCCTCCAGGCTCCTCTGTCCATGGGATTTCCCTGGCAAGAATAGTGGAGTGGGTTTGCCATTTCCTACTACAGGAGATCTTCCTGACTCGGGGATCGAACCCGAGTCTCCTGCATTGCAGGCGGATTCTTTACCACCGAGCCACCAGTGAAGCCCTAATTTAGTTAGAGAGCCATGCTTTTTCATGTCACTTGTAGACTATGATGGCAATGTTCTCACCTATGTAATGACAATTTATAATAATAATCCTTTACAGTGTCTGTAAATCATGTCCTTCCACCATTAGATAGTGAAGGGCTGAGGCTGTGTCCCAACAAGGTATCTGGATGCTGCAGGCCATTTCTGGGACTTTTGCTTATCACCCCAATTGAGATAAAAGGGTAATTGCTACATGATGCCTTGTGATTTACATTTTGAAGCATGCTTTAGGTATGATTCCATTTGTGTGTTTGGCAGAAATATTGCTTTGGGCCAAGATGAATAGGAATGTATTTGTTTTTTAAGGGGCTGCAGTCTCGCAGTGATATCTGGAATTCTCTATGGATCTACATTTGTGCCCATCATTTACATCAAGGACCACAGCAAGAGAAATGATAGTATATATGCAGGGGCAAGCCAGAATGGTGAGAGGAAAAAGTCATTTTACTTCATACGTAAACTCAATACCTGTGTTTCTACTTAAGACTATAAAAAGAAATGGACTGTGGTAGATATTGGTACA
This sequence comes from Dama dama, assembly GCF_033118175.1. Lineage (NCBI taxonomy): Eukaryota > Metazoa > Chordata > Mammalia > Artiodactyla > Cervidae > Dama > Dama dama. The sequence goes on from NC_083685.1 coordinate 31,477,190, forward strand.
TAGATTGGTTGATGGGGATATAACAAAAAATCAAGTTAAGAATAAAAAAAGGAAATTTTATCTGAGCGAAACTGAGCATTGTAACCCGGGGAACCGACTCTCTGAAGCTCTGAGAACAGTTCCACCTGTTAAAAGTTGAAGGCACTTTTGAGACAAAAGATGTACATCAAAATGACATACTGACATTTCACATAAAGTTCACCAAGGATACATAGTCTAGGGAAGCATAGTACAAAGTGAACAGCCAGTCACCACGACCCCCTGCAGAGCTGGGGAAGAATGTTATTCTTTTAAGAAGTTATTAATACATCACTAGCATGAGAAGAAAGAAAGAAATTGATCTTTATGGTCAAGCAAGCACCCTCATCTTTGAGAAGCTCCGATTAAAGTAAAAGGCAGGTGCATACCTTGTGTTAGGGAGAAAGCCCAGACAGACACAGAGAGAATTTTGTGCTTAAGCTTTCTCATCTCGTCTTAAAGTATAAATTTCCTTTCATCAGATTTGATCTTACTTTGTCATTGTAAGTGGTGAATTGGAAGGGCCCTGGAAACTAAAAGAAAGGACTATTTCAATATTTTCATATGATCTTCAACATACGAATGGAATTGATTTTAGTCAAGGTTCATTTCAGCTACTTGGATCTTAACATATGGTTTCTGGCTTTGCTGCAAGATTTGGAGATTATTTTCCAGTCTGATGATCTCTGGGAAAATGTGTGTTCTTCTCCTCTTTAAAAAAGAAACTGAAGTGTAGCATACAGTGCTTTCAAATCAAGTAAAGGTCAAAATATAGCCCGCTTAGGATATTATTTTTCAAGCACAAAATAGTACATTGAAAGACCCAATGTAATGCTTGCAAATTGTCTCAGTTTCTAGTGATAGAATTCATCTCTCAGATGTCACCTCCGCACTGTGTGCAACAGCCTTCTACAGGCTCAGAAGGAGAGGAGAGGGTCTAGTTCAGGATCCTGTGATTATATTGAAATGTGGCTCACATCTATGATGATAAAAGAAGGAGATCATGGTTAAGTTAGTTCTACCTCAGTGGCACAGAAAATGAATGTCATCTGTATTCAAATAAGGGAGAAGTTTGGAGGGCAAGTCATGAGGGGAAGATGGATGGAAAAACTGGGATCTAGACTCTAAATGAATGGATTGACTTTGAATAGATACCATGGTTTGTTTTTTCCCTTTTATGTTCGGCCCCGCAAACAGTTCCCAAAGAACTTTTATTACCTTCTGTGCTTTTTAAGATTTTATGCAAATATTTTTTGTATTTTTATTCTTTTGTTTTAAAGGATAAAAACTAATAAAAATAGAATCACTTAGGAAAAATTAAGAGGGAAGGGAAAATGAATGAACGAGTAAAGTGTAACCGTGAACGAGTCTTAAAAACTGCACCACACTTGTACACTTGCTAGCGATGAGTCATAAATTTGGCTCTAAGATTCTTATAGCCACAAAGGAAATCAGATCAGTCCCAGAATTCAGCAAACACAAGATGAAAACAACTGATTGTTCAGAAGCACAGTTGTTCTTGGTCCTGGAGCATAATGAACAATGTCCTTAGTAATCTCTTCACATTAATAGTACAATCAGGTCTAAGGGATCTTTTTATGACAACTCAAATGTAGTCTGATAGAAACACACTTTATTTCGATTCACTCAAAACTAATTCAAGGGGGCATAGTTTTTATTTCATTTATTTAATGATCACATAAATAGTACATGCTGTGTCCTGGGCACTCTTCTAATTACAGTAATAACTTGATTGACCCTCATAGCAGCTTTACTGTTTGGGTGCCATTATTATCCTGGTTTTACAATAAGATGAGACAGACATATAAGTTAGTTTACCGAAGTCTCCATGTTAGCAAATAGTGGATTCAGGAGTCTCACCAGGTGGTCTGTGTTTCTGACCGCTAGATTAAGCTGCCTTTTGTGATGGTCTTGAGACAGACGTGTTGTGGTATGACTCAGAAGTAGGATGTAAGACTTTAGAAGAATAGACAAGCCCTTTGACTTTCAAGCTCTCCTCTCTAAGCATGGCTGCTCATCCTCTAGATTTAGTTGAGAGAAACACTGGGCCCAAAGTGACCTTCCTGGCCAAGAACCTGCTACACCCATCTCTATGGAAAAGGACCATCTGCTTTAGTCAGTGGAGTTGGGTTTCTCAGAATTTGGGCCACCATCTGTGTATTAACTTTCCCATGTAATTAGTTTTATAATAAATAATTAAATCCTCTGGAATAACTTCCTGAATATCCTTCTGTATAGCTGCAACCTGGACACTGGTTTCCAGATTGATCAATACAACCTATAAAATCAGCACTGCCAAATTTTTTTACATACTACCCCCCAAATACTGTCTACTTGGAGATTTGCTACAGTTTCTATAGCCAAAAGTAATATTAAGTCTGAGTACCTGTTCTTAAAAAATGAGATATTAATGTTATATTCACATAATCTTATTTAGCTTTCCAAGACAATATAAAAGCCAGCCTTTTAGATTTGATTATAGTATCTAACTTCTTAATATTTTAAATATGTTAATTAAAATTCTATATAAATATCATGTAGAAAAATAGTATGAATTTAATGCTTATTATATTATACATTATAAATATAATTTCTACTTTATAAATATAATATAAACATTATAAAATAATGTTTTATATAAGACACTATAAAATATATGAATGCTTCCCCTTTACAGTTAAGGTTAATTTTGGTGAGCTTGTTTTATTCTTAGAACTCTAAATATATTTCAAATGACTAAAATGATATGCTTGAGATTTTTATAATCTGTACTTCCAGATTTAGACTATGTTTTTGCACACTTCAGCGGCATCTTCCTCACAAGTACAGTCTACTTTCTGGCCTACTGTGTAGCCATGAAAAATAATCCTAAACTCCATCCTGAAGCAGTCTTGCCAGGTAAGAATCTTTACTACAGAAAATCTTCCTACTCTTTGGAAGCACCATTCCCTATTAATTTAGCTTAAATACTCGTCTTCTGGAAATGAAGCCATTCTGTGTGTGTGTGTGTGTGTGTGTGTGTGTGTGTGTGTGTGTCTGTGTACGTGTGTTCCTTCCCTCAATTGATCTGGCTCAGTTCACCACCAAATATGGAGGATTTAAAAACTATAAAACTGGATTTGAAATGCCAAGTTATTAATACTAAACCAGAACAGGACCAGTGAATCTGAGATTGTTTCCTCTGCTGATATACCTTGTGTGATGAGCATGAGACTTTATAGTAGATCTTCTTCACTAAGGGTACACATTAAAAGTCAGCGTGTTGGGCCTCTTTTATTCTTAAAGGTATCCACAAATACAAATTTCCAGTCACTTGGGAAAATAAGCATTTTCTCCAAAACTTTAGGAGAAATTATTTTAGAGTTTAAAAAAGGTATGTCAAATGAACATGCTATTGGGTTTAATTAGTTAGGCATTGTTGGTTATATATATATACACACACACACACACACACACACACATATATATGATGAAGAATTAAAATTTCTCACATATTTAGGTGTTTACTATAATTCAATGTGGAATATAGATCCACAAGGAAAATTTTTTAAAGAACAAAATAAAGCACATGCCAGAGATTCACTTTGAGTGCCTGATTCATTTAAGCCAGAGTGTGCCACTACACCATTATACCATTTTATAGTACAGAATGTTTACTGTAATTCAGACATTATAGTAATGGTATAACATGTACTAGTAGATGTAAAAATGGTAGAATGCTTAATGAATGTCTAGCTAAAATATCCTGAAAATTTTAGCTAGTATCCTTATTCAAATTCCAGATTTTTTTTCCCTTTAGCTAAGCATCATTCTGAATTCACATATTTTTATATTGTCCCTAGGGAAAACAAGCATTTTTTTTTCCCAAAAAAGTTAGGAGAAATTATTTCAGAGTATAAAAATGTTATGTCAAATATACATGCTTTTGAATTTAATATATTAGGCATTGATGGTAATGTATGTGTATATATATCAAACATGGATCTCCTGCATTTCAGGCAGATTCTTTACCATCTAAGCCACCAGGGAAGCCCATATATGCTCATATCTGTATGTATATACAGACATACATATAATGAGAAATTATATATAAAAAGAATTATAAATAATATATAAATTATAAAAGATTATATATACTTATATATATATCAAACCCAGGTCTCTTGCATTGCAGGCAGATTCTTTACCATCTGAGCCACCAGGGAAGCCCATATAAGCCCATATATATGTGTGTGTGTGTATATATACACACACCCACACATATACAATGATAAATTATATATAAGAATTATAAATATATAAATTATAAAAATAAAGTTATATATAATTCAATTTAAATATGTATTGTGTATTAAAAGATTAAAATTAATATATTTTAATTTAATTATAATTATAAAAATAAATTATAATAAATTATAATTTCTCACTTAAGAGTTTACTCTAATTCAATATGGAATATAGATCCACAAGTAAAACATTTTTAAAGAACAAAACAAATCATGTATCAGAGATTCACTTTTGAGTGCTTGATTCATTTAAGCCAAGAATTGCCACTACTCCACTATACAGTTTTAGAAAAATGGTAGAATATTTACTGAATGTCTAGCTAAAGTATCCTGAACATTTTAAGCTGGTATTTTTATTCAGATTCCAAGTTTTTTTCCCCCCTTATTTAAGCATCATTCTGAATTTCATATATTTTTACGTGCATGGCTTTAGAGTACAAGGTGTTTTCAGAAAATGTTCAGACCCAGTACCTTCCCTGGGTCCTGCTCCACTACCCAATCTTTACTACACCTATTACTTTGGGTACTTGATTTAATGTCAATAAGGTAAAAGGTGATCCTTATATCCAGTGCAGTCACAAAAAGATAAATGATTTGGTTTCCAAAATGGTCATAGACATGACTCAAAAACCCATGTTGGCTGGCAGTGTTGATAGGAGTGTGTGATATTTTCACTTTAGTGGTCCCGCTCCACCTGGAGTGTGGACTTTTCTGGAAAGGTATGTTGTTGGCAAACGTGTGCTGTCTGTGTGTTTCAGGGTTCCTGTCTGGGGTCCTCTGGGCGATCGCCACCTGCTGTTGGTTCATAGCGAACCACTCTCTCAGTGCGGTGGTCAGTTTCCCAATCATCACGGCCGTAAGTAGCTGTCTTGCATTTCCAAATTTTTGTTTTCCAAATGTAAATCACACTTTTCTGAAGCTTTCTTAGTGAATCACTGAAGTCTGTCATGGAGTTTGATTTTTCAGGAGTACAGTCAGTGTAACAGATTCATGTGAATAAACTGACACCTCTAATCACGTGTCCTTGATTGCTAAGGGAATGTTTCTAACTTCATTTTAAGGAGTTTGTTCATCTTTGATACCTTTGCAGTTTTATTTGGTCATTTTGCCTAATTTCATTTGGGATACATTGTAATTTGCTATTAATAGCAATGTGTGTGCTCAGTTGCTCAGTTGTGTCAGACTCTGCAACCCCATGGACTATAGCCCACCAGGCTCCTCTGTCCATGGGATTTTCCCAGCAAGAATACTGGAGTGGTTTGCATTAACTCCTCCAAGGGATCTTCTCAACCCAGGGACCAAACACACCTCTCCTGTGTCTCATGCATTGGCAGGCAGATTCTTTACCACTGAGTCATCTGGGAATCTGATAACAATATTTATCTCTATGTAATAGTTTATAGATATAAAAATTGTGTATATTGTCACACTTGAATCTCATGGCATCCTTGTGAGATAGAGAGTACCTTAGCCCCTCTTCATAGGGTATGTCAGTGTTTTAAAGAAGGTTTTCAGAAAATACTGAAGCAAAGTATTGTCTCTTGATGGTGCCATTTATCATGCATTTATAATGTAATTTGCTTTGTGTGATATTTTTGAGTGCCAGACATGTAGCACATAGTCAGGTAACAGAAAAACAAAAATGTTTCTTTTGATATAGACAGGACAAGTATTGATAGGATTGTCCTCGATTTGAAGATGAAAAAATTGAGACAGTAGCTAAGAGCCGGAGAAGGCAATGGCTACCCCCTCCAGTCCTCTTGCCTGGAAAATCCCATGGACGGAGGAGCCGGGTAGGCTGCAGTCCATGGGGTCGCGAAGAGTCGGACACGACTGAGCGATTTCACTTTCGCTTTTCCTCTCATGCATTGGAGAAGGAAATGGCAACCCACTCCAGTGTTCTTGCCTGGAGAATCCCAGGGACGGGGGAGCCTGGTGGGCTGCCGTCTATGGGGTCACACAGAGTCAGACACGACTAAAGCGACTTAGCAGCAGCAGCAGCAGCTAAGAGCATCATCTGAAGGGACACAGCCACATGAACACCTCAAGGCTTCTCAGGATAGAGTCTCCTGTACGCAGGGCTGCTTTCTGCCTTCAGTATAAAATCCAGTGTGGAATGTTTCAGTTTCCTTATGCTGCCAGGACTGACATGCAAACACACGAATTAATTGCTCTGATTTCTACCCTTGGTATCTTAGATTGTTCAGTTGTTTACCTGCCTCCCCTGCTGCCTAAATCATCATCATAAATAAAATTTGCCCGAAACATTTTAGCCACACACCTGTGCAAGCATACAAAATTGAATTTTTAAAATACATTGTCTAGTCTAAAATGCAACTGCATAAAAATTTGAAACATCCTTCAATTTTAATAGGAATCTGGGTTTCAAATAGCATATTTTTGACAGTTCTACTGTGTTCATAACATAGTTAGCTTTAGTGTACAACTAAATTCAAATAATAAAGGTTTGGGGTTTTTTTTTTAACTTAAGGGACTCACATTTTGACATTCTTAATCTGTACTGAGGGAAAATGTTATCAAAACAGAGCAAATTACAAGGAATAATTTAAGTCCTCATCATTGGAGTGGTAAAAACCCAAATTTTTCCCCAAAAAGTGTTTGTTTTTCATTTTTTCAAAGATAGGTAGTGCTAGAATTGACCATATAACTGGAAAAATGTAATGGGCGATGGGCTATAAAACATATCAGTGAAATACTTAAAACTAAATGAAATTAAGCAAATTTAAACTAAATTTGTAGAGCAAAGTATACAATATGATAATGCACCTCGATTAGGGATGCAAATGCTACGTGACTGTCATATCCCACCATATAAGGAGGGATGACACATTGAAACAGGTAAGTCATTAATCACAGCAAACTTAAACTTGGTCATATGACAGTGATTTTGCCAATCAAGCTGTACTCTTGAACAAATGTGGATTCTTCAAAATGAGTTTGAGGCAATTTTATGTAAAACACACATACAATTAAATCACGCAAGGCAAAGAGAAATACAAACACAAATAGAAAATCAAAAGTTTGAGGGAAATGAGAGAGTAAGCAAACAGCACAGACGGTAAACAGTCATGTGATTAAACATTTTTTTTTTTAAACATTGTTTTGCTTTGTGCTTGCAGAAGCAGGTGAGACAGTGAGATAGTTCATTCTTTTTAACTGGTAACATTATTTCCTCGGAAAAGACTAATTATTTTCTAACACTAATTTTTTTTTTTTTTGGTTCTTTTAAAAATACTGAATTCTTAATAGAGTTTATCCTGTGGGTCCTTATACAGGAGACGTGGAACAATAATAAATAATATTCTTCACAAACATTTTATAGTACACAGATATGATTTTCCTACCATTGTTTCTTGTATTAAATTACAGTGAAGACTTAGGGCAAGACATGACTGCCAAAGGCAGTGGAAATAAATTGCTGAGGCAGGTGGGTGTGGGTGGAGGGCCAAGGGGAGTGGTCTCTGTAGCGTCCGGAGACCAACCTATCAGAAGGATGACTATTGACCACTGTGACAGAAGCAGGCATCTCACCCCCCTGGTGTGGCTTCCACTGGTGCCTGAGGATTGTCTCCTGGGAGGGACAGGTATCTCTGGGAGATGAGGGCCTAGGTCTTTACTGCTACTGGGCTCTAGCTTGGTTGGTTTCATTGTCATTATTCAGTTTGAAGATGGCCTTATCCACATGCAGAAAAAGTTCAGCCATACCCTCTGGGATCTTACTTTTCTTCTTTATTTTCCTCATAGAGCTAGATTTGCTTTAAGTTTAACTTTTTTGATGGAAAATTTCAACCAGGCCCACCACCCAGCTTTAAGAAGTATGGATTTGGTTCATCTTGTTTCATCAAGAGTACATTTTTCAAATCCCAGCAGCACATTTTTCCTCCCAAGAACATGTATTTCCATTGTTAGAACCCATTGGTGACTAGACCAGGAGTTCCTGAAAGCATTATCTATATAGTTCCTTGGCAAATATTCAGTTAAAAAGCAAAAAGGAGAAGAAAGAAGAAAAGCCTATGTGGCAAGACAAAGGGCTCTGTTTCCAGTCTTCCTCAAGGAGATTAACAGCTGAATCCGCTTCTCCAGAAGGGTCAGCCTCTCCAGATGCCTCCAGCTCACCTTCTTTTCAAAGGTCAATTTATACACGTGTAATCTGTATTCATTTACAACAGAAAAATGCATGATCCCAATGCCAAAACAGTTGTCTCCTTTGTTTAAGATGTCCTTCCTACTCGCAAAGATTCGGCTGTGACTTAGGACTGAACAGCCGCCTTACTCGGATCTTCTTTGCCTGAACTGAGCCAGTCACACTGACTTATGCTTGGATTACTTCTAGCAAAGCACTACATTGCTCCTTGCAACCACCCTTAGGCCACGTCCAAACTCATATTTAAAATATCATCAGCCAAAAACCTGCGGAGGTCAACGGTACCTCTTGGTATTGTCTTTGCCCATGTACTCTGGAAGGGAGATGAGTTTCCAGATTGAAGAGGATAAAGTGTGATTGGCATGATAACATTAATATTTTGTGCCCTGTGCTATAGTTTCCTCCCATCCTGCCCAAAGTCAGTGTGGAGTTGCTAAAGGGCCCAGGTATTTCTTGTTTGGTTTGGATTTTTGAGGCTTAGGACCATACATCATTGGTGGAAGACAGTTCCTTTGACCTATTTCTCTGACTCTTTGGATCTTGACTTTTCTGGGTCCTGATAAACAGAGAGTAAGGTGTTCCCATTGCTTGGCTTACCTGTCAGGAGTGGAGTCCAGTCTGCTGATCCAGTCATGTACAACTGGGAAACGGGGAAACAGGCTGGGACTGTTTATTTGGAATTCTTCCAGAGTTTGTGCAGGACTTGAAAAGGAATCATCAGAATGCAGATACAATACATCTTTTCCACAAAGACAACAATTGATCTAAGTTCCAATGTTGTATTTCCTCAGCAAAAATAAATAAATATGCTTTAAGTGCTTAAAATTTTCAAATTGCAGAATCATCCTTTTTTCCATCTTGTTTCTTCTTTTTGTCCTATATTATTTCATTCCTGTCTTTGTCTCCTGCTCACTAACCCACTGTTTATTTTTCCATCATGATTTTTCCATCTTCCCATAATACTATCTTTAGCATTCATTAGAGTGAAATGTGAGATATAGCTGATTACTGTCCAGCAATATCAGTTAAAGTGTTAATTGCTCAGTCGTGTCCTACTCTTTTGCAAACCCATGGACTATACTTGCCAGGCTCCTGTGTCCATGGAATTCTCCAGGCAAGAATACTGGAGTGGATTGCCATTTCCTTCTCCATTTAAGGAAAACTTTAAATTACGTGCTATATTTCAGGTCCAAAATAACATACTAGAATTTCTTCAGTTTTGAAATGATCTCATGCTGAAGGAAGTTATAAGTGTATTCATACACTTTTTCCTATTGAGCCCATTTCTAGTATCTTGAGGAACTAGTGAAAAAGATTATCTATTTGCTTATGAAAATATTTTGTTACAAATCACATTGAAGAAAAACACTCTATGGCACACAATATTCTATCATTACTGAAAAAATAGAAATGAAAACCATAAAGAGAAAAAGGAAAAAAGTCTTTGTTTTTCTCCTAATGCTGCTTAGTTTAACTTAATGTTGAGTTTGAATTGAGATTATGAATAGTTTTTCCTGAAAATGTTGTTATATTGTTTTTACAATCAAAATTTATTTGATGAAAGTGTCAGGTCAGCTCTCCAACTTACTATATTTGTGTACAGTACAGTCACAGAAAAATAGCCAATTTAATTAATTTTTTTTTTTAATTTAAGGGTCCAGGATTTATAGCTGCAATGTGGGGTGTCTTCATGTTTAAGGAAATACAGGTATGTACACAAAAGTGTAGATCCAGTCAAGAAATATATTTAATACTATGTGTTATTTTTGAAAACTGCAACACCAAAGCCCAGGGCAGAAAACATGTGATTGAATTTTACAGGTCAGATATTCAAAGTGTTATCATCTCTAATTAGAAAAGAAAATACTAACTATATGATAATTATTATGGATATATTTTTCTCCACCCCAACATTAGAGGAAAAATGCTTTAGTTGACTTTATTTTCCCTTAAGAGATTTTGGTTAAATCATCCAATAAAATAAGATAGATAGAAATTTTATCTAGTGAAAAATGTTAGATAGACAAGATGAAAATTTTTACCCCCAAAATTAAAACATCCTTGAGGCAAATGGAATTTGAGAATAGATTTTTTGTTGTTGTTGAATCTCATCCCTTCCAAAGTCCTCCACATCCAACCAGCATCTTTATAGGAGAACACCCTCTCAAGTGTAAATGATGGTGACTTAAAATGCTTTTACCAAGTAGTTCTAGGATATGTGTTTGTGTTTTCATTAAAAATTGTTTTTAAGATTTTTCCCCTTTACCTTTATTTGTGGAAAAAGCCTTCAGTTGAGGCTATACAAATGATATTTTATAGTAGTTTTTACTGAAAACAATATAAATTAGAGACACTGGCAAGGCATTATGGATATAATATTTTTTGTCTTAACAAGAAGCAAATAATTCCTATCTCTAAGAAGATCTGATGTTGCTAATCTCTGGGAGCCATAAAGTGAACATGTCCCAGGAAAATTCTTAAAATGATTACTCAATTTTAGATTTAAAACGTCATTTCATTCATTTCAAATGAAATGTGTTGACTTAGAAAGTCATAAGATGTTAATACAAGTAAGATTTTCAGGTTAAAAAAGTAATAAATTTGTTTCGAAGATATTTGGATCACAATCTTGATTGCTGTGTTTTTAAATTTACAAGACAGCTTAAAACATTTATTTATTCTTTTGAATATGTTTTTTATTTTAGTTAGGATTGCTTTCCACAAAAAAATAATTTTATGCCAAAGCATACTGTAAATCTCTTCACAAATATTTCATCTGCTTCATGAAGGATAATGATTCCTATTTAAGAACTGGGTATTATTCAGCATAACATGCTGAAGCCTTAGAAAACCACAAGCCTATTTACAACTGTAGGTATAAATAAATATAAACTAAGAATAGATTTATTATGAAGCATGTAAAAATTATTTTACAGTATAACAATACTGAATTAAAAATCTTCTTCCCTAGATAGAAGAACTCACTTGAGCAAGAGAATATTGGGCCTATTGGGCCTAACTATTGGGCCTATTGTTAATTCTTGAGAGTCCTTGAAAGAGACACATAAAAGACAAAATGGCTTTTTAAGATACCTGGAAAAAAAGCTCAGGCCAAATAGAGGAGGGGCTTTTAAAAATGATAAAACATGACCAAGTAGGATTTAATTCAGGAATGCAATGATGGATCATAATATGTATAATGTAATTTATTGTACGGTTTTCAGATAGAAAAGAAACTGTGTAATAGTATATATTCAAAAAGTATTTACTAAAATTAAAAACCAGTTTTTAATTGAGAAAACAACCTTTAACAATAGGAGGAATAGGAAATAAAAGAAAGCTTTAGTTGATATGTCTATCAAAAACTATGTAAACACATAACTAAAGTGAAACATAAGCATTCTCTTTTAATTATCTCAATAGAACTGAAAAAATATGAGTTCTCTATAAGTCAAAGATCTTTCCATCATTGCTGTTACTCAGAATTTTCTGGAAATCATAGCCAGTGGGCTAAGATAAAATTAAGACATAAGAGAAAAATAAGAAAAAATATTGTTTGCATATAATATTCCCTTCTTTAAATTTAAAAGAATCGGCTGTAAATCTGGAGAACCAATAAGATCACTTTGTAAGGCACTGAAATATAAATATTAAATTAGTAACTTTCCAGCATGCCACCAAGAGCCAATTAAAAAGAGAAAAATAAATGCTATTAATACCAAGAAAAATGATAAAAATGTAAGAAAATAGCAAGAAATATGCTGGATTTATGAAATAATTTCCTATACTGCAGAAGCTTACTACAGAACATCAAAGATTGTCATAACAAATGAGCAACTCACCATATCCCTGATAGAACAGCTCCCTGTAGTTACTGGACAGCATCTCCATTCACCATCAGTGTAATTCCAATAAAATCCCAGGGTGTTCCATCTATAGATGTGCAAGTGAGTGCTTGAGTTTGGCCAAGTATGTATGCAAATAAAGAGAGGGAAGGTAAAGCTGAAAGCACAGCAAATTTTGTTGACCTTTTGGGCTTCCCTGATAGTTCAGTCGTAAAGAATCTGCCTGCCAAGCAGGAGACGTAGGTTCAATCTCTGGGTTGGGAAGATCCCCTGGAGAAGGAAATGGCAACCCACTCCAGTATTCTTGCCTGGGAAATCCCATGGACAGAGGAGCCTGGAGGGCTACAGCTGAAAGCTCAGTGAGTTTTGTTGACCTTTTAACTCTAGTTAAAATACCTTACAAATCTGTCTACAAGCAGAACTTAAGGAGTGTCCAGTGTACTTATCATTCAGAGCAGATGCCTAACTGCCTCTTGACCGATAACTTAAAGGACAGTTTTAAATGCTTTATATAGCCAATGAGTTTAAGAGTTTAACTGAACCCTGAAACCAAAATCCTATTTGAATATTTTTAATTATTTTTCTTAAAAACAAAACCCTAAGGGAATACAAAAGCAATTTTTTAAAAAAGTTTTCATTAGGGTATAGTTGATTTACCATGTTCTATTAGTGTCTGCTTGTACAACAAAGTAAATCAGTTATACATCTATATACATCGACCCTGTTTTAGATTCTTTTCCCATATAGATCATTGCATATTGAGCCGAGTTCCCCATGCTTTACAGTAGGTCCTTATTAGCAAAAAGTTTTATCTTTGTGACTTGTAGGTCCTGTCAGCTGTGTCTTGAAGCAGTCCTCGAAGACACACATTTAAAAGTCCACAACCTACAGCAGTGAGGACTTAATCGGAGATCCAAGCACTGTGTGGAAGAGTTTAAAGATTTTATTTCATTTCAATGCCATTAGTGCTCTGGTTGGACACTTTGCCCTTGTGACATTCTTTTGTATCTGATATCTGTTCCTCTTTGGAAAGTTTGTTTTAGAATCTCATATTTAGCTATTTTGAGCTAGACCGCCAGTATATTTTTAGCAACACACTTTAGTCAGAATGTCCACAGTAATCCCAATGCAGGGAATTGTTACCACAATTTACAAGTCAATAGCGACTCCCAGATAAAGAATGAGATGATTTGTCATCTTAGTACCTGTCTCAGAAATCCATTTTAAACACTTTTTGCTTTTGGAAGAATGTTAGCATGCTCTTTCTAAGAGTTAGCATTCACCTTTGACAAAGTAAAACTATTGCTTTTGCCCAAATATAATTGGTCTTTTTCTCTAGGAGACTAGGCAGTTTGCTCAGATTGTTAACCTTAAAAGGGAAAAAAATTTTAGTCCCTGAGAACATTGTTCTTCTGTCTCCAAAGACAATAAAACAGAGAGCTTACAACATATTCACATAATTTGGTTGTCAAGTGCTGATAATTGAGACCCCATATATTGTTTTTCCTTATGTCAGTGATCTCATCAGTTGTTTAATTCACACAGCACATTTGGAAATTGAGTGTATTGACTCTGAACAAACATTGATTGAATGCCTACTCTGCACCAGTACTGGTAAATAGGCAAAGGCTGCAGCCTTTAAGAAAAAGTTGTCAGGGAACCTTAAAGCCTTCAGGAGTGTGTGTGTGTGTGTGTGTGTGTGTGTGTGTTTATGTGTCTGTGTGTGTTGTATGTGGGTGTGAGTAAATTAGCTGCCCTGTCTTGGTAAGGTTTTATGCTGTGTTTCACTTATAGAACTTATACCAGTGACTTCTGTAGAGTTTGTGCTGACAGTGAATCAGACAATTCAGCCAGCCAAATCCAACTTAAAAAGACCTCTCTGGTCATCAGATAGATGCAGAATGACCTGCTCTAACCCAATTCTTTATTCAGATGAAAAATGGGTATATACATTTTTGACATTTTGGTTACATATTAATTGTCATTAGTTTTACTAAAAGCTGATAATAGTATCATATGATTTGACTACCAGTAGATCCCAGTGTAATTGAGATCCTGTTCCACTTGCCTCAGAGTATTGGGTCTACATTTAAACAGTTATATAGACTGTTTAGTCTTGCAATCATTCAGAGTAGAACAGCTAGGACTATGTGGGAGCTTGAAATTATTCCCTATGAAAGATGGTCAGAGGAGCTAAAATATCGACCAAGGAAAAAGATGCTTCAGGGATACAGCGCACTTATTTTCCAGTGTTTGAGGGTTTATCTTGTGGGAGAGAGATTAGAATCGATCTATCTGTACTCTCAGAGATGGAACTTGTGAGAAATACAGTATTTCTACTGAACACAGAGTGGTATATGTTTGTTCGTATAAAGATTGGCTGGCATCCTCCGTGGTTGCATCTTTAAGACCAGTGCACCCACATGTAGCTGGGGGAGTAATCTTTGTTTCTATTTCTCCCTTGCCCTTGAGATTGGTCTCTGTCTTTCCATCTGCACTTCATCCTGTGTTCCCAGGAGGGCTGCAGTCACCTCCTCATTGGTCCCCTTGCATCCATTCTGGCCCACCCCCCCCAATCTGTTCATCGTCTGCAAAAGTGTGGGCTTTACAAAATGCAAGCCTGTTTTTTCAACATAATTGGCTCTGCCTATTCCTCTCATGTCTTCCCATTGCTTGAAAAATAAATCCAAAGTATAACATGGTCTCTAAGACACCACCTGCTCAGGCACCATGCATAGCCTCCAGCCCCATCGAGCCTCACTTAATTCACTGCTCCACCCTCTCAGACCTTCTTTCAGCCCCTGGCAAGTACCATGTTTCTCTTACAACAGAGCTTTGCACACACATTCCTTCTACTCAAAATCTGTATCTGCTGCCCTCCTCTTCGCCCAATTCACTGATACTTAGGAGCTCAACTCAGCTCTAGATCTGCCTCCTTAAGATTTCTTTGTGATGCACTCACAATAGCCACCCCTGTTTGCATGTTACTCATTCCCGTCTCCCACATTACATGAATCACTGAATAGGGGCACGTTTTCCTTACCATTTTAATCCCTGAGCATGTGGATGGATAGTAGGAGTGCACCTGTATTTATTGAATGGGTAATGACAGAGGACCTGAGAATCTGGAAGATTCATACAGAGGGAGAATGGAAAAGCATACAGGAGGTAGACCAGATGGTTAATAGGGTCCACAGAAATCTTGAAAGTTTGTGCTTTTTATATATTTGATTCAGGTCTTCTAATGACAGTTGTTCTTTTTATTACTCAGGGTCGAAAAAACTACCTGCTGATGATGCTTGCATTTTGCATCATCTTGACTGGCGCCTTATGCACAGCTTTTTCTAAAATTTGACAACCACAAGGCCAGCAGATGGCAGCAGCACTTGAGAACACTTCTCTCCTGGACACAAGAGATTGTGCTGAGAACAAAATTCATGTTCACACAAGTGGATCTTCATCTGTCCTGGATTAGGGTAAATGACTTTCTTTCCCACAAATGTGACACTGAAGGAAAACCAGCTTTCAGTCAAGCGTAAAAATGAGAAGTTCTTCTAATGAACTGTTTATGAAGGTAGGACTTGACCTCATTGTATCGGAAGATGCTGCTTTGACCACAATATGTGTTTACTGGCGCATAATCTAGCAAACAGTGTGGCATTCATATGTAAAGAATTTTGTATGTGTCCACATTTCCAAAATAGGAGCCTCGTTCGTGAAGACAGGCATAAAACCGTGGGGGATGGAGCAGGAAGAAGACTTATATTATGATGGATTAGGATCCAAAGATATCTGGAGCCTTTGTGAGAAAAAGTAAATGTCAGAGTTGGCAAGTGAATGTTAAAAAGGCCATTTCATTATTTTCAGCCCAGACTTATTTTTACTTCAAATTAATGTTGCCCGATTCTCAATCACCCACCCAGTTAGCTCAAAACGTCTTTGATATGCCAGATAAAATCCATCCTTAGAAAACAAAAACTTCCCACTGTTGAGAATATGTGTGTAACACATATACATATGTTTACAAGTATACACCCGTAAATACACATGCATATATTGAATGTTCTACTATAAATTGGGTGTAAAATCTAGAATTGCTGAAGCAAGATTCTAGCTTATCACACTCCCATGAATACACACACATATATGTATGTACTACTCTAACTTGTGGAGAAATTCTAGAATTGCTGAAGCAGGGTTCTATCTTATCACAGTGAGAATTTTAAGGAATCAATACACTCCATTAGATGTACAATCTAATTTTTTTTCTGAAATATATTTTTTCTAAAACCCCTCATGTAACCAGTGGTTTTCTTCAATTTTTAAATGGTGGTTTACACTAGGTCAAAGAAAATCACAGAACATGATAGTTGTCTTTAAGAAAACTAAAATGGAACTGCTATTACAATGTTTATTACAGTGGTTCCCAAACTTTTAAAATAATAGCATTAAAAAAACTGGAATAGTGCAGTGTAAGTTTCACCCACTCCCACTTGATGATATCACATTACTTTGCTATTTGGAGGGGCAAAATATGTGTGACTCCCTAGCTGATCTGTGTGGGTTTAAATCCCACCTCTGCTTCATCTTAATTGTGTGACTTTGGATAAATGTTCAGAATCAGATTCTTCATCTGTAAACTGGGGCTATTGCTAGCATCCATCTCACATGGTTACCAGGAAGTTCAAATTAGTGAAAATCTATAGTTTCATGATTGTCTGGCACTTGGCAAACAGTGTATAATTCTCAGCTATTATTATTACATCTTATTTGAGGGAAAAAGCCTGTGTCTGTAGATCAGAGAATACATTGTAAGAATTGCTTCCCTTACC
Source organism: Dama dama (assembly GCF_033118175.1). NCBI lineage: Eukaryota > Metazoa > Chordata > Mammalia > Artiodactyla > Cervidae > Dama > Dama dama. The sequence continues at coordinate 31,494,357 of NC_083685.1, forward strand.
ACTGCCCCACGACGCAAACAGCTACTTATACCTGTCTGTGAGTACAATTTAAAAATGACACTGCCTAATTGTTGAATTGCAAATATAAATAAATATTTGATTAACATCTTCCAAAATTTCATTTAATTTTAACCTGAAATGTCACTAATTACACTGATAACTTCGAATAAATTGATGTGAAGCAAAACTATTTTTCTCATTTAAATATATTTAATTTTTTTTAATATTAATGGCATTGAATTATTTTTTAGTTGAGGTTGCAAATTTGTATGCAAAATTTTAAATGTGAAGTAAAGCAGTTGCAGAGGAAAAATGAAAGAAAAAAAAAATCTCATTACCACTGTATAGTTTCTGCTACCAGGCAGTGCTTATAGCGTTAGTGAGAGTAGTGTTAGTAAAAGTTAGAGGAAAGAAGCTTTTTCAAAATGCTTACCAAACCAGCACCTTTTTAGGTAGAGACTGGTCTAAATGGGCAATTGTAGATCTCCACTTTCTTTGCTTACCTTAGGAAGTTAACGCCCATGTCTTTTGAAGTTTGGGGCTTAGTATGGTCAGATTCTTGTGTTTGCATTAACTTTGTCTTTGCTTTCTGTCTCTTTGTGCAGAGAGGCAGCACTTACTCCCAGTGAGATTGGCATCCAGAATAAGAATTTTCTACTATCACAACAAAAATGCCTGATTACTAAAAATCCCTAACAAGTTTTAAAGAATGAATAATACAGCATTTCCTCTGAGCTACCAAATCTTCTTTTAGCCCCGTTATACTGATTTATTTGTACTGATAGAGTTGCTACCTCTTAGCCATGTGTGTATCAATATTGGGAGAGCTTCTGAAAAACACACTCAGTAAAAAGATGAGTTGTAGAACCATGTACATGGTATTGTGATACCATTTTTTAAAAATTGTAAAAATCAAAGTAATATGTACATTTTCTATAAATTCATATGTATGCAGCATGTTAGAAAAACAGGTACACCAAACTCATAAGGTTTGCTTCTAGTGAGGATAAATAAGATCAAAATGGCAACACTGGGTCAAGGTAACCTTGAGCATTACCTGTAGTCCTCTACTTTTATGGCGATGAATTTTCTATGTGTTCATTAATATGTGTTAAAGAATCAACAACAAAATAGTTCAGAAGCATATGTCTAAATGTTGAAGTAATTAAAACTAGGCAAAGAGAGTGTTGAAGGAATGTTATTTTCCTCTTTATCCTTTTTGGTACTGGTTAAAATTTCAAAACAAGAATACATACAGACAGGTATACACAAATAAAAGCAGCAAAAATCAAGACAGTTGGAAAAATTTCCATCTTGGGAATCCCACCTCCTAAAGGTGGATGCCAGAAACTCACTTTCATGGCCTCCCTGCAGTAGGATCTAAGCCTAATTCCATGATCCTGCTTGAGATCTTGTGAGCTACCTAACATAGTTGTTTCAGAAATTTGGCCTCATTAAAAAAGCACACACACACACAAATATCTTACAGTCTATTTATTAACTTTCATGAGGTATAATTTGCATCCAATAAAATTCTCCCATTTTAAGTGACCGGTGCTATATGGGCTTTAGCAAATACACACTCATATAAGCACCGCTGTGTACTACACACAGAACATTTCCAACAACCCCAAAAGTTCCCTTCTGCCTCTTTGGAGCAGAGTGATTCTTATCACACCTAACCTTATGCTCCAGGCCACAAATGATCTGTTTCCTGTCATTCTAGATTACTTTTTGCCTATTCTAAAATTTCATATAAATGGAATCATATATAATGTACCCTTCGAATCTGATTTCTTTCATGTTCTAGCCATTTTCGAACAATTTTTCTTGATCTCAAACAATTATAATTTGTTCTCATTTATTTTCCCTAGTGAAAGAAAGCATATGTGTGTATTCAAAATAACAACAAAAGCGAAAATGACTAACATTTGGAATTATTATATTTAAGTGTGTGATGTATCCTGCTCCAGAAATTCACTGTTTTAAATTAATAGTGTAATTAAAAAGAATTCTTAGCTACTCTTTGAGTCCATCCCCATTCTTTAATGTTCTTTTTTGAGGAGCTGCAAAATATTAAACTGCTTAAACCAGGTCACCTCCATTTTCTGCATGTTGGAAAAAAAAAAGCATACTCTTGGGTTTCCTACAACAGCCTAATGGATTACTATCTCTGGGTCTGGAAAGTATGAATTTGCACTTTTTACAGGTGCTCTTGGTGATTCTTATCACACCTGAACTCTAAATTCTTTTGAATCTGTGACATATACCTTGATATTTAAAGGATTTCAAAGTACTAAGTTCTTACAAAATAAAGAATATTGTCTTCTACCTTGAGAGGAAGAGAGAAAAGTAATTTTTAAAAAACAGGTATTCATTTAATTTTATGAAGGTTTGGGGGAGAAAAAAATGAAATGCTTAAAACCATTCCGTTTAAGTGGTATTTTTAGGAAAAAATAACAATAATAATAACTGGGCATTGTATTATTATTTTTGGTTCAAACACTTAATTTCTATATATTGAATCATCTCTAGTTAGTGGCCATATCTATTTTTACATCAGATTCTGCAAACTGACTCTTTCTTTAATAATAAAATCTCTAACACAATTCATATTGACAAGATCTCATGAAAACAAACAAAAATCCCAACTTCCATATGGATATTTTGCAGCAAGATCCAGTGAAACAAATCACTGGAAATGAACTGGAGAGGAAGGTGAGAATTGTTTCCTGTGTGGAGACAGCAGGCTGCAAGTCTGACCCCAACTTACTACTTATTACAGGTATAAGTCACAAATACAGCATTCCACATGGTTTTCTGGAGAACCTCATAGAGTCTTCCAAGACATTAGCTATTTTTTCTTTTTCATGTGCTTTTCTTTCTTCTTTAAAAAAATTTTATTGGAGTATAGTTGATTTACAACATTGTGTTAATTTCAGGTGTACGGCAAAGTGAATCAGTCATATATTCATTCTTTTTTGCTTCTTTTCCCATACAGGTCATTACAGAGTATTAAATAGAGTTGCCTGTGCTATACAATAGGTTCTTATTAATTATCTAGTTTATGTATAATAGTATGTATATGTCGAGTTTATCCCTTCCCCACCTCTGATAACCATAACCATAGTTTGTTTTCTATTGTCTGTGAGTCTGTTTTTGTTTTGTAAATAAGTTCATTTGTATCATTTTTTAGATTACACATATAAGTGACATTATATAATATTTGTTTTTCTGTATCTGACTTACTTCACTTAATTTGATAATCTCTATGTCCATCCACTTCAGTTCAGTTGCTCGGTCATGTGACTCTGCCACCCCATGGACTGCAGCATGCTAGGCTTCCCTGTCCATCACCAACCCTCAGAGCTTGCTCAAACTCATGTCCATCGAGTTGGTGATGCTATCCAACCATATCTTCCTCTGTTGTTGCCTTCTCCTGCCTTCAATCTTTCCCAGCATCAAGGTCTTTTCCTATGAGTCAGTTCTTCACATCAGGTGGTCCAAGTATCAGAGTTTCAGCTTCAGCATCAGTCCTTCCAATGAATATTCAGGACTGGTTTCCCTTAGGATTGACTATGTCCATCCATATTGCTGCAAATGGCATTATCTCATTCTTCTTAATGGCTGAGTAATATTCCATTATATATATGTAGCACACCTTCTTTATCCATTCCTCTGTTGATAGATGCTTATGTTGTTTCCATGCCTTGGCTGTTGTGAACAGCGCTGCTATAAACATTGAGTTGTTTATATATTTTTAAATTAGAGTTTTCATCTTTTCTGGAAATATGCTCAGCAGTGGAATTGCTGGATCATATGGTAGCTCTGTTTTCAGTTTTTTAAGGCATCTCCACACTGTTCTCCATAGTGGGTACACCAATTTGCATTTCTACCAAAAGTGTAAGAGGTCTCCTTTCTCTTCACACCCTCTCCAGAATTTATTATTTGTAGATATTTTGATGGTGGCCATTCTGACCAGTGTGAGGTGACACAGCTAAGAAAGATATCTATTTTTTCCTTTTTCTCTTACTAACAAGGTGCTTGTAAGTACTCTGACTCATTCATACCTCCCATAATTAAAGGGTTTATAAGTTTGTCTTTCACATATACCATAAAGTTCTGAATTATGAAACTCACCTCTAATTTTTGCTGACATATAAAGCTGTTTTGGCTCCCTTTGAGAATTATATGAGCTTTATAGGTGATTGATAGTTAAAATTATTGTGAAATGTGAATGTTGTTTAATTCATCTTTATATCTCAAAAACATAGCACAGTATAGACACATGGGGGGCGGGGAAAGTTGACTTTTTTTTTTTTTTACCATATACCCTGAAGAATATGTTTAAGTTACAGTTCAGAACTTATTACCCTTCTGGGTACTCTGATACTCAGATCCTTTTATATTAGAAGAATTTTTGTGGTTTTGCTATTTGATTTTTTGTTCTTTGTTAGGTTTTGTTTTTTGTACTGGGGGAGGTAGGGTTTTTGTTTAGTTTTGTTTTGTTTGGCAGTGGTGAACCTGGAATCTCCCAAACTCTAGGTCATTTGGGGGATTTTTCTTCCCACCTGTTTCTTTCCTTTTCTCTGGTTCTTTGCCCAGTCTCTTTATTTTTCTCCGACACTTTAGTGACCTGAAGACTTGAGAAATTCCCTGGGTATTGCTGGGTCTCTGGATCTCACTCTCTCCCTTCCCCCACTTGAGTACTTAATCCTACTTACTGTACCTACCTTGACATTCCCAAATTCTTGTCTCTGTCTACTCACCTCAGGAAGTTTGCTGGGGTCTGTTTGTTTTCCCTCGTACTGCACTAAAGCCTGCAAACTCTATCCAGGCAGTAAAATTGGAAAATTGCAGGACTCAACTTGTTTTCCTTTATAACAGGTATTACAGACTTGTCCTGCCTATGGCCCAATATTTTATATATTTTACTCAGGTTTAAATTTCTTTATCTTGGGAGGATTAATGTGACTTCAGTTCCTCCATCTTTGCCAGAAACAGAAGCCCTCTGGTGAGCATTCTGTTACTAAATTGTAGCAGGTTAAATTACTGAAACTTCTCTTCTGTCACACTTTCATAAACAGCACCATCAGATAATAATTAGGCATTATACCAGGTTGAGTGTGACTACCCAAAAAGTATGTCCAAGGCCTAACTTTCAGTACCCGTGAATGTGACCTTATTTGGAAATAAGGTCTTTGAAGATTTAATTAAGTTACAGATCTCACAGTTAGGTCATCCTGGATTTAGTATGGACTCTAACTCTTATAAGAGGAGGAGAGGGTTATTTGACATTCTCAGGAACACAGAAAGAAGGGTACTTTAAAAGGGAGGCAGAGATCAGAGAGACATAGCTACAAGCCAAGAGATGATCTGGATTGCTGGAAGGCACTGGAAACCAAGAGACAGACATGGAAAGGACTTCTTCCCCACACCCTCCAGGACACAGCCCTGCCAAGATCTTAATTTCAGACTTGATAGCCACCAGGGATGTGTGTAAGAGAGCACACACCCCTAAGCAACTAACTCGGGTATCTCTAATCCAGTGAGCATAGCAGATACTGCACAAAATAAGATGCACAAATGCAAACTATGAACTTTAGCCTGGCAATACTACTATTAAGATAAAGATGTTGGCTAAACTGCAAGGCAAACATAGAATAAGTAGAAAATCACATTTTGTGAAGGTCTGAAAAAGTGGCTGGTTTTGCCTCAACAGAGTTGTACATTTCATCTTAGTGTGAGAGGGGGCATACCTCTCTTCCTCTATGAAAAGAAAATGTGTCAAGCGATTTTTCATTTGTTTGGTTTTCGTTTTTAAAAAAAGAAATAAGCCTGATGATCTGGAATGTTGTGTAAAGCATCTTAGGCAGACATCTCTGTATAGAAAACAGGAATTAGATAAGAAAAATAACAGAATTTTATTTTACTAGAACTTTATGTTCTATTAAAAATAATAGAACTTTGTCTAAAGTTCCTTGATATTGACAGTAAGATCCTTCTAGCAAACAGGACATCGACGTGAACTCAATTGTTTTTTAGCTACTGATGTACTCATGTGGGAACTATGTCATTTTCTTTTTCCTATTGAAGACAAACTGTCTCTCTGGAAGATAATTATATGCCTATCTTTTTAAGGATTCTGAGTAAAGTGAAAAATAAAACATAACACAGAATTTTAATTATGTGAGTTGTGACTCACTCATCATTGTTTATACTGGTGCTGGAGTTAACTGTACACAACTATGTAAAAGAGATTCGTTATAAGTAATTGGTTCACATGATTATGAGGCTAAGTCTCTAGTGTGCAGTTAGTGAGCTAGAGGCCCTGAGGGCTTGTGTAATTCCAGTCTGAGTCCAAAAGCCTGGAAAACAAAGGAGTTGATGGTGTCAAGCCCAGCCTGAGTTTGAAGGCCAGAGAACCAGGAAAACCAAGGCTCTAATAAATTCTGGTGTGAGTCCAGGTCCAAGGCAGGAGAAGACCACTGCCCCAACCCAGAGACAGGCCGAGAGAGCGTGGCTTCTCTCTTATGTGTTAGGTCGCTTCAGCCATGTCCGACCCTGTTTGACACTATGGACTGTAGCCTGTCAGGCTCCTCTCTCAGTGGGATTCCCCAGGCAAGAATACTGGAGTGGGATGCCATGCCCTCCTCCAGGGGATCTTCCCGACCCAGGGGTCAAACCGACGTCTGTCAAGTCTCCTGCATTGGCAGGTAAGTTCTTTATCACTAGCACCACCTGGGAAGGCCAGCTTCTCTCTTACTCAGCCTTTTATTCCATTTTGGCCTTCATTGGATGGAATAAGTTCCACCCAATCTGCCTCACTCATTCTGCCCTTCAAATGCCAATCTCATCCAGAAACACCCTCACAAGACACACCCAGAGTCATGTTCAACCAAATATCGGGACGCCCTGTGACCCTGCCAAGTTGGCACATAGCATTAACCATCACACATATGGGAGAATATTTTGTCATACTCAATCATATTTTACCCCTTAATCATAAAAAGAACTTGAGTTTAAATACTTGAATACACCGGTAATACTGATAGGTGGAGATTGCTTATGATATGTCTGAGACTATAGTTAAAATATGCTTATTTTAAACACACAAAAGAACATGCAATTCTTAGGAAGTTTTCCTCTGGATCTTACCTGCTGCTGCTGCTGCTAAGTCGCTTCAGTTGTGTCTGACTCTGTGTGACCCCATAGACGGCAGCCCACCAGGCTCCCCCGTCCCTGGGATTCTCCAGGCAAGAACACTGGAGTGGGTTGCCATTTCCTTCTCCAATGCATGGAAGTGAAAAGTGAAAGTGAAGCCGCTCAGTCATGTCTGACTCTTAGCGACCCCATAGACTGCAGCCTACCAGGCTCCTCCATCCATGGGATTTTCCAGGCAAGAGTACTGGAGTGGGTTGTCATTGCCTTCTCCAGGATCTTACCTAGTCTGATATTATTTCAAATTTCACTCACTTATATTAAAGTCAAATTCAACTCTGCAGAATTAAATGTGAAACCATGTAAAAAATGTGGTTCAAACTTTTAAGAAATTTGTGCAATCTGAAAAAGGAAACAATATTTTCTCTGTGTGTAATTTATCTTTCAGCTGAAACCTGACATAAAACTGTTGAAATATAAAGGGGCAGTGCTGGGGTCCAGCCCCAGCAGGATCCAGGGGAACCCTCAGGATGAACGGCATCAGTGAATGAGAGAGAGAGTGAGACAAAGCTCAGGGCTGAGTCTGAAGTTTATTTTCGCACGGCCCCTTTATACCCTTAACAACATCTTTGGGGGAAGTGCATATTGCTTACACACAGCGCATCTCAAAACATTACAGCAACTTGACCTTCAACAGAAACAGGATGTCACCCACATACTTTTTCATTCACAAGAGTCTTTCTTATCATTTGGCCTTCAGGCCTGCTAACATTTTATGGCTTGCACCTGGTGTGACTTAAGCAACTTCAGTAGCCGACCCTGTTTTTCTTATAATTAATTTATTTTCTTTCTAATAAGCGTCATCTCTATGGGAACTAGATAGGATTACATTTTTACGGAACAGAAATGCGAAGCACTGCAAAAACAGCAGATATGGCACAAAACAGGCTCTTAGTCTAAAAGTTAACCACCTGCAAGAAGTCGCCAGCTAATCTCTATCTGAACTATTTTCTATTAGGCACATTTGTGGCTGTCATATTTGTGGAGCTTTTCTCACCCCGTGAAGGGGCCTATGCTTAATAGTTTCTTTTGTTAGCGTACTGTGCTTAGGATGTTTAGAACAATCAAGAGCATTTTGTGCAATGAGATCACACATTTATCAAACAAGCCAGAATGCCAGCAAAATGTTTAAATGGAAGCATTTCCTTCATCTCTGGTCCCTTCATAGGGTACCAGCGTCCAGAAGATTTATTAATTAGGGTTTTAAGTTGGTCCTCATTCAGTGAAAGAGCAGCAGGAGAGCTCTCGGCAGGCAACACAAGAATCTGCAACAGGGCAAACAAGAACAACAGCAGAAAAAGGGGGAGGATACAGGGTGGGGTAGAGGCCGAGGCCAACCTGGAGGGTCCCTTATCCTAGACGGCCTTGCCTGTCAGGTTTTTTCCTCGTGACCTCGTCATGGATGGGGTCCCGGACGTCCTTGCCTGCCGGGTATTTTCTTCATGACCTCGTCACGGGCGGGACCCACCATAACGGCTCCCGACATCTCCCCCTTTTTTGTTTTTTAAAACAGCCAGATGGATCTCAGTTGAGAGATTCTGAGTGCTCTGCCGAAGAGCTCTGACAATACAAGGGAGAATAACAATAATAATAAGAATCAGCGCTATTACAGCAATGTAACTGAGAACAGTAAACAAAATACTTTTGGCAGAGATAAAGTTGGAGAAGGTCTTAAAGAAATCACTGGCGGCTCCAGCGGCAGTAAAATTTAATCAGGAATGCTCGATTGTTCTAATCTGTCCATGCAATCTGTCTAAATCTAAACTTATGCTGGAGCTATTTTACAGGGACCAAAGCTCTGATGGAGCAAAGGTGTTTTAAACAACATGGAATGGGCATATATACTGTAGTTATTTTCAGCAAAGATAAAGATTAAAATTTTAGACTTACAGAACACAAGGGGATCCCTTTTAAAGAGAGAAGAGGGTACTTATCACCATAATGAGAAACTAACGAGGGAAATGCCTGGATTTCTCAGCCCTGGGAAAGGCGTGCCTCTCCCCTCAATTCCTGAATATTTAGGAATTAATAAGGGCCAGAGGTTTCCTGACAGATCCATAATAGCACACGGGAAGCCTCCTGTTAATTGCTTTTTGACAATTTTTTTTTTTATTTTATCACACCTGCAAAAAAGGTCTTGACCAAATGAGTTTGGCCAGTATTAACTAACCTTATAGAAAGGCAGCGATAAACAACAAATACAATTATCAAGACAATCACCAAAGTTACAGTTCTAGACCCGATGTTGTCGGTAATACTTTAAAACCATCCTTGTGGGTTTAGCCTGGATAATTGGTTCAGCTAAAGTTTCCAAATTAGTGGAAGAGGGAAGACATTTAGAAAATGTTTCAAAGATTTTTTTTTTTTTTTGCAGTAATAGTACATTCAGAGAGGCATTATCATGTAAATGAAATCTGATTTGTTCTCAGTTGTAGGTACTATGATTGAATTGAACAGGAGTCACACAAAATTGGCAATTAATACAAGTTACAAATTAAATTGTAAGTGGGACATAGGCCTGTATAAAATATGACTGATTATAGCAAATGAAATAGTTACTATGACCACGACTGGTTCCCGTGAAATGTCCGGTCTGAGTCTCAAGTTGTCTGGTGTCAGCAGCAAGTTTTTATGTTTTATATATGTCTCATAGTTTAGGCCCAATTTGTTTATTGAGGACGATTCCAGGAGTAGGAGGAGGGTGTCATTCCACTGTCAAGCCAGCCAAGAAGTCCTTTGTCATGGTAGTGTTTCAACATAGTGTTAGTAACCTTTTAAGCCACTTAAGCAGCATGATATGTTTTTTGTTCTTTCCCTAACTCTTTCCCTAAAGTTTTAGTAGTATAAACATGGTTTACAGACAGAGAAAGGGCCACAGTGTCCAAAAGCCTTCTTTTGGAGGTAGGATGAAAACCCAAGTTTGTCGGCCGTCGTTTATGCATAATTTTTCTGGGCCCAGGCAATGGAAGGACTTCATAGCCTAAAGAAATGTTAATTTTTTTTTTTTTCCTCCCCAGGGTGTGAGGGTTTCAGGGAGGGAGCATATGGGTGGAGTCATTGGTTGATATGATCCATCTTTTCTCGTCTATTTTATGACCTGTAATAAAGTGGGGGTTGGGTAAGTAAGCCCAATTAAGTTTGGGAGACACAGGCTAGCAGGAAAATGTATTCAGGACTCCGAGGCATTCTGTTGAGAGACCAAATTTTTTTTCTATAATTAGTTTAAGAGGAAGGTTTTTTTTTTTTTTTACTCCTGGAAAACATAAGATTCAAACCTGTAATTTTTTAGATAGAAACCATAAAAGTTATAAGCATATTCGCTTGTTCATTCAGTCCTTTGTTAACTTTTGTGAAGTCATCAGGTTTTTCATTAGAATATTAAGACATATCAAAATGTTAAGAACTCTATATAATTTTTAAGATATCTGTATGAGTAATTTTACCATATATTATAACATGAGCAGATTTATTACTCATTTGATAATCTTTTTTATGTAATTTAACCAACCAAATAAACACAGTTTAATATCTTTCTTTGGGATGCTTCAGGGGCCCTCTGAAGCATCCCAAAGTTAACTAGAAGCTAAAAGTCCTTCATCAGAATAATTTAGGAAGTTTTGTCAACAAATAACAGGAAGGTTTAGAGTATTCAGTCAGATGGAACTACAGGTCACTGTGAAACAACAGCTATTTACTCAGCCAAAGTAACAATATAGGATTTTAGAGGCAAATATAGAACAGACCATTTAAGAGGTAAATAAACTTAAATCTATTGTCAAATGCAGTTCAACATCTGAAGAAAGTGTGTTTTTTTTTTTTTTTAACAGAGAGAAAAGTCAAATTCAAGTGTTTGCATCAGCTTACTTTTATTCATCAGCAGTCTCAAACTTCTTTAGTTTTTCTGTAAAAGGAAATCAGTGTTTAGTAGGAAATGTTTCAAATCTTATTTTATTTTGAAAATGACCTAATTATTTAATAGACTTTTAATACTTTGTTTAGCACAACCCTTAGAAATTCAAGTTACACCAATCTGTAACTATTGTAGACAAATATTTTTAAAGAATAATTACTCTTAATAGAGTTTATATATAAACTCATATCTCATTTACATTTATTAGAAATTTCTTTATTCGAGGTAATTTTCTTGTTGACAAACTTGTAACAGATATAATATTTAACTTATATTAAACCTAGGTACAATGAGAATATTTTACTTGATGTTAATTACTTTGACATGTCTATATTAGATAGGTCAACAAACAAACATTAATATCAGGTATTTAATACTGAATATTTTCCAGTTTATCTGAACCTGGAATTTATTGTTTAATTTAGAATTATTTGATTTGTAAGCGCTTACCCTTTTTTTAAAGCCAATTAAATAGAGCTCATTTACAAATTAACCTAAAAAATATTACCCAGAGACAAAGACACACCAAGACATAATTAGACAGACACAGTGCAAGATCGAGCTTCATTTTCTAAGTTTGGTCATGAATTAGATATTACAGTATAAGATTTACTAGTTTATAAAAAGTTGAAACAAGTAAAAAATTTAAAGGCTTTTTGGATTCCTGCGTCCAGGACCGGGGGACTAGAAAAACGGAAGGATAGGAAGGGCTAAGGAGAGGAAAGAGAGAGAGAAGGGGAGAGAGGTCAATAAAGTCTCTTGTTCCTTACCAGTCAGGGCACTCTGGCCAGTTGTCCACGTTAGGAGGAGACCAGGGACTAAAGGGTCCCAGTTGCAGTCGCTGGGTCTGGTCCATTGGCAGGCAAGCTGGCCTCTGAGTACCCCGAGTGGTCAGGATGTCAGTCTCAGCGAAGAAGAGTCCCCACCAGTAGCAGGAAGGGGGACCCCTTCCAGGGCCCAAAACCGAGCTCTTGTCTAACACTCGGAAATCAATTGTCCGAGGAGACACATGTGCTGACAAAGCAAGAGATCTCATTGGAAAGGGCACTCGGGTGGACAGCAGGAGGGTAAGGGAACCCAGGAGAACTGCTGTCTTCTGGAAACCAAGGACATTGCTCCTGTACAAATGTGAAAAAAGATTGAACGCTGGTCTTTTTAACTTTAGTTACCCAGCGGTTAAGGAGTTGCATTATGACTCCAATAAAAAGCTGTCTTTCTTTTGACTCACTGTTGCCCATTTTTGTTAGTAATTAGAAGAAGAAAAAGGAGAGAATGTTAATCTTAGAAAAGAAGGAAGCTGAAACCTACCCACCTTTTTACCCTACCTTTCTTATGTAGGGGGGCCTTTATCACCCTAGTGGGGTCTTTCCTCAATACTACCCACGTTTTTCGCCCTACCTTTCTTATGTAGGGGGGGCCTTTAGTGCCCTAATGGGGTCCTACCCACCCTCCTTACCCTACCTGTCTTATGCAGGGGGGCCCGCGGCGCCCTGGTTGGGGTCCTAGCCGTTCTGAAAACTGGACAATAAGAGACTTACCTTTGGGCCCCTGTTTGTGGCGCCACTTGCCGGGGTCCAGCCCCAGCAGGATCCAGGGGAACCCTCAGGATGAACGGCATCGGCGAATGAGAGAGACAGTGAGACAAAGCTCGGGGCTGAGTCTTAAGTTTATTTTTGCACGGCCCCTTTATACCCTTAACAGCATCTTTGGGGGAAGTGCATGTTGCTTACACACAGGGCATCTCAAAACATTACAGCAACTTGACCTTCAACAGAAACAGGATGTCACCCACATACTTTTTCATTCACAAGAGTCTTTCTTATCATTTGGCCTTCAGGCCTGCTAACATTTTATGGCTTGCACCTGGTGTGACTTAAGCAACTTCAGTAGCCGACCCTGTTTTTCTTATAATTAATTTATTTTCTTTCTAATAAGTGTCATCTCTATGGGAACTAGATAGGATTACATTTTTACAGAACAGAAATGCGAAGCACTGCAAAAACAGCAGATATGGCACAAAACAGGCTCTTAGTCTAAAAGTTAACCACCTGCAAGAAGTCGCCAGCTAATCTCTATCTGAACTATTTTCTATTAGGCACATTTGTGGCTGTCATATTTGTGGAGCTTTTCTCACCCCGTGAAGGGGCCTATGCTTAATAGTTTCTTTTGTTAGCGTACTGTGCTTAGGATGTTTAGAACAATCAAGAGCATTTTGTGCAATGAGATCACACATTTATCAAACAAGCCAGAATGCCAGCAAAATGTTTAAATGGAAGCATTTCCTTCATCTCTGGTCCCTTCATAGGGTACCAGCGTCCAGAAGATTTATTAATTAGGGTTTTAAGTTGGTCCTCATTCAGTGAAAGAGCAGCAGGAGAGCTCTCGGCAGGCAACACAAGAATCTGCAACAGGGCAAACAAGAACAACAGCAGAAAAAGGGGGAGGATACAGGGTGGGGTAGAGGCCGAGGCCAACCTGGAGGGTCCCTTATCCTAGACAGCCTTGCCTGTCAGGTTTTTTTCCTCGTGACCTCGTCATGGATGGGATCCCGGACTGCCTTGCCTGCCGGGTATTTTCTTCATGACCTCGTCACGGGCGGGAACCTCCATAACAGCTCCCGGCAGGGCAGAGTAAGTTGTCATTTACGTGAGTGGTCACAGCATTAGGTTGGTGGTCAACTCATTCACGATAAATGTTTCAAATACAAAAAATGTTTTAGTATGTGATAAAATTCCATAAATTTTGAGGGAGAAATTTTATTAAACCTATGTTCAAAATAGTGTTTCTATTTGGTTCAAAATATGATATAATAAGAGAGAGAGGCTTTGGGGTAACTTTGAGGACTACTCTTATTGAGGCAAATTATGTAATCTGCAGAGTGATAGGACATGGCTAAGAAAAGTCAGATCCCTTTTCACTGAGGCAACATCACAGTCCACACAGACAGACTTCTGTCTTATCCACGTCCTAACAAAGTCTGTGGTGTGAGGAAGGGAGGCGGGCAGAGAGCAAGCGGGTAGTTGCCCTGGTCTGACCTTGCAGATAGTTCTCCACTGGTTTTCAATGTATACACGTGTGCAGAGAAGCTTCTTCATCTGTCCTACAACCTCCATTAAGAGTGGACACTCACTAGTGACCCCTGTGACGTACTGGGGAAGTGCAACCAGGAGAAACTCTGAGGCTTGAGGTCTGAAGCCCCATGCCTGAGCACTCACCCCAAAGCATTAGCATCTGAGACGTGACAGAAAGCAAATTGCAACAGCACCTTTTAATGAAAAGCAGAGTCGGAGGAAATGTTACATTTTTGTTAGTAACAGAGAAAATATATCAGAATTTGAAGACTATAGAGAAAACCACTGGATGGTATCAGGATACCTACATATGACCAGCAGTGAAACTGTGGCCATATCAACTGATTCCTCTTGATTTAACATTTTTCCTTTTAAAAGAATATTTTCTGGTACTTCTGTGGTGGTCCAGTAGCCAAGACTCTGCCTCCCAATGCAAGGGGCCCGGGTTCAATCCCTGGTCTGGGAACTAGATTTCACATGCTGCAACTAAGACCTGATGCAGCCTAGTGAATAAATAAATAAACAAAAATATTTTTTAAATATTTTAAGAATTTTTTTATTGTGCAAGTAGTAAAGTTCAAATTAGAAAAATTTAAACTTGTCAATAAGAAAAATTATCTAATGACAGAGAACACTAGGTTTGGCTGCTGGATTAAGCCTATGACCTGACATACCACGATGATAATGTGTGTGTCTGTATTCCTAAAATATTCATTTTAATATGCATGATAAAATTAAGGCATTAAATAATTCATCATCTACTCTTTAAATAGTGTAACAAATTGAGGAAAATATTTTTCTTATTATTTCTGCACAACTTGTCACATGTATAAATACCTACATTTATACTTACATACCTAAATGTATGTAAGTAGTATTACCCAATACAATTTACTACATAAAGCTTCTGTAATGAAGTTTAAAAATGAAGAATTGGGACATCTTCATAAAGAAGCCATTCAGCCTTGATAATTAGGGGAAATCAGGTCAAGTGGGTTGTTGAAAATGCAAAATGAGGCACCTGGTTGCCTTACCTTTAGTTGTTTTGGTATGTGCAAAATAATTATTTGTTTAATAAAACTGTTTAATAAATGTTTTCATATTTGACCACCAGAGGGCAGTGTAAGTTTAGTTGTGATAGTCTATATTTTTAAAATGTGAATTTTTTTTTTTTTTTTTTTTGCTTCCCTGGTGGCTCAGTGGTAAAGAATCTGCCTGCCAATACAGGAGATGCGGGTTCAACCTCTGGGTCAGGAAGACCCCTGGAGAAGGAAATGGCAACCTACGCCAGTATTCTTGCCTGTAAAATCCCATGGACAGAGGAGCCTGGCGGCCTACAGTCCATGGGGTCACAAAAGAGTTGGACATGACTTAGCAACTAAGGAGCAACAATCATTTATCTTATATGTATCAATCGAATTCTAACTGTAACATCTGCTTTCTTAAAGTTTTCACACCTTTATAACTTACTATTTGCACTCTATCATTTGGTTTCCTAGAAGTTTGAACATATCGCAGAATAAATCCACCCCTAGAGTTATTCAAACAGAAGAATGTGTTGCCTTAGAATATTAAGGACATAGAATTTTCACAGCCAGTGCTGCCAATAAATGAGTGATGCTGAGCAAATACTGAGCTGGAAGTCTCAACATTCTCTGCCCCAGTGACAGAAACATCATTATCAAATCATCAGGCTGAGTGGCCTCAGGGTTCTCTAAGTTGTTCTGATAATTCCTGAGCTTCATTAGACATTTTAGGTCAAAGAGACCCAGGACTACTTGCCCTGCTGTTTCTGAAGAAACTTTTGCAACCAAGAGATAGAAATGTTTTCCGAATAGGCTATTAAGTAATCATATGCTGAATCTGGATGGTTTCTAAATATGGATTCTGAAGGGTTTTGCCATCACTAGCTTCAGGAAGGCATGTCCTCAGCTTCAATTTCCAGGGAACAGAACAATGTCTTACTAAAGTGAATTATTTGACGTAAAGTGGGGAGCAAATGAACATGACGTCTGCTTCAACTCCGAAATGCCTAGTGGAAAATTACTGCATAATATATTCCACGGAGATAGGGAAGTTGGACATGCCTCAAATGCTCAAATCAGAAATAGACATTTTCCAGCATCTTGAAGCTTCCCTGGTGACTCAGATGGTAAAGTATCTGCCTGCAATGCGGGAGACCTGGGTTCAATCCCTGGTTTGGGAAGGTCCCTGGAGGAGGGCATGGCAACCCACTCCAGTATTCTTGCCTGGAGAATCCCCTTGGACAGACAGCCTGGCGGGCTCCGGTCCAAGGGGTCACAAAGAGTCAGACACAACTGAGTGACTATGCACCAGCATCTTAATTTCTCTTCATTTACACAATAAATGTCATTCAGAATCCTGTCTCTTCATTTACATCATCTTGTGTTGCTTCCTATAGAAGACCTCAAGTCTGAAATTCCAGAGTCACATATGTGTTGTCTTAGTAATAAGGCCTTCAAATTTAACATGGAACTGTGTTATATTTTTTCTGTGGTTAGAAAAAATACATATAATTAACTCTCTCAATATATTTTAATAGGTTTTTGTGCATTTTATTGGCAACTTGGTGTTGGACACTTTTGCATAGGAAAGATTTTCTGCAGAAACCAGGCTATCTCCACATGTTGTGCTGTTTTATGTAGACGGTGTCTTTTACATGACTACTGCAAAAATTCTAAGTGCCCTGCTGCTTCTGCTGCTGCTTAGTCACTTCAGTGGTGTCTGACTCTGTGTGACCCCATAGACGGCAGCCCACCAGGCTCCGCTGTCCCTGGGATTCTCCACGCAAGAACACTGGAGTGACTTGCCATTTCCTTCTCCAATGCATGAAAGGAAAAGTGAAAGTGAAGTAGCTCAGTCGTGTCTGACTCTTCACGACCCCATGGACTGCAGCCTACCAGGCTCCTCTGTCCATGGGATTTTCCAGGCAAGAGTACTGGAGTGGGTCGCCATTGCCTTCTCCCTCTAAGTGCCCAATCACTGCTTAATTTTGATGCTGTGTGGGATTGATTTCTCCTCCTGAGACGATGTTTCAAGTTCATGAATGAAAGGGACAAAATGTAATTATCGTCAAGTGTTGTGTAATTTTACTGGTTTCTACAGCCCCAGCTGCTTGATTTACCATTTATTCAGGCAAACTTTTCAGAAAAGTCTCTGAAAACTTCAGCAGAGCCAAAACAGTCCATTCTGATTGCAACTGACCTGTCCAAGGGAGAGAAGTACATCAACATAAATTGCTATGCATATTGGTTGAGTTTAAAATTATATTTTTAAAGTTATTTATAGAACAAGATTCTGGTTCTTTTTTTTTTTTAATGTAACGTATGCTGTCCATCTAAATTCTCTCCAAAATGGACATAGATATTTTTTAAGTGGATTTGTTTGTTTATCAGTAAAACAAGTTTGTTTTTAAAATAGTAAAAGATCAAAAGTACAAAACTGTAAATTAAATAGCACCTTTATTCACACTTTCATTGTCTCCCAATCTCTCAATTTCTTTCTTACACACACAGTGTCCTAGCATTCCCTGTTTGTTCCTGACAGATAAATGAAATGCTGCCATTAATATCTTTCCATAAACATTGTATATTGTGATACACTTACATTTGTTTACAAGGCATATTCCCAGTAGAATTACTGTATCATGAGATAGTTATACACTTAAAATTTCTGTGTATATTTTCATAATACTTTGCAAAAAGTTGTAACTATATTTTAGCACTGCTAAGATTCTCCATACACTTGCCAAAATGATTTTCTTTCTTATTTCCCAACGCGATGTGGTTAAAATGGCATCTAAACCACTAAAGTGATCTTTAATATGCGGACAGAACTGATCAATCCTTTCTATGTGTATTGTCTCCTTGTATTGCCTTTCTTGTGATTTCTTCTTGCTCCTGTTGTTGGTTTTGTCCTAGGAAGTTTTGGGGTCTAAACATAATTTGTAGGATACCCTTGTTTAGTAAAATAATTCATCTCTTTGGTGTAATTGTTTCCAAAATCATGGTCCCCTGTCCCCAAACTAAAAAAAAAAAAAAAATATGGAGACAGAGTTTGGAGGAAATAGAAAAATGGCTTTATCTTTGCCTGGCAAAGGGGAGTATATAGCAGGTGAACGCCTCAAGACAGTAAAGAATCTGCCTGCAATGCAGGAGACCTGGGTTTGATTCATGGGTCGGGAAGATCCCCTGGAGAAGGAAATGGCAACCCACTCCAGTATTCTTGCCTGCAGAATCCCATGGACAGAGGAGCCTGGCGGGCTACAGTCCATGGACTCGCAAAGGGTCTGACACGACTGAACAATTAACACATTGCCTCAAGAACTGTGCCCCGCTCCCCAGGGGAATAGGGAGAGGTTTTATATCCTCATGAAGGTCTTGAATATATATTTTTTCCTACAAGTTTAGAGCCGAAAACTGGCATTAGGCGGCTCAGCAACTCTGTCTGGTGTCCCTGAAGTTATTGGCTGAGCTGCTTCCTTTTGAGATGCAGAATCTTACAAAGGAGTGTAGACTTCCCAGGTGATGCTAATGGTAAAGAACCCACTTGCCAATGCAGGAGACGTAGGTTTGATCCCTGGTTTTGGAAGATCCCCTGGAAGAGGGCATGGCAATCCACTCCAGTATTCTTGCCTGGAGAATCCCATGGACAGAGGAGCCTGGTGGGCTACAGTCCACAGGGTCGCAAAGAATGGGACACCAGTAAATCGACTTAGCACATGTGCACAAGGGAGTTAGGGGAGAAGAATGCCAGGTGCAGAGTATAATCTATTAACATATGGAGTCAGAGAGTAGTTAGTCTTGTGAAGGACAAGTCCAGCTACCAGTGTTTGTTACTATTGACAGCTAAAGAATGTCCAAAAATGTTTAATTCTTGCAGGCATGTTTGGCTGGTATGTGCTAAAGACCAATCACTCATTTCTGTTTTTGCTGCAGCATAATTAATCCCTGTGTTATAATTTTTGATGAACATTTTCCCCCGTTTATTTATTTTGGGTTCATTGATATTTACCATACATTTAATTCTTATATGGTAAAGGTATCAAATGACTCCATTTAACAGATTTTGGTTACACTCTCAGGATAATTTTTTTTAATCTCTGATTTTTTTTTCTTACACTTTCATTTTGATGTTTCATATTAAAATTTTAATCTACACATAGTCAGTTTTAGAGTAAGGGGTGAAGACTTATCTATATTGTTTTTCCAAACACCCCATGAATTATTTCAGCACTGATTGCCAAATAATTCTTCTTTTATCCAGTGTTCAGAAATGTTTTTAGAAATGCTAGATTCCTATAGGAACTTGAATCAACCTCTGGATCATGTAATCATTTTTTGTGTTAGTACCACAAAATTGTAATTACTGTCTTAATAATATAGATTAAAATTGTTTAGCTTGTCCATTATCTTTGTTATTCTCTTTCACGTTATTCCAGGCTATTCTTGCATGTTTATTTTTATGGATGAAATTAGAACAAGTCTATAAAGTTTCAAGCAAACACATACAATAGCAATGAGATGTCTGCTGGTATATTTATTGATAGCATCTGAATTTTCAGATTTAATTTAATGTTAAATTTGAAAAATTCAATACATAAACTTCAAAGATTGAGTCTTTCTATTCAAGAGCATTTAATATCTTTGCACATTTAAAAAACATTTTGGTTGTGGTACTGCATGATTTTGTATTTTATTATTATTGTTTTAAAGTATAATATCAGATATTGGTGTTGTTTCAATAATAATTGAAAGAATTCTACTTATCTTTTATACTTCTGTTTTAATCATTTTAATTCTCTTCAATATTTTGAATCCCTCCAATTCAGTATTTTGTTCTATCTCTTTTAGTAAGTATAAGTTCCTAGGTCTACTAATATTTTTAGTAACATGATTTTAGACAAGTCATATAATTTTTGATATCTAGAGTTTTATTTTCATTCTAGAAATTATGTACCATGAATTTCAGTATCCTGCTTTACACAACAGTAATTAAGGTAGCATTTAAAAATTTCCAGGTGGTTAAAGCTTTTGATTTTTATAATTCTATTTTTCAAAAAATTGAGGTAATCTATGTCCTTTATATTTACTAAAATATATTTAAGAATTTTTGTGTGCTAAGATACGATCTTATTTCTATAAATACTTAACAAAGTTTGAAAATAAGATGTCATAATTGTTTTAAGGCTATTAAATTCAGCATATACCTATTAAATCAACCTTATTGATTATCTTTTTCATCACCTTTAAACAAGTCTGTTTTCTTAATTTAATCTGTCAGTCAATGTTCCTTGAAAGAATTATTTTTCTATTAACTTTCTTTTGTATTCCATGTAGGTTTGCTTCTTGAATTCTGATGTTATATTACTTAGTTCAAAGAGATTTATTAGTTAACTAGATCTTCATTACAGAAGATAAAAGATCTTTTTATCTTTGAATACACTTTTCACTTAACTTTAGATGAATTGCATGTAAGCAGCATATAGTTGAGTCCTGTTTTTTGATCCAATATAAGAGGTTTTTTTTTACTTAAGAAATGAGTTTTATCCATTTATAGTTATCCTTTTAAACACAAGGTTTTATTCCAATTCTTTCATCTTATGTCTTTCATTTTTAGTAACTTCCCTTTTTTCCAGTCTTTTCCTATGTAATCTGTATTCTCTGACCCTCTGTCCTCCTTGTAATTTAGAAAATATATACGCCTCTCTTAGTTGTTCTGTATAGGGTAGTATTTCTGAAAGTGTGGACCATGGAATCACAGAGTCCCTTTAGTCCATATTACTTAGGCTAATCTCAGACCTACTGAACCCCAGATCTCAAAGATGGAGGAGAGGTGTGCTTGGTCCACTCAAGCTTGCCAGGGACTCTCTTTAATTCCTCCAAGTTTTACACTGCAAACTTTCAAACCTACTGACAATCTGTACAACAAACTCAAGTTTGAAATTTTGCAAAAATAGTACTATAAACAGCTATATGCCCCTCATCTAAGGCTAATAGTTGCCAGCATTTTGCTCCCTTGCTCTCTCTCTCTCTCCAGCTTTCTTTATACTCCTCTCCCCACCTACCACTTCCCTCCCTCCCTTCTTCCCTAAAGTAACTGAAAGTAAATTCCACCAGTCATGACATGAATCATGTCACACTACCTTTAACTAACCCAGCTTCTTTTGCTGAAGACTAAGATATTGTGCTTCATGACAATATGACTAATACATTCATAAAATTTAACCTTGTTCCCCAACTGTTATCTGCTATACCCTGGTGCATTCCCCTTGGAAGGCTGCCGGAGCCACAGAGAGAGTCTGGTCCACCCTGCCTGAGGATAAACGGCTTGTGGACAGAGGAGTCCATGACCCAATGATCCCTCCAGCTGCCTGTATGAGTGCAGACGATGTCAACAGAGGAAGTTCCCAACCCATCCACAGAAGCCTGACAAATTACTTTTTCAGTTACTTAGCTTGGATTGGTTGCACAGCAATAAATATATGATACTGTCACTGAGCCTCAACTCATATGCTCCTACCAATAAACTGAGAGATGAGGTGCTAGGGCAAGGAATAAGGAATTTATAAGGAAAGCCCACAGAACAGACTGAGATGGTAGAGTTGTGTCCCAGAGAATCACCTGAGTTAGAATTCACTCTTCTTTTATACTAAAAGGGCAGGTTGGCTGGTGCAAACTTCTTGATGCTGGAATCCTTAGTTCTTGCCGCTGTCCTCATGGGTCAGGTCATGATGTTCATGTAAAACTCCAACTAGACAAATGTTATTCTGTGTTCTGCAACTTTTTATCTCTATGTTATTGGAACAGTATAATACCTCTAAAGGTCAGAGCCTTGAGAATGGGCTTCCTGTATATCTCAGGCTGTGGGGCAACATTCTTAACTTATAGCAAAAACAAAAGGTTAAATTAAAAGAAACAGATCCAAGATGGAGTCAGAGTTGGTCTCCCCTATTACAATTACTTAGTCTGAATTTAAGCTACCTGACTATTAAAATAAGATCCTTTATGCTGCTTTCATGTTTTTGATCCAGGATTGATTTAAGACTCACACATTGAATTTAGTAATCCTGTTTCTTTAGTGCCTTCATTTATTGCACCTCCATGCCCAATTTGTTTTTTAGTCTTTAATGACATTGACAGAGATGCTTCCTACTTTCTCTGTGACTGTGCTCACTCTGTTATTCACTCTTCCTACTACAGGATTGTTAGTTGAAGCTGTAAAGACTAACAAGAGGCCTCATTTGAGAAAGGAAAATGCAAAATCAGAAATACAGCCTGTTCAAAAGGGGATTAGCTAATAGTTGAAAAGAAAAAAAAAAAAAAACTATGATGAATAGCATTGGAACTTGGAATTGGATACTATATGGGGCTTGTCCCTCTGATCCATCTTACCTGGTCACTTGCTTGAACCAAAAGGAGAACAAGGGCCAAGTAAGGGCAAAATGTCTGTCCATTAAAATCCCAGTCAGACACTGGAGTAGCAGCCATTCTCTGTAACTGGTGTTACACAGTATCGAGGGGAGCAGGATGGTCCCCAACTTCCAAAAGGACAAATCTCAGGCTCTGCTGTGTTTGGGGAGTGGATGGTATCAGCAGGTGTGCATAACAGGGGAACTTCTGCAGGGCTCCCCCTTTCACACTTGCGTAGTAGTGAGGCATCTCTGATTTCAAGGGACAAAAACCCAACACAAACCAGCTTGAGATAAATAGAAGTTTTTCAGTTTATATCAATTGGGAGACAGTAGGGAGTGGCCTTAGGCATCACTCATTTCAGAATGGTGGATGTTCTGTTTTTCTCTCTCATCTCCTGCCAGCTTAGTCCTTACTACCTCTGCTCCCCCATATTTTCTGTCATTTGCTCTCAGCTGTACCCCTCTTTGGTTGGTTTCATTCCCTGCCCTCATCTAGGCTATCTCCACAAGGTGGTGAAGCTTCACAAGCAGCTCCAACTACCTCCCACATATCTTAAGAAAAGCATCTTCCACATCAGCTAGAAACAAGAGCCCCAGAGAAGACTTTCATCACATACTCACCCTTGGACTCACCACTGGTCCCAGGGAGGGTGGAATACCAAATACTTTGAATGGGGGGCCCAGGAAGCTACTGGGGCACCCCCAGCAGAACAACATGACTGAAGAGAGACAAAGACAATGTCACAAAGGAAGGAGGCCCCTCACAAAAACAGCATGAAACAATGCCCGCTCAGCCCAGAAGATGTGCAACAAGACGTTCAGGCATGATCACAGGCTTTCCAAATGTAGCAGCCCCAGCTGATTCAGGGTATCAGTGACTTTTCAAAGCCATATGCAACTTTCATGACATCAGAGACTGACCGAGATGGAGAACTGGCATGGAAGGGAAAAGATGAAAAATACAGGTGCCTCATTCAGTTTCCACTAAGTGAGGCTGCGTTGCCAGCTAACCCTAGAATGATAGTGGCTTTCTCAAAAAGACCCCTGTCTTGTTTGAAGTTTGGTGTGGCTTTGGTGCACATCCTCTTGTTTCCAGACCAAGGCTGAATCCAGGAGCATCTTCTATCTGGAACATTCTGTGCCTGCAGCAGAGAGAACAGTGAGAAAGCAGGATTGCATGATGGTTCTAAAGTGGCCCTGGTACTTCCACTCACGCTCACCTGTCATGCAGGTGTCACAGCCAGCCTTCCATCCGTGGGTTGACACGTGTGTCTGCCCCACAGGTGGGTAGAGAGTTATTTTTAGTTGAAAACAAAAGTAGCTCACTGTTTCCTGGGTCCTGGGAGAACACCTACAAAGTAATTTTGAGTTTCTTCTTCCAAGAGCCTTGTGGATTTCACAAGTCCAGGACCAACTCTGTGCAAAGTTTTACCTCGATGCCCAGAGTTAGGTGGGGAGTTCAGCTCCAGCTCTCTGCACAGAGTCACTTCTAGACCCAATTCTCTTGGCAAGCCGTCATATCTCAGCTAATTCACTGACCTGGATGGGAATTCCCTCTTCCTTTTTTTACCTGCTGGTTCTCCTTGCTTTGAAGTTCAAGTACATATATATAATATATACTTGAGGGGATGGTTGTTCTATTTATGTATTTATTTTAATTGGAGGATAATTGCTTTATAATATTGTGATAATTGCTTTATAATATTATAATATTTTGCCTTACATCAGTATGAATCAACCATAGATATACATGTGTCCCCTGCATTCTGAACACCTCTTCCCATACCTCTCCTTTGCCTATCCCTCCCTGTTGTCACAGAGCACTGGCTTTGGGTGCCCTGCTTCATGCCTTGAACTTGCACTGCTTATCTATTTTATTTATGGTAATATATGTACTGTGTTTAGTTGCTCAGTCGTGTCCAACTGTTCTCAAACCCATGGACTGTATAGCCTGCTAGTCTTCTCTGCCCATGAGGATTCTCCAGGCAAGAATACTAAAGTGGGTTGCCATGCCCTCCTCCATGGGATCTTCCCAACCCAGGGATCGAACCCCTTGGTCTCCTGCATTGCAGGCAGATCCTTTACCAGCTGAGCTACCAGGGAAACCCCATGATAAAGTGTATATTCTATTTATTTTCTGTAATTTTTATATGAAAACTGGCAAAAGATTTCCCATAACAGTCTGTCCTGGCAGTCAAATGTATTCTCAGTGATTGGTTGTCTTCCACACAGGCATTGTGTAGGTTTTCTGAAACTGAGAGTTCAGCCATCCCAGCTGGGCACACACATGTCTGTGATGTAGAAACCCTTGAAGGGGGCCTGTGGCAGTTCTCCCCACCACATGACTACAGTGGGTCCTTTTAAAAAGAAGGAATAATCCATCCCTTCTACCATTAATCCACGTGTCTGTAGCAAGTTACACATCACGGTTTTAAATTACAGATTTTTTTTTCTTCGTTTTCTATTCTGATTTTGTTTTGTTGTTCTTCTTTTCATTCTTTGTAGACATTAGCTCACCATTTCTTTTTTGGTCTTCTAAAAATGTCAGGATCAAGTTAAAACAGGATGGACAGGGAAACTGGAGAATTTTTTCCCCAAAAATTAGTTTCTTTGTTTTGACATTAACCAGCTACAGGTCCATTGACAGGTGTGCTGACAGTCTAAAAAATGTTGGCAGATATACTTTAGCCACCTTTTTATAAAGCTAAGTTAAGGAATACACCACTAACACAAATGCTTTCACATTTGTGAAACAAACAAACAACATTTGTTCTTGCTGCTGTCCTTAATACCAGCCAATATATAAAGAAATAAGTAATTTTTTGGAGAAATTAGCATGTCCTGCTGTAGAGCAAACTCTAGGAATTTTTCATATGAAGTTTTTTTCTATATTTTAAGATTAAGCTCAGAATGTAATTCCCTTGCTCAGTTTTGGGAAGCCAGACTAGAACTTGAAATGAGATGCTTTGGAGTGTCCTTTTTGAAAATGCAATTTAAATGTATGTCTTAACCACATTATAACTCTGCTGCTTGTTCTGGAGATTGCTTTTCCTGAGTGAATTTGGCACGACTGGGATTCTACACTAAATTTCATCTCCTAGAAATGTGATTATGTGACTGGTCAAGAAGTTATCAATTGATATCAATCAGAAGCTGAGTCTCCTGCTTGATTATTGATTCAAGCTGGATGGTAAACTTTAAGAAAACATTGGCCAAGTTTGGCTATACCTAGCATATGTGGCTCAGAGACAGTTCTAGATAGAGTCATAAAAATGTTCACATACCAAATGCTATTCTAGGTTCTTGGGTAAATGTCGTGGTCTCATACTTATTCTCATGAAACCTACCTTCCAGGAACAGAGACAGAAACAAGAAAACAAAGGAGTGTGTGTGCATGCACACACACACGCACACACAAGAATGTCAAATAGTTCCAGGATCAATGGAGAAGATGAAACAGGCAATGTGATGGTGAAAAGGCAGGTGGAAATAAAGGGTAATTTAAGCTGGGTAACTAGGGGAGGACTTTATGCAGAGGTGCTACTGCGCAGAGGCCTGCTATCAAGAAGAATCCGGCCATGAAAAAAATTGGAAAAGCATCCAAGCAGAGAGAACCACAGGAGCAAAGGCCTTGAACAGAAGCAAGCCAGGAGAGGTGAGAGATGCAAAGATGACCCGTATGGATGAAGTATATGGCCCAGGGAGGAGGTGGTTATAAGCAGAGACTGGACAGGTGAGCTACAAGAGTCATGCAGAGCCTTGCATCTGTCCATGAGCACTTTGCACTTGATTTTAAATGTCACAGCACAGAGAGCATGTCCTCAAAAAACCAAAAATAGAGATACCATAAGATCCAGGAATTCCACTTTTGGGGATATACCCAGATAAAATATAATTCAAACAGATACATGCAGCCCAATTTGCAGCCCTGTTTGTAATTGACAGGACATGGAAGCAACCTAAATTTCTATCAACAGATGCATGGATAATGAAGACATGGTACATATATACTGTGGAATATTACTCAGCCATAAAAATGAATGAAATAATGCCATTTGCAGCATCCTGGATGTGAGTAGTGATTATCATATTAAGTGAAGTAAGTCAAAAAGAGAAAGGTAAATATTGTATTATATCACTTATATGTGGAATCTAAAATATGACAGAAATGAATCTATCTATGAAACAAACAGAATCAGGGACATAGAAAAAAGAATGATGGTTACCAAGAGGGTTGGGGTGGGGGTGGTGGAAGGATGGGGTGGGTAGTTTGAGTTAGCAGATGTAAGCTTGTATATATTGAGTGGATAAACAACAAGGTCCTTTGTATAACACAGAGATCTATATTCAGTATCCTATGATAAGCCATAATGGAACAGAATATTTTAACAAAAAGAATGTATGTGTATGTATAACTGATTTACTTTGCTGTATAGCTGTAATTAACACAACATTGCAAATTGACCATATGTCAATTAAATAAACAAGCAAATGTGACAGCATATCATTTGGAGGTTTTAAGGAAGAAGTTTCTATGACTGTACTTACAGGATCCCAATATATTTGAGAATCAACTCTAATATTTTTATATTTGTATCTTCTTCATTTGTTGTTGTTGTTCAGTCACTCAGTTGTGTCTGACTCTTTGTGACCCCATGGACTGCAGCACACCAGGCTTCCCTGTTTTTCACCATCTCCAAGAAAATTAGAGATATCAAGGGAACATTTCAAGCAAAGATGGGTTCGATAAAGGACAGAAATGGTACGGACCTAACAGAAGCAGAAGATATTAAGAAGAGGTGGCAAGAATAAACTGTACAAAAAAGATCTTCATGACCCAGATAATCACAATGGTGTGATCACTCACCTAGAGCCAGATATCCTGGAATGTGAAGTCAAGTGGGCCTTACAAAGCATCACTACGAACAAAGCTAGTGGAGGTGATGGAATTCCAGTTGAGCTATTTCAAATCCTGAAAGATGATGCTGTGAAAGTGCTGCACTCAATATGCCAGCAAATTTGGAAAATTCAGCAGTGGTCACAGGACTGGAAAAGGTCAGTTTTCATTCCAATCCCTAAGAAAGGCAATGCCAAAGAATGCTCAAACTACCACACAATTGCACTTATCTCACACGCTAGTAAAGTAATTCTCAAAATTCTCCAAGCCAGGCTTCAGCAATACGTGAACTGTGAACTTCCAGATGTTCAAGCTGGTTTTAGAAAAGGCAGAGGAACAAGAGATCAAATTGCCAACATCCTCTGGATCATCAAAAGAGTAAGAGAGTTCCAGAAAAACATCTATTTCTGCTTTATTGATTATGCCAAAACCTTTGACTGTGTAGATCACAATAAACTGTGGAAAATTGTGAAAGAGATGGGAATACCAGACCACCTGACCCACCTCTTGAGAAACCTGTATGCAGGTCAGGAAGCAACAGTTAGAACTGGACATGGGACAACAGACTGGTTCCAAATAGGGAAAGGAGTATGTCAAGGCTGTATATTGTCACCCTGCTTATTTAACTTATATGCAGAGTACATCATGAGAAACACTGGTCTGGAAGAAGCACAAGCTGGAATCAAGATTGCTGGGAGAAATATCAATAACCTCAGATGTGCAGATGACACCACCCTTATGGCAGAAAGTGAAGAGAAACTAAAAAGCCTCTTGATGAGGGTGAAAGAGGAGAGTGAAAAAGTTGGCTTAAAGCTTAACATTCAGAAAACTAAGATCATGGCATCTGGTCCCATCACCTCGTGGGAAATAGATGGGGAGACAGTGGAAACAGTGTCAGACTTTATTTTTTTGGGCTCCAAAATCACTGCAGATGGTGACTGCAGCCATGAAATTAAAAGACACTTACTCCTTGGAAGGAAAGTTATGACCAACCTAGATAGCATATTAAAAAGCAGAGACATTGCCAACAAAGGTCCATCTGGTCAAAGCTATGGTTTTTCCAGTGGTCATGTATGAATGTGAGAGTTGGACTGTGAAGAAAGCTGAGCACCGAAAAATTGATGCTTTTGAAATGTGGTGTTGGAGAAGACTCTTGAGAGTCCCTTGGACTGCAAGGAGATCCAACTAGTCCATCCTAAAGGAGATCAGTCCTGGGTGTTCATTGGAAGGACTGATGCTGAAGCTGAAACTCCAGTTCTTTGGCCACCTCATGGGAAGAGTTGACTCATTGGAAAAGACCCTGATGCTGGGAGGGATTGGGGGCAAAAGGAGAAGGGGATGACAGAGGATGAGATGGCTGCTGGATGGCATCACAGACTCAATGGGCATGAGTTTGAGTAAACTCCGGGAGCTGGTGATGGACAGGGAGGCCTGGCGTGCTGCGATTCATGGGGTCGCAAAGAGTCGGACACAATGGAGCGACTGAACTGAACTGAACTGGAGCTTGCTCAAACTCATGCCCACTGAGTTGGTGATGCCATCCAACCATCTCATCATCTGTCATCCCCTTTTCCTGCTGCCTTCAATCTTTCCCAGCGTCAAGGTCTTTTCTAATGCTCTTCACATCAGGTGACCAAAGTATTGGAGCTTCAGCTTCAGCATCAGTCCTTCCAATGAATGTTCAGAATTGATTTCTTTTAGGATAGACTGATTTGATCGCCTCGCAGCCAAGGGACTCTCAAGAATCTTAAGCATCAGTTCTTAAGCGCTCAGCTTTTTTATGGTCCAGCTATCACATCCACACATGACTACTGGAAAAACCGTAGCTTTGACTAGACGGACATTTGACTATACGGATCTTCTTCATGGTATTTATTATATACCTTATTATATACTTTATCTGCCAGTGGGGGTCTTTTTTACATCTGCCTTTTCCCTGGAAGCCCATGAGGGTAAGAAAGAGACTATCTTATCTACCACTGAATATCTGAAGTTAAGCAAGATCTACAAATACATCATGAGTGCTCACCCAATACATGCTGGTAGATGAATGACTAGATATTTTTAGATGTGTATTTCCAGTTCTTCTTAAGGTCACAAGACACTGAAATCACCCTCTTCAAGATAACTACAAGACAGCTGCACCAGTGAATCTATTTCCAGGCACCGTTGCAATGTTCTCAGCAAGACTGCACCTGCTGAGCCCAGAAAGTACATACTTTCATGTACTTTCAGTTTTTTAAATCAATGTACTTGTTTCTGATAAAACAGAGAACTCAAAGAATAACTAATATTCCCAACACAGAAAGAAAATAAAATGGGAGCTCAACAGGTCAAATTTTAATAGCTATTGTTTTATACGATGGTTTCTCTATAATGGTTTCTGTCATAAACTGCAGTTCAGTGAGTTGAACAGACCAAAACTGCATCACTATATAAAAGCACTGGAAAGGATTTTATGGCCATTTCCTTTCAGAAATTCTGCCCTGGATGGAGCCATTACAGTCTAAAACTTTGAAACTATAAACCCACAGTAGTTTTGTTCGAGGAGAGATTGAATCTTTCTGCTCTAAAAATATTTAGAATCATTTCAGCAAATCAAACCTGTGTACATCTTCCTAAAAAGAGATAATTATAGTAACTTATAGTAACATTTTTGTGACCACTGCCAGCCTCTCCTTCAGGGCTACAGGCTGACTCCAAGCCTCCAATTCTCATGTGCATGTCTGTGCATTTCAGTGTTGAGATGGAGTAGGCTTTTTTAGTTCTTTATTTTTTTAGGTGCCACCAGCCACCAACTCAAGTCACTTAGCAGCAGCAGCAGCCACCAACTCATACTCATAACTGCCAAGAGCAACCACTAAAATCAAAGAGCAGGCAGGTCCTAAGCATGTGTGTGTCAGCATTTATCTTTTTTAATTTCAGGAAAGTAGGGAGAATTTTTATCAAAATTCACATCCCATTCATTGGTTGAAAGTATCTTAGAATCACAGCTTTCCATCTGTCCACGAGAACAAAGACAAGTTCAGTGGAAGAGGTGACATACTTTAATATACTCACAAATTCTCGCTGAGGTGTGAATAATCAGCTGGTATAAAAATATCAGAGTTTTCTTTAAAAGCAAATCTAGCTATGGAAGAAGGGGTATACTGGTCTCTAAAAGAGAGCTTCCCTGGGATAGAGGGATATTTGAAGATGTGCAAGATAGAATTTGTTCCTTCATGGTTTTCCTGAGACCGTCTCTGCTTAGAAGTTCTACTTCTTCCTAGAAATAGCAGCTTGGTGCATGAATTACTCTGGACAGGAGATAAAATAATATAAATGCAAAGAAAGAAAAATATCATGTAGAGATTGATTTAGGATAGGAGATCGTTGAAATATTTTATTACTTTCATGTTAAAAGGAAATCTTTGAAACAAGGATTTTGAAACGAAGCCTATCCTTTGACATTTACTACATTTCTCTTGGATTCAACTTCTTTGGAAACTAGTTCAAGGTTCTTCATTAAGGAGTCATAAACAGCTGTTCAGTTCCTGCTGTGGGCCAGACAAGGAATACAAGGATAATTGAAACAGGGTCTTGCTCTCAGATTGTATATTGACCAGAGGGAAGACAGAGGGCAAATAATCATTGCAAGTATACTTTAGCTCCTCCAGGTCAGGAACTTCTGTTATGTTTTACTTAATTCTCTATCCCCAGTGTCTAAAATACTGCCAGGCATACAATATATGTTCAATAAACATATGAGGACTGTCAAATGAATATGTAAGTGCTGTCAGGGAGATAAGATCAAACTGCCGCAGGGACTCCCTACCACTGCACACAGAAGACGGTATTTGAATGGATAGCTGTAGTTTTCCTGGCCCACACTCTACTCCTAGGGTGAGCCTCTGTATGTACACTAAGTCACTTCAGTTGTGTCCGACTCTTTGTGATCATGGATGGTAGCCTGCCAGGCTCCTCTGTCCATGTGATTCTCCAGGCAAGAATACCAGAGTGGGTGGCCATGCCCTCTTTCAGGGGATCTTCTCGACCCAGGGATCGAACTCAATTCTCCAGTGTGTCCTGCGTTGCAAGCAGATTCTTTATCCACTGCGCCAACCTGGGAAGGCCACCTGCTTCTCAGCAAACCTTATTTTTGTCTCTTAAACTCATTAAAATCACTAACTGATCACGCAAAATGTGGTCCTGCGGTGGCGGGGTCCATCCCACCATTGCTTCTCCTCCACTTAGCTCTAACTGCAGAGGGCAGCAGTTAGGTAGGAATTGGGTGTGCTTTCACCAAGGCTGCCGTCACTGTGTGGGGTGCATTATTTTGAGTCTAATTCATAAACTTAATCCCAAGTGAGCCAGTTAGCCTTTGTTTTGCTCGCTGATCTCAAACCCCACCAGCTTTCTTTCCTGCACAGACACCTGAAGAAGCAGGCAAGAACAGGTGAATGAAGGTTGGAAAAGTCATGCCTATTGCTCCTTCTTGTTGTTATTGTTAAGTCGCCAAATCGTGTCCAACTCTTTGCGATCCCATGGACTGCAGCATGCCAGACCTCTCTGTCCCTCACCATTTCCCAGAGTTTACCCAAGTTCATGTCCATTGTGCCCGTCAAACAGTACCATCCTCCAAAAGGAAGATGGATGGTTTTTCACAGTTCATTTGAAGAGTATTAAAAAGAAAGAGCAAGTATTACTTCTTCCTTGGGTCTTCCATTACTATTTAAATGTAAGCTAAAGGAAGAAGATTATTATTGCTTTTTTTCTTCATGTTAAATATGCCTCAGGATGCCCACTACTGCTGGAGCTGCTATTTAATCATAGCTCCTCAGAGATCTATGGGTTTGTCCTGCCAGAGATGTCATTCAAGGTGGCTTTATTAACTTTTACATTTCTTGATGATTCATCACTGAATAACCCTTTTCACATTACACAAACATTTTAGTTAAAAAATCCCTAAGCGACTTGATCCACTTTTTCAAGACCAACCAATTTGGAATGCCTTTAATGTATCATTTGTTTTGCTTTATTGTGATTTTTTTTAAAACTGGTAAGTAATTCCTGGCCAATTGCTTCAGTTCTGGTTCTAATAAGGACTTGTACTTAACATGTGTGTGTGCTTAGATTGCACAAAACAAAGCAGCCACTCCAGATTTTATTGCTGGAAGACACGGGAATTACTGGGCTAACCCCACTTCCGTTTGTTTTCATAAATCACAACATAGATGAATGTGCCTGGACTGGTCACCGTGTCATTAACAGGCCCCAGCCTAGAATGATTTATGTTAGCTGTCAAACCAAGCAAATTGGGGCAATGCTTTTTCCTAAAAGTACATAAACTTCTCTGATACAAACACTTTGGCCAGTGCTGTCCCAGACTAAAAGCAAAAGACCTTAATTCCCTGGTTAATTTCACATAATCAGAACACCTGGTCCAAAAAAAGTGCACTCGAAAGACCTAATGTTACACAAAAATTACACAATTAACACAAAACAGAGGAAGCTTTGCTGCCATATTGTTGTTGGTGTTCTGTTCTAATGAATCTTTTTAAATATTTGTTTTACTTATTTGTTTCTGGTTGCTGAGTCTTCACTGCTGTGTGCAAGCTTTCTCTCATTGCAGTGAGCAAGTCTACTCTTTGTTGCGGTGTACGGGCTTCTCATTGCAGCAGCTTGTCTTGTGGAGCACAGACTTTAGGCACTCAGACTCCGGTAGTTGCAGCGTGCGGGCTCAGTAGTTGTG
This sequence comes from Dama dama, assembly GCF_033118175.1. NCBI lineage: Eukaryota > Metazoa > Chordata > Mammalia > Artiodactyla > Cervidae > Dama > Dama dama. The sequence goes on from NC_083685.1 coordinate 31,527,621, forward strand.
GCACACAGGCTTAGTTGTTCTGTGGCATGTAATCTTCCCTTGACCAGGGGTCAAACTCATGTCCCCTGAATTGGCAGGCAGATTCTTATCCACTGGGCCACCAGTTAAGCCCTCTAATGAATCTTTAAGTCATAACCCTGCTTTGGTCCTGAACACAATACTCTTATATAACAGAAGTCCGTTACCCCATTTAGCACACAAGCTCATCAGGTTAGTCTAGGGCATCCTTAAGGAGACGCTTATAGGGGTCCACAGTGGCTCTGTTACCCACCTCATGAGTCAAGGGGCACACTTCAAAGTTTGTTTTACATAGTGAATAATTTGCTTCATTGGTGGCAGAATTCTAAGTATTTTCAAGTGCAATGTGACATTTACCAAGAGATATCTTTGACTTAGCCATTAACTGCCTCAATAAAGTTAAAAGATTGAAAAACACAGAGGGTATTCACAGAGAAGAAAGCATTTAAATGGTAAATTAATATCAAAATGAGAAATTAATATTAAAGATGCTTTAAAAATCCCATGTATTTGGATATTAAATCTCCACTTTTAAATGATTGGTGTATCTAAGAAGCCATAACAAGGAAAATTATAAAATATTTGTGACATAGTAAAAATGAAAACAGAATTTATCATAATTTGTTACATGCAGCTGAAGCTGCGCAATGCAACAAAATTCAATGTGGAATCTTGAATAAGGTATGAAGATAAATAATGGACACTAGCATAAAATCTTGTGAGATTTGAACAAAATCTCTACTTAATATTACTGTGGGTGCATGCTAAGTTGCTTCAGTTGTGTCTGACTCTATGTAACCCCATGGACTATAGCCTGCTAGGTTCCTCTGTCCTTGGGATTCTCCAGGCAAAGATACTGTAGTGGGTTGCCATTTCCTCCTCCAGAAGATCTTCCCAACCCAGGGATTAAACCTGTATCTCTTGTGTCTCCTGCATTGGCAGGTGCATTCTTTACTACTAGCAGTACCATATTGTATCACATGTTACAATATGTGAGGTTTTTTCAACATAGTATTTCTTTATTCTCAGAATTGGATAGACATTTCAAGTTTCATTCAATTTTTTTAATCACTAAGACAATAAGCTCTCTAGACTTACAGCAGTAATACTAGATGTCAGAATAAATGGAACTATATGAAAGTTTTGAGTGCATATAAATTGAAAATCTAGCATTCTTTTCATAAAAAGGCAGAGGAATCAGAGATCAACTTGCCAACATTCACTGGATGCTAAAGAAAGCAAGAAAATTTCAGAAAAACTTCTGCTTTTGCTTCACTGACTACGCTAAAGCCTTTGACCGTTGTGGATCACAGCAAACTGTGGAAATTTCTTGGAGATGAGAATACCAGACCACCTTACTGTCCCTGAGAAACCTGTATTCAGGTCAAGAAGCAACAGTTAGAATCAGATATGGAACAAGGGACTGGTTCAAAATTGGGAAAGGAGTATATCAAGGCTGTATATTGTCAGCTTGCTTATTTACTTGTAAGCAGAGTACCTTATGTGAAATGCCAGGCTGGATGAATCACAGGCTGGAATCAAGATTGCCAGGAGAAATATCAACAACCTCAGATATGCAGATAATACCATTCTAATGGCAGAAAGTAGGAGCCTCTTGATGAGGGTGAAAGAGGAGAGTCAAAAAGCTGGCTTAAAACTCAGTATTCAAAAAACAAAGATCATGGCATCTGGTCCCATCACTTCATAGCAAATAGATGGGGAAACAATGGAAACAGTAACAGACTTTATCTTCTTGGGCTCCAAAATCACTGTGAATGGTGCTGCAGCCATGAAATTAGGAGACATTTGCTTCTTAGAAGGAAAGATATGACAAACCTAGACAGCATATTAAAAAGCAGAGACATCACTTTGAAAACAAAGGCCCATATATTCAAAGGTATGGTCTTTCCAGTGGTCATGTACAGGTGTGATAGTTAGATCATAAAGAAGGATGAGCATTGAAGAATTGATGCTTTCAAATTGTGGTGCTAGAGAAGACTTTTGAGAATCCCTTGGACTTCAAGGAAATCAAACTAGTCAATCCTAAAGGAAATCAACCCTGAATATTAATTGGAAGGACTGAAGCTAAAGTTGAAGCTCCAATAATTTGGCCACCTGATGCGAAGAGCCCACTCATTAGAAAAGACCCTGATGCTAGGAAACATTGAAGGCAAAAGGATAAGAGGGCAGCAGAGGATGAGATGGTTGGATAGCATCACTGACTCAGTAGACATGAACTTGGGCAAAGTCCAGGAGATAATGAGGGACAGGGAGGCCTGGCTTGCTGTAGACCATAAGGGTCACAAAGAGTTGAACTTGACTTAGCAATTGAACAACATCATGAACCAAAGTCCATTCATTTACACACAGGCGTTCAATTGTTCCAACACCACTTGTTGAAAAGACTATTTTTTTCTCCATTGAAATTGTCTTGACACTTCTGTCAACACTCAAATAACCACATGTGAGTCTGTTTCTGTACTCTTTATTATGGTCTATGTTTCACCATGACTATAGTGTCTTGATTACTATAGACTTATAATAGTTTTAAAGTCAGGTAGTATGTCTTCCAACTTTATCATTCTTTCCAACATGATTCGACCTATTCTAATTCTTTGCATTTCAGTATGTTTCAGAATCAGTTTGTCAGCTTCTACAAAAATGTTTCCCAGAGTTCTGATCAAAATTGCCTTGAATCTAAAGATCATTTGGGGGATGGGGGAAATTACAATAAATTAACAATATTAACAACAAATTAACAATATTGAATCTCTGATCCATGAACATGGCAAATCTCTTCATTTATTCAAGTCTGCCTTAACTTTCTTCAGCAATGTTTTGTATTTACAATGGCACTGTAGTGTCTGGAACCCAATGGTGATTCTGTCATCTTTTATTAAATTGAACTGAAATAAACCTATTACAAGAAAAATCAAGCCTTATATTCAACTTTTAACAAAAGAATACAAAGTACAAAAAGCTGTGCAAAACTTATCCTAATTATTAATACATATTAGTAAGAATGCCATTTAGAATGTTACACAACTTTGTACTACTGAGTAGATAACATTTGATTACACAGTCATGGTAAATTCCCAACTTACAATCCATTGATCTTTGGCATAGTTACTAAACAGATGAGTATTTTAAGTTCCCTTTGATTTTATTCCATTTTCCTTCTTCTCTTTCCCTGGAAGGGCTGGTATGGAGTTAGCCTTTCTGCATATGAATGTTATTGTTAATTTTATTTTTGTGTATTCTGATAATCAGTACTCACACTCTGCCCCATTCCTTGTCCTCTGTTCCAGCTTCATGAATAAATGACTCAGTAACTATAACCAGGGCTTCTCTGGTGGTTCAGTGGTAAAGAATCCACCTGCCAATGCAGAAGGTGTGGATTTGACCCCTGGGTCAGGAAGATTCCCTGGAGGACAGCATGGCAACTCGCTCCAGTATTCTTGTCTGGGAAATCCAATGGACAGAGGAGCCTGGCGGGCTACAGTCCATGGGGTCTCAAAGAGTTGGACACAACTTAGCAATTAAACAACTATGACCAGACTGTCTTACTTCAGACCCCATACTCATGAAGCATAGAACTGAATCTATTTCTGCCATGCTGCAGTTAACATCCAATACCTGAAACAAACATCATAGATCTTTTTTCCCCGTCTCTCGTTCCAAGATTATACATGAAGCATTTATACATATTTTAACTAGTTTAGACCCTTTCTTTCCTTAAATAAATTCCATCTTGAAATCATTAATTTCTTTCTTTCATCTGAATACAAATTATACCATGTATCTTTACATTTTATTTTTTAAATGCCTTAGTTAGGGATAAAAATATAACCTATAGGAACATATAATAAGAGAAATGGAAAAAAGCTAACCTTAAATCATTAAGTTATGGTGCTACTATCTACTAGAAGGGAACAGAGAAATTTGAAAAAAATTTATATCAAAAATGTTTCAATTTACTATAAAAACCTTAATCTCTGAAATTAAGTTCTGAATTAAGGATCAGAAAGAAAAAAGGCTACAGGGTGCTTGTATGCCTCATGCTGACAGAAACATTTAAATTTAGAACTGAAGTATATAGATTCCCCTGAAGAACAGGTCATCTGAAATCATTATTTTAAAGAAATATGCTGTAGTATATTTTAGCCAAGTTTTCATAATGGAGAGAAGAAATAAATAGACCAGAAGCTATTAAGCACATGCTGAAGGTTCAGTTTGAGTCTATTAAGTGGAAAACTAGCCTGATTTTATGGAGTTTCCAGTTTTTGCCTCTTAAAGATTTTGCCCTTCCATTTTGCTGTTTTCCTTCAGCTAGTTTGAGCTATTCTGCTGAAGAGCTATTTTCATGAAATAGAATCTTAATCAACAAGGCAGGCATCATCTTGGGTCAGAAGAATTTACTCCCATCCAGGACAGGAAAACTTGTCATATAGAGATAATGTGACACAGTATAGAAGAGAAAGAAGAAATATTTCAACACATCTGTTGAAAGCTATTTGACAGTGGATAGAGTTGACTCTAAACTAGCATCATCTTTTATAATCCAAAGAGGCATCTAATTTATCTGGAAACCAATGATTTTCACTCCCGATCAGCAGCATCTCTGAGATTCCAAAACCACATGAGAATCAAGGCTTAGTTATTCACCAGTAGAGGTCAAAACTAGTCTTTATCAACTAATCAACCAACTCAGGGAAGATGAGAAGATGATGTAATATTTTATTTATCCTAAAAAGAATGAAGTATAGCTTTATGTCTTACAAAAAACTAAAACAGTATTTCTCCTTCCGCAAGAGCCTTCAACAGAAGTATCTGAGGAGACTCTAGAAGTTGCATCTTCGTCAAGGCCCCAAAGTAACTTTCATGCACATTAAAATTTGAGGATCTCACTTAAACCATTAGCAGATAGGAAAAGTACCAGATGCTTCTTGTAAGTATACACAGTGCACAGTAAGCAAGAAGTAAGTTAAGAAAGGATAAATCTGTATGGGCTGCTATCAGAAGTTGCCAATGAAGATAGAGAACTTATGCTGAAACTTTAGACAGAAGACGATACTCCTTTTAGATTTTAGAAGCAAAATGATAGAAGACAAAGAGAAGACACAAGCCTGAAATGTGAAAAGTCTGGAAAGAGAATGGCCAGAATCTTGTAGGGACATAGACTGGGGATAAGTGAGGTAAAATCATATAGATCATGGATGGTTTGATGTAGTGTTTATCTTCTTAAATTTGATAATAATAAGGTTTTTAAAAGCAGTTAAGGAATTAGATCTAGCAATGGTACAGATAATTATATATATATATTCATTGAGTATACATTAATGTATGCATAATATATTATATATAATTTATATATAATTATATGCAAGTATTATAATGTACAATATTATATTATATTATATATAATTATAACTATTGTATATTATACATAATATATATAATTATAAGTTATAATTATTATATATTATTATATAATATATTATATACACCATATATCATATTATTCCATTGTTATATTATAATTATATTAATTATTGTATAGTTAATTATATCACTGATTATATTATATATTAATATATATTAATTAAATGATCAATATATTATATATCATTATATATTATATATTATATTAATTATATTAATAGTAATAATCAATATTAATTAATATTAATATATAATAATATATGCTACTTATTATATTATATTTAATTATAATATATTAATTATTATATAATTAATTTAATATAATGTAATATAATATATAATTAATTATATAATAATTATCATTATCATTATCATTTTAATTTTAATTATGATAATAACATTATATTATAATTATATTTATAATTATATATATACTATATTATATATAAATATAATATAAAATTTATATTATAATATAAATGTATATTTGTATATTAACATATATTATATAAATATTATATTATATATAATATTTAAATATATGGTTTATAATATATATAATTAATTATCATTATAATTTTAATTTTGTTTATAATTATGATAACATTATATTATAATTATATTATATAAATATAATATAAAACTTATATTATAATATAAATATATATTTATATATTAACATATCATATATTATATAGTAAATATAATTGTATTATATATTATATTTAAATATAAATATAATTATATTATTAATATATAACATATATTAATATATATACACACACATAGTCCACCAGGCTCCTCTGTCCATGGAAATCTCCAGGCAAGAATACTGGAGTGGGTTGCCATTCTCTTCTCCAGGGGATCTTCCTGACTCAGGAATCAAACCCAGGTCTCCTGCATTGCAGCAGATACTTTACCATCTGAGCCACCAGGGAAGCCTCATTTATGTGAATAGTAATGGAAAACAACAGAGGCAAGGGGTTTGGCTAAGTAACAGCTTCAGTGATGCACCATAGGGAAAAGTGGGATCCAAGCTTTACATGTGTCCTGCTTCAGAGATGGAATAAATGGGACAGAACATATTTTTTACTGTCTCCACAGTCCTTATACCACAGAGTATAGCCAAGAACGGACTTTATTTTTATTTTCATGGAAAAGAACATAAAAACAGAACAAAATCTAAAGAGTCAATTTGTTTTATTACCCGTAATAAATAACTCCAAATATTTAGTTGCCAAAAGATTTCACCAGTATTATTTTTCCAGTATACAAATCAGATTCAACAAGAGCCTTTGCTGATAAAGAGGGTACTGAATTAAGACAGTAAAGATGACAACTTTCCATTCACTGCCATCTTCTACTCTTCCTTAGCAATGTACATTTTGAGTCATTAAATTGCATATTTGTTGTTGTTGTTTGGTCGCTAAGTCATGTCCAACTCTTTTGTGAACCCATGGGTTGTAGCCTGCCAGGCTCCTCTGTTCATGGGATTTCCAAGGCAAGAATACTGGAGTGCATTACCATTTCCTTCTCTAGGGGATCTACCCAACCCAGGGATCGAACCCATGTCTCTTGAGTTGGCAGGTGGATTCTTTACTTATGAGCCACCAGGAAACCGCTTGAATTGCATACAACACATAAAAGAAAGGTTAAGTCAGTCTTTAGTAATCTAGATGTTAAAGATAAACACATTCTGTGAGATTTCCTTTTATGTATTGCCTGCCTGTCTAATGGGGTGCTTGGCTTCATAAAACTAGGTCTGTCATCTATCCTTCCCTTTAAAGACCCTTTACAAATTCACTCTATTGTCAATGCAGCACAAACTCTTTCTATTTTATGTTTTTAGGATTTGATGTTGAAAAATATGCCTAACATATAACAATTATGAGGAATTCTTCACAGGACTTCATCACTTCTAACTTCCTTTCCAAAGTTACTGATAGTAAAGCTTGTTTTTCATCACTGAAGAGTCAGTTCAGTTCAGTCGCTCAGTCGTGTCCGACTCTTTGTGACCCCATGAATTGCAGCATGCCAGGCCTCCCTGTCCATCACCAACTCCCGGAGTTGACTCAAACTCATGTCCATCGAGTCTGTGATGCCATCCAACCATCTCATCCTCTGTCGTCCCCTTCTCCTCTTGCCCTCAATCCCTCCCAGCATCAGGGTCTTTGCCAATGAGTCAACTCCTCACATGAGGTGGCCAAAGTATTGGAGTTTCAGCTTCAGCATCAGTCCTTCCAATGAACACCCAGGACTGATCTCCTTTAGGATGGACTGGTTGGATCTCCTTGCAGTCCAAGGGACTCTCAAGAGTCTTCCCCAACATCACAGTTCAAAAGCATCAATTCTTCAGCACTCAGCTATCTTCACAGTCCAACTCACACATCCATACATGACCACTGGAAAAACCATAGCCTTGACCAGACAGACCTTTGTTGGCAAAGTAATGTCTCTGCTTTTTATTTTTTTTTTTATGTCTCTGCTTTTTTTTTTCTTTTTTTTTTTTTTATTATTATTATTTTTTTTTTTCCCAGTGGGTTTTGTCATACATTGATATGAATCAGCCATGGATTTACATGTATTCCCAATCCCGATCCCCCCTCCCACCTCCCTCTCCACCCGATTCCTCTGGGTCTTCCCAGTGCACCAGGCCGGAGCACTTGTCTCGTGCATCCCACCTGGGCTGGTGATCTGTTTCACCATAGATAGTATACATGCTGTTCTTTTGAAATATCCCACCCTCACATTCTCCCACAAAGTTCAAAAGTCTGTTCTGTATTTCTGTGTCTCTTTTTCTGTTCTGCATATAGGGTTATCGTTTTTTTTAATATGCTATCTAGGTTGGTCATAACTTTCCTTCCAAGGAGTAAGTGTCTTTTAATTTCATGGCTGCATTCACCATCTGCAGTGATTTTGGAGCCCAAAAAAAGAAAGTCTGACACTGTTTCTTACTGTCTCCCCATCTATTTCCCACGAGGTGATGGGACCAGATGCCATGATCTTAGTTTTCTGAATGTTGAGCTTTAAGCCAACTTTTTCACTCTCCTCTTTCACCCTCATCAAGAGGCTCTTTAGTTCTTCTTCACTTTCTGCCATAAGGGTGGTGTCATCAGCACATCTGAGGTTATTGATATTTCTCCCAGGAAACTTGATTCCAGCTTGTGCTTCTTCCAGCCCAGTGTTTCTCCTGATATACTCTGCATATAAGTTAAATAAGCAGGGTGACAATATACAGCCTTGACATACTCCTTTTCCTATTTGGAACAAGTCTGTTGTTCCATGTGCAGTTCTAACTGTTGCTTCCTGACCTGCATACAGGTTTCTCAAGAGGCAGGTCAGGTGGTCTGGTATTCCCATCTCTTTCAGCATTTTCCACAGTTTATTGTGATCCACACAGTCAAAGGCTTTGGCATAGTCAATAAAGCAGAAATAGATGTTTTTCTGGAACTCTCTTGCTCTTTCAATGATCCAGCGGATGTTGGCGATTTGATCTCTGGTTCCTCTGCATTTTCTAAAACCAGCTTGAACATCTGGAAGTTCACAGTTCACGTATTGCTGAAGCCTGGCTTGGAGAATTTTGAACATTACTTTACTAGCGTGTGAGATAAGTGCAATTGTGTGGTAGTTTGAGCATTCTTTGGCATTGCCTTTCTTTGGGATTGGAATGAAAACTGACCTTTTCCAGTCTTGGCCACCGCTCAGTTTTCCAAATTTGCTGGAGCATTGAGTGCAGCACTTTCACAGCATCATCTTTTAGAATTTGAAATAGCTCAACTGGAATTCCATCACCTCCACTATCTTTGTTCATAGTGATGCTTTCTAAGGCCCACCTGACTTCACATTCCAGGATGTCTGGCTCTAGGTGAGTGATCACACCATTGTGATTATCTGGGTCGTGAAGATCTTTTTTGTACAGTTCTTCTGTGTATTCTTCCCACCTCTTCAAAGAGTACCACCACATAAATAGTATTTGGATACCTTTTGTGTAATCTAAACATATTTTGAATCGTGATAACAGTGAATGGTAAAATAACAGCAAGGCAGGCACCACAGTCCCTCAAAAAAGTCCCCAGTGCATGAACAGTAGCTGGGATCCCAGGAAGCCCACCTAATGGGCATTTCTGTTTATCAGTTGGACTGGTGCCACCATGTAAACATCCTTTGCAAGTCGCTTGCCAGAACAGCCTTAAAATTATTCTCTGTTTTCAAGTGCTACACATAATTCACATTATTTCACATTTTTCATAAAGAAAGATTTCATTAATATTTTATGTTACTTGGTTGACAATTCCCATAAAATAATATAGACACTGTTGAGATGAAATTTTCAGAAAAATTTTAAATCACAAAATTGTCTGGGTTCAAGATTGATGGTAAATAAAAAGTTGGTCTCTAGTAATAAGACAATCTAAAATCTTTTATGAGTCTTATGACAACTAAGCATGAATTCTGACCTGCTATATCAACATCATAAGAACATGTAAGAAACAAATGAGAAGCTAAAAAAAATAAGTCTTCTGGATAATCTGCATGTAGGTAGAGTTAGAATTCTGTTTCTGCTAGCTTTGCCAGGAAGTTCTTTGTTTGAGATATTGGTGCTCAGCAAAAAAAAAAAAAAAAGTAAGTAAATATGGAAAATAAGGAAAAGTGTTTGTTTAATCCCTCATAAGCATAGTGAGATATAAAAATATGTGAGTATTCTGTTATAATCATAGCTTTAATCTTAACTTTAGCTAAACAAAAAAAAATATTTTACTGGTACTAAAATTTCTTCCAACTCAATAAATTTTGTTTATTTTAGATGTAAGCTATAATTTTTTAAAGAGAAATCAAATTCGTTTTCACTTTTGTTTAGGCCAGCATGGTTTTTGAAATTTTGGTAAAGTTAACCAAAATAATTTGGTAAAGTTAACAGTAAATTTGACTTACTTTGTAGTTGCATCTATTTTATGAATAAAAAAAAAAAAAATGCAGGGAACACTGTGACTCTGAAAAGGATACATTTATCTATAATTTTATTTCCTTATCTTGCTTGGCTGAACAAGGGTGAGAAAGTGCATGAGATAAACTAAAGACACAGAAAATGAGAAGATATGCTGGATATTAATAGAAAAGCAGGATGTGAACAACTATGCTACATTTAGTTGACTATCCTGTGAAATAATAAAATGATTACAAACTAGAGAAATGGACTTCACAGGCATCTTTGGTTTTGCATATTTAAAAAGCAACACTTACTCTTTTTCTGTTTAGTTTTTAAGTGAAATGAACTAAGATTAGAAATTTATAGACTTTGAAAATCAATCTGGGTGGGTAAACACCCAGTTACCTGAGATACCCATCACAAACCAGGTGTTACATAACTCACTGAGCCATCAGACTGGGTGTGCTGTCTATCACCAAGAGGACATTGCAAATATGCAATGGAGTTCAGACAGGTAATAAAGGCAAAGGCAGGTGCTGTGAGCAACGTCGTCAATCCTATGGCACAAATGTCTCATTACAAGTTCCCGGGATGCCCCTGACATAGTGCCAGATATAGGTAGGAAGAAGGCAAAGGAGAAGCAGCAGAAAAATTCACAAATGGAGTGACTGGAAATATGATTTACAGAAGCAGTGGCAACCAAGTGTACCAGAGAGCTTTCTTCTCCAGAGCACGTCCATAGCACACCAGCTCTGTGGTTGCCAGGAGATGTTACACATGCACACATAGGATGAGTTCTGGACTCAGTTAAGTTTGAGAAACACTTGCGTTCACCAAACTAAAGTTTGTTTTTGTGTCCTCGCATTTTCACATGTAGTTTTCCCTCACCTCTGAGACTTTCATTCTAGTTCTGATCACATCACCAACTAGTTTCCCTCTCAAAGAGTAACTAGCTCCTCCCAGAATGGTATTTGTCACCTCTCCAACCTAATCACCATGTGGCTGGTGGGACACCATTATAGTCCCTACTTATTTTTTTTTTTAATATTTGGCGCAAAATAAATAGGTGAAATTAAAAGATGCTTGCTCCTTGGAAGGAAAGTTATGGCCAACCTTGATAGCATTTTAAAAAGCAGAGACGTTGCTTTGTCAACAAAGGTCCATAAGCTCTGCCCGTAGTCTGAGTCCCCGGTCGGGAAAGAAGACTCCTCAAAACAATGCAACTCGCAATAGGGGAATTTATTACTGACTCGAGCCAGGGCCTCCCGCCCTCACCAAGTGTGTGAGGACGAAAGGCCCCGAGCCCCAGTTCTCTCAGGTATTTATTAGGTCAAAAAAAAAGCAGCAGGTAGTTGGCGCAAGCGGATTGGTTACACAGTTGCAAGGTAATTTTTGTTAGCCCAACGTGGGGCTTTCAGCTTTCCCTTGATAGGTTCCCTTTTTTCTTGCTAGGCATATGTTGACTGGCTAGCTCCAGGAGGCCTGATAATTATGTTACCCCAGGAAACCAGGCCTACTCCTAATATAGGCTGCCTGTCATGGCGTTAGCCGTGACAGCCTCACACATCTAGTCAAGGCTATGGTTTTCTCGGTGGTCATGTATGGATGTGAGAGTTGGACTATAAAGAAAGCTGAGTGCTGAAGAATTGATGCTTTTGAACTGTGGTGTTGGAGGAGACTCTTGAGAGTCCCTTGGACTGTAAGGAGATCCAACCAGTCCATCCTAAGGGAGATCAGTCCTGGGTGTTCATTGGAAGGTATTGAACCTTCTCCACCTCCTCTTCCCGCTCTCTAATTCATGATTCCTTCCTTCATCTTTAAAGACAGAAAGGTATCAGCAGCTTCGTTCTGACACTTCTTCCATCCTCATCCTCTCTCTGACCACTGCCAGGAAGGTTCTTTACTTTTAAGGATCATGATTAGACAGGACCACCCAGACAATCCAGGAACATCTCTCCACTTCAGGGCCGGCAGCCTTAATCCCATCCACAAAGACATTTTCACCATATTAGGTAACATATTCAAAGGCTCCAGGGATTCAGGAGAAGACATGTTTTTGGAGGAAGGGGGCATTGTTCTAACTACCTCCAACTGGTAGGGAAGAAGAAGCAGAGCAGAGTTTTAAAAAAAAAAGCATAGGAAGAAATGAACCTCAGAGCAAGTCTCAAAGGTGGTGGGTGGGAACAAGACAGCTGGAGAAAGTGAAGGAATATTTTTTGATAAAGTGTTAACACTGATTCATCAACAAATATTCACAGGGCCCCTACCAGGTCCCAGGCACTCTGCAATAGAGAGTGCAGGATATACTCAGGAAACCGCAAGGGTAATATATTGAAGGATAATTGCTTTACAGAATTTTGCTGTTTTCTGTCAAACCAAAGAATTTATTTACAGGGCAACAATGCAAGAGTAATATATTAAAATTACAATACAGGAGGACCTAGGGGTGATTGGAAGATCAAAGAAGGGATGTAGGCAAGTGTCAAATCATTAGAACTTTAAATCCTGTTCAGAGGTTTGGAATTTTATGCTGAAAGTGATGGGGAGCTGCTGAAGTATTTTAAGCAGGAATTGATGTTATATGATATCTTTCAAAAAGATCATTCAACAATGAAAATTACAGCTATATAGACTAGGAACCAGCATAGGAGTAAGATATTATTGGTAATGAAGGGGGAGAGATGATTAATTCAAGAGATACTAAGAAAGTAAAACTCACAGAGATGTTTGTGAGGTGAGAGGCGGGCAGAAAAAGTTGAAGACAAGTACCAGTTTTCTAGCTTGAGTGAGAGGCAGGGGCTCTATCAGGACAGACTGAAGGAGGAGCAGGTTGACGGGGGACGTGAGTTCTGCTTTGTCCCCATTCAGTTTGAGGTGAAGTTCTTTTTAGAATAATCTCTAGGCATTTCGTTACAACAAACTAGAACTCTGGCAAGGTATCAGGGCAGGGTTAAATATTTTTGAGTCTTCAATCAATAGTTGGTAACTAAAACCACAGAGGTGGATCAAAGCAAATGATGAGAGGATAGCCAGTGACACGGAAGAAGGATGCCAACATCAAGGACTGACAGAGGAAAGGGAGTCTGTGGGTGATGCTGGGAAAAAGATGCCAAAGTAAGAATATCCACCACAGGGTCGTCATGTCAGGCAGAGGAGAGGGTTGCCGCAATGATTCGTCAATTGATAGAATGAAGCAGAAAGGCCAAGTCAGGAAATAAGGCAAAGGACCATTGGATTTGACAGCTAGGGAGAAAACATCATTGTTAAGCTTTGTGAGTTGTCAGAGCGATTTCAGTGGTGTGTAGGGCCTGCTCCACGTTACACTGATCGTCTCAGGAAGCAAGGAAAGGAAGCAACCTGGAGAGAATGAAAAAAAAAAAAAAAAGAAATGAAAAGACAAAAAGATGGGCTGGTTCTCAGCACCAGAGGCATAATCCGTGAAAGAGAGAATTGGCAAACAGGACTTCATTAAAACTTAAATTTTCTGCTCTGCAAAAGATTCTGTCAGGAGAATGAAAAGATAAGACACAGACTGGGAGAAAATATCTGATAAAGAGGACAGTTATCCAAAATATACAAGGAAGTCTTAAAAGTATACAATCAGGGGCTTCCCTGGTGGCTTAGTGGTAAAGAATCTGCCTGCCAATGCAGGAGACACGGGTTCGATCCCTGGTCTGGGACTATCCCACATACTGACAAGCGACTAAGCTGGTACACCACAATGACTGAGCCTGTACTCTAGAGCCCATGAACCACAACTGCAGAAAGCCTGCCCAGCAACAAAGATCCAGGGCAGCCAATAAATAAATGAATTCTTTTTAAAGTACACAATAAGAGAACAACCCAACTTGCCAAAGGAACAAATATCTGAAGACCCAAAAAGATATATACAAGGCAAATAAGCATACGAAAAGATGTTCCACATGCTATATCTTCAGGGAAATGCAAATTTAACAAGCAATGAGATACCACTACACATCTATTTGAATGGCGGAAATCTGGGACACTAAGAAAACCAAATGGTGACCGGGACATGGAGCAACAGCAGTGAACTCGCCTTAATTGCTGGTGGGAATGCAAGTGTCACAGCCACTTTGGAAAGCAGTCTGACAGTTTCTTATAAAACTAAACGTTTTATCATACAGTTCAGCAATAATGCTCCTTGGCATTTTCCCAAAAGAGTTAAAAATCTCTATCCATACAAAAGTTTGTACATGGATGTTTGTAGTAGCTCTAGCATAATTGCCAAAACTTGGAAGCCACCAAGAAGATTTTCAGTAGGAGAATGGGTCAATAAGCTGTGGTCCATCCAGGCAGTGGAATATTATTCAGCACCAGAAAGAAATGAGCTATCAAGCCGTGAAAAGACATGGAGCAATCTTACAGGTATATTACTAGGCAAAAGAAGTCAATTTGAAAAGGTGACGCACTGTATGATTCCAATTATATGACATTCTGGAAAAAGCAAATCTACAGAGATGAAGAAAAGATCATGAGTTGTCAGGGGTTCAGAGGGAGAAAGAGATGAGTAGGCAGGTCACAGAGGATTTTTAGGGCAGTGAAAATACTCTGTATAATACTGTGGTGATGTCTACCTGTCAGGGTACATTTGTTCAAACCTATATAATATACTTTGCCATCCCATGGACTGTAGCCCACCAGGCTCCTCTGTCCATGGGATTCTCCAGGCAAGAATACTGGAGTGGGTTGCCATTTCCTTCTCCGGGGGATCATCCTGACCCAGGGATCACAGGTCTCCCACATTGCAGGCAGACGCTTTAACCTCTGAGCCACCAGGGAGGGAAGCCCATATAATATACAGAGTGAGCCTGATGTAAACTATGGACCCTGGGTGAACATGATGGACCCCTGGATGAACAAGAAGGTTCACCAATTTTAACAAATGTACCATCTGGTAAAGGTGTGACAATGGGGTATGTGTATGTGTTGGGGGAGGGGTTTATGGGAAATCTCTATACTTTTCCCTTAATTTTGCTGTGAACCAAAAACTGCTCTAAGATATGAAGTTTATTTTTTAAATCTGGGCTGGGAAATGCAGAGCAGTAACTAAGGACACTTGCGAGGAAGATGGTCCAAGAAAACAGCATCTGGGGGCCTGAGACTGGAACTGAATCTGTATGTTTATGCAGAAGGAAACAGAAAAAAGAGAATTTTCAGAGAGAGAAAAGATCCCTGGAAAAGCAAAAAGCAGTGGGAGGACACGAGTCCAGGCACTGGCTGAATTTTAGTCTGGGCAAGAGTTCTGACTCTTCTCCTGAAAAGGAAGGAAAAGAAGAGTGGGTTTAGATTATACTGATTATATTTTTATAAGTTGAGGAAGTTTCCAAATGAAAGATGGTATTCTCTGTAAAGCTGTGCTAGGCTTTTAAGTGTAGAAGACTCCAAGGGGGTGGAGATCAGAGAAGATGAACATTCTGAACACCCTCTGAGGAGCTGGGGGAAGGAAACTTGATGGTCAGACTTGTCGGGGTCCAGCTTAGGCTGATGGTCACGATTTAGCACACATAGCCTTTTGCACAGCCTTCTGGCCCCTTGAGCTTCTCACTGGCCATCCAGCACAGAGTGCTGGTTCTTGCCTCAAGACCTTGGCAGCAGATGTTTCCTCTCCCTACAGTGTCTTCCTTGACCTTCTCCTGACTGATATCATCCTGAAATTCTGGCCCTAGCTCCAAAATGTCACTTCCTCAGAAAGACCTTCCCCGATCAACCTAAAATAGTCTCTGGAATCACTCTCTATTGACTTGCTCTCTGTAGAATTTCTATCTCTCTCTTAGTACATCCTTGCTTGCTTGTTAATCACAAGTAGGGAAGCAGTTTTCATTTCAGTATGACAATGGTGTTTAAATCGTTTAGAGACATATCAAAACAGTTACAGGTAAAATGCTTCCTGTCTGCTTTGCTCCCACCAGAATCTACCCTCCATGGCAACAGGAACCTTCCCAGTCTTGTTTATAGTCCACCTCCTGCCCAGCATGTTGTAGGTCACCAAAAAATAGTTGCTATTGAATATTGTGTGATTTTGCTCCAGTGGCTCCACAGAGTCTAAGACAGAAAAAGACAGTGACATGTGGTGACAGTAAAACAGGACTGATAGATAAGCAGAAAGCAGGCAGGTAAAGGGAACCCCAACAAATAGGTCTCGTGAGAAAAATCATAGGAAGACATTGAAATACCTTAAAAACATTTTATAAAAAAAAATATTATGATGGAAAACTCCAGATATAATAAAAACAATAAGAGAACTAGTATGAGTCCTTGTCTTCATCAGTAGAAGAACAATTATCAACTGTTTGCAAATGTTTTACTCTAATCTCTTACACAACTAATACTTCCCTACACTATAGTATTCTTGCCTGGAGAATTCCATGGACAGAGGAGCCTGGTGGGCTATAGTCCATGGGGTGGCAAACAGTTGGACACAGCTGAGCGGCTAACACATAACACACACACAGAATATCTTAAAGTAAATACCTGGTAGGATATCATTAAACCTGTAAATTTTGATATGTCTCTAAAAGATTTAAAGTGTTGACATTCTGAAATTAAAACTGCTTCCCTAATTAATTTTTTTAATAATTTTTTTCAATCTTCTTGAAAATAAAAATAAAGACAAACACCAAAATTATTCTCCAAATCACTTAAGATATAGAGATGCTATATAGTAGGTCCTTGTTGGTTATCCATTTTGAATATTGTAGTATGTACCTGTCCATCCCTAACTCCCTAACTACCCCTTTCTCCATCCTATTCCCCAGTGATGACAAGTTTGTTCTCTTTTTTTAAAGTCCAGGAGGTATGGAAATTTCAGCTGACAAGTCCTAGGACAAACTCATGGGTGTGGGAAGCTGAAGGTGATTAGATATGGGTTTGCATGGCATTAATGATTTCCTGAATCTGAGTTTGGCTGCAAAAGTTAGCACTGATACCTTCCAGGATGATGGTGGAATTTGTGAAATAAAGAGGAGTCAGTCACTCAGCAAATTGAGGGGAGGGGAAGCGAAGAAGGAAGTCATAAGATTCCACAGCTATGCAGCTCTGAAAGGAATAAAGACTACTTTTTATTAAAGTATCATTGATTTATCAATATTGTGTTAGTTTCCTACAAATATACATATGTATACATATATATTCTTTCCTATTATAGGCTATTACAAGATACTGAGTGTAGGTTCTTGTCTCTCCATTTTATATATGGTATCTTGGGAAAGGGAGAGGGATAAACTAGGAGTTTAGGATTAGCAGATATAATACAAACTACTATGTATAAAACTCCAATATTTTTAATTCTACAGTAAGCTCTTCCCAATTGCAACGTCTTATATGGCATTCTAGCATGCATGCACATCCTTTTAAATGTGGTTCCTTCCATCAAATATGAGAACTTGGGTTCCAATTTATACTCACTGCGGCTGTACAAATTGCCAGACATTCTCTGGGCAGATAATTAGCAAAAGCGACAGCATACTAATAGTCCTGGACACTGAGGCTGGATCCCAGGCATGCCCACACCAGTGCGTTTGGAGAACAGGGCAACCTTGAAAAGAGCAAGTGACAGTGTGACGTTGGCATGAAGCACAAAGGATGGGAATAAGATTGTGCACGTGTACTGTCTGTAGGACTGGGAAGTCACCACTGTGCTGGCTCAATAAAAATGACTCAAAGCAACTGAGATCCCAATTTACTCTGTCTCAGGGTTCACAATGAAGCCAGGAAAGCAGGAAGAAGGAAAAAAATCCATGTCCTTAAAATCATCATGGTGTTAAACATTTGCAAGGATGACCAAACACTAAAATGGCATCTTTCATCATTGATATTATCTGTAAAAAACCAAAAGAAATTTACAACAATCTCATTGAGATAGGGAATGGAGGTCCTAAAAATCTGACAAGAATCCAAAAAGAGGGGCTATATGTACATATATATCTGATTCACTTTGTTGTATAGCAGAAACAAACATAACATTGTAAAGCAACTATATCCAATATTTTTTTAAAAAAAAAAGAAATCATGTTGGAAACCTTCATTGAACAGTACCATGATTTATATGTACAAAAAGAAATTGTGGCTTTCTTTAATATACTTTGTATCATTTCATTTTGTTGAGCTTAAACATATCTGGAAGTCTTTTCAAACTATCCATCTTAATTTGACCCTCCAAATCTTGTTTGCTTTCTCTCTACTCCTCAACTCTTTCCAGAAGCGTTTTCAGGGAACTCATCTTCTAGGTTACAGAGGGACCACCATTGTACTGACTTTGTTAATGCCTTATTTATTTGAAGCCTGGATTAATCTCTTTTCAGTTTGAGGCTGAAAATGTGTATGATTGATGTAGGCTAATTTCACAGTTCTGATATTTTCATGCAGTGATGTTCAGTGGTTCCAAGGTTATGTGTAACAGTTTTGAAATCTTAATAGAAAAGAGTAATTCATCTGTTTCACTTCTACTGCTCAGTCCCTCAGTCATGTCTGACTCTTTGCAGTCCTGTGGACTGTAGCCCTCCAGGCTCCTCTGTCCATGGGATTTTCCAGGCAAGAGTACTGGAGCAGGTTGCCATTTCCTCCTATAGGGGATCTTCCGGTCCCAGGGATGGAACGCGTGTCTCTTGCATCTGCTGCAATGACAGGTGCATTTTTACCACTAGCACCACCTGGGAAGAGCTATTACCCTTCACTTCTATTAAGTGGTACAAAAAACATTGCCAATGAGTCATCTGACAGAAAGAATCTACTAGAAGAGTGTCTAACCAAAACCAAGAAAGTGCCTGCCCCAAACGTTGCTCAGAATAATGAAGTTTTGTTGTGTTTTCTGCTTCAGTTGTCAGAGAATTTAACCCAGGATGTCCTTATTTTCCCCCTTATTTTCTCTTGGAAAGAAATCATTGATGAGTTCCTAAGTCATTTTTTAACTCAGTCTTCTTTAGTCTGTTTACTTTTTGTCAAGAGATAGGGTTTCCAGAGCTCATGTTTGCTGAATTTCATCAACCTTAAACATGGTACATTTTATAGCTCAATACCACAAAAACAAACAATCCAATCCAAAACAAATGGGCAGAAGACCTAAACAGACATTTCTCCAAAGACATACAAATGGCTAATAAACACATGCAAAGATGCTCAACATCAGTTGTTATTAGAGGAATGTAAATCAAAGCTACAATGAGGTATTACTTCCCACTAGTCAGAACAGCCATCATCAAAAAGTCTACAAACAATAAATGCTGGAGAGGGTGTGGAGAAAAGGGAACCTTCTTGTACTGTTGGTGGAAATATAAATTGATACAGCCACTATGGAGAATAGTATGGAGATTCTTTAAAAGACTAAGAATAAAACTACCGTAAGACTCAACAATCCCACTACTGGCCATATACCCTGAGGAGACCGTAACTGAAAAGAACACATATACCCCAATGTTCATCACAGCACTATTGATAATAGTCAGAGCAAGGAAGCAATCTAGATGTCCACCTACAGAAAAATGGATAAAGAAGATGTGGTATATATATACAAGGTAATATTACTCTGCTATAAAAAAGAGTGCATTTGAGTCCGTTCATATGAGGTGGATGAACATAAAGCCTACTATACAGTGAGGACATGTCACCTCTGTGGTAGGTGGATGTGGTGGGGCTGAATGGCCCACAGAACACATCATACATTTTACCTCTATGATGCAGCTCTGGCTATTTCTTTGTTTGGAATTCTCCTCCCCCAGAGGTTGTGGTTTAGGGCTAAGTTTTGTCCAACATTGGTATGTAGAGGATTCTCCTCATTCCTTTATGTCTACCTAGATTCCATAGTGAGGTGCACCACACATTTGGGTTGTGTCTGTTCCTTTTTTCCTATTACTCGATATATATGCAATTGTATTTGTATGTATTTACTTGTATATGTATATGTGATTCTTTACTATATTACACATACATAACACATATTATATACACAAATAACACAGTGAATAGCCTTTGTTGACACCAGTTCTATTTATATCAATATATTCTTGGATTATACTCCTAGAAATTGGGACACTGGATCAAAGAATAAATAAATGTGTAATTTGGAAAAATATTGCCAGGGGAATACAAGAATTTTGCATTCCCCCCAGCTCTGCATGAGACTGTACTGTCTAGTTCATCAAAACTTTGCCAACAGAATGTGCTTCCAAACATTTGGATTGTTGTCGACCTGATAAATGAGAACTAGTATCTCAATATAGTTTTAACTTGCATTTCTTCTATTGTAAGTGAGTTTGAGGCTCTTTAAAGACTATTAAACTCAATTTTTACTTCTGATATGTCATATTATTTGCCCCATTTTATATCTCTGTTGGTATTTCTCTTTCCTGTTTTAGTACCTCCTTTAAATATTAGAAATACAAGATAGAAATATTTCCTTCCCAACGTGTTTTTTCTCTTATTTGTTTATTTGCCATGCAATTGTTTTTAAGTAGTCAGATATGTCAACCCTTCATTAAATGAGGGAGCCATGAAGTTTTAGCTGTTTTCCCACAATAGTAATAAATTTTGGATAATTCATTCTCTTACCCAGACAGTTTTTTAAACAATGAGTAATGTTGAAAAAAGGAATATAATTTAAAAAACAGTTAGTGACAATAATGATATTGCTATTCTACCTGAGTGCTCAATTTTGACTTTATTAGTACTTTCTATAGAGCAGCTATATGCTCATCTTCACGAATTCCTTCATTTTACTAAAAGTGTAACTGAGGCTGGCTTATCAGCATGCACTTGCTAAGTTAGGGGAGGTGGTTCTTGTGCAGAAGCCAGTGTTCCTAGTTCTTCCCATACTGACTTAACATAAGGCTAGTTGTTTTCTGTGTTCATAAATCACTATGATAATGATAAAGAATTGTATTCTTTATACCCTGCTTCTTAATGAATAGATTATTCTCTCCAAACCTTACCTCTTCTTTGGCAATCTAACCAAGAATTATTTGGAGTTTTTCTTGCTGGATGGAAAAAAGGCACAGGTGGGAACACGATGGTGGCATTTACAGTCTCTTTATTATATATTCCTTTTTATACATGCAATGAAGAAAACCTGCCAGGTAGGTATCATTTTCCAGGTTTCCTACTACAACCTTTCCCAATATAATGGACTGCATTTACCCTCTCTCTAAATAGGTATTTAAATGTAATGAGAGAGCTTTCTTCTTTTCTAATAAAGTTGAATCTTATCACATTGCTTAACCATATTATTATAACTTTTAGTTCAACCTAATCACATAAATACTGCTTTGAATAATTAATATGAACACTTTGGAATATATTTTAAAAACTGGAGAACAGAAAAAAATAAAAATAAGATAGAAAGATATTTATCAGTTCAGTCACTCAGTCGTTTCCAACTCTGCGACCCCATGACCCACAGCACGCCAGGCCTCCCTGTCTGTCACCAACTCCCAGAGTTCACCCAAAACCACGTCCATTGAGTCGGTGATGCCATCCAACCATCTCATCCTCTGTCATCCCCTTCTCCTCCTGCCCTCAATCTTTCCCAGCATCAGAGTCTTTTCAAATGAGTCAATTCTTTGCATCAGGTGGCCAAAGTATTGGAGTTTCAGCTTCAACATCAGTCCTTCGAGTGAACACCTAGGACTGATCTCCTTTAGAATGGACTGGTTGGATCTCCTTGCAGTCCAAGCGACTCTCAAGAGTCTTCTCCAACACCACAGTTCAAAAGCATCAATTCTTCAGCATTCAGCTTTCTTTATAGTCCAACTCACATCCATACATGACTACTGGAAAAACCATAGCTTTGGCTAGATGGGCCTTTAATGGCAAAGTAATGTCTCTGCTTTTTAATATACTGTCTAGCTTGGTCATAACTTTCTTTCCAAGGAGTAAGCATCTTTTAATTTCATGGCTGCCGTCACTATCTGCAGTGATTTTGGAGCCCAGAAAAATAAAGTCAGCCACTCTTTCCACTGTTTCCCCATCTATTTGCCATGAAGTGATGGAACTAGATGCCATGATCTTAGTTCTCTGAATGTTGAGCTTTAAGCCAACTTTTTCACTCTTCTCTTTCACTTTCATCAAGAGGCTCTTTAGTTCTCCTTCACTTTCTACCATAAGGATGGTGTCATCTGCTTATCTGAGGTTATTGATATTTCAATCTTGATTGATATTGCAATCTTGATTCCAGTTTGTGCTTCCTCCAGCCCAGCGTTTCTCATGATGTACTCTGCATATAAGTTAAATAAGCAGGGTTTGACTGTGTGGACCACAACAAACTCTGGAAAATTCCTAAAGAGATGGGAATACCTGGCCACCTGACTTGCCTCTTCAGAAATCTGTATGCAGGTCAGGAAGCAATAGTTATAACTGGACATGGAACAACAGACTGGTTCCAAATAGGTAAAGGAGTATGTCAAGGCTATTTATTGTACCATGCTTATTTAACTTTTTTGGGTGTCAGTTGTAGAAGGTCTTGTCGGTCTTCATAGACCCATTCAACTTCAGCTTCTTCAGAGTTGCTGGTTGGGGCATAGGCTTGGATTACTGTGATATTGAATGGTTTGCCTTGGAAACTAACAGAGATCATTTGTTCTTGAGATTGCATCCAAGTCCTGAATTTTGGACTCTTTTGTTGACTATGATGGCTATTCCATTTCTTCTAATGGATTCCTGCCCACAGTAGTAGATGTAATGGTCATCTAAGTTAAATTCCCCCATTCTAGTCCATCTTAGTTCACTGATTCTTAGAATGTCGATGTTCACCCTTGCCATCTCCCGTTTGACCACTTCCAATTTGCCTTGATTCATGGACCTAACATTCCAGGTTCCTATGCAATATTGCTCTTTACAGCATTGGACCCTGCTTCTATCACCATTCACATGTTGTTTTAGCTTTGTTGTTTTGCCTATTTTAGGCTCTATAAGGAATAAAAATCTAAAGAAGACACAGACTTTTCAGGTATCTCACTAGCAAGTAGAGGACTCAACATTATGATACAAACTGCCATAAAAAATGGACTTCAATTTTCATACTGAGAACAGATGAAGTGAGAGATTCTTCCAAGTGAGGTTTTTGCTGCAGAGATCATTGCACCTAATGCTCTGAGTTAAGACTACATAAACCCACAGTCAGAGCTTCCCCGGTGGCGCTAACAGTAAAAAAAATCTGCCTGCCAATGCAGGAGACAGAAGAAGCATGGGTTCTATCCCCGGGTCTGGAAGATCCCCAGGAGAAGGGCCTGGCAACCCACTCCAGTATTCCTGCCTGCAGAATCTGATGGACAGAGCAGCCTGGCAGGCTACACTGCATAGGGTCGCAGAGTCCACATGCATGCAAGCAAACCCACAGACAGATTGTACCCCACAGATTCGAGGAGAACACTTCTAATCTTCCCATGAACAGAGCAGTTGTCCAAATAGCTGCCTTCCTTTACATACCTGAACCATCAGTCAGAGTCCATCCAGAAGCCCGGTAATGTTTTCTTTTCCAGCAGACTGTGGGGCAAGCTGCACTTTTTTAGGTGTTCCAAAGGATTGAGTCAGAATTCGCTGACATTTCTGAAAATGGCAAGACAGCTGTTCTTTAAGCGTGACTCTGTTTTTGAAACAGAAGCTTCAGGTTTCACTGTAAACTGTCATATGGAGAATTGAGAGCAGGAAACTTATAAAATTCTCCAAGCTTTAGAAGAATCAAAAGGAAGTAAAAAAGAATAAAAAACTGTACTGGATAGCTTTGAAGAACTAGCTTTTAACAGGGCAACTTTGGTTCTGCCTGCCATGCTACCAGGCATCAAGTTTTGTTTTCTTTTCTTTTCCAGATACTCTCAAATTCTCTCATTCTAAACACACAAATGCTTATATTTTTAAAGGGAGTGGATCTTTCAGACATTAGCTGAATTATTTTATGCTATAGACTCTCTCTGAAAATCTCTCAGAAATGTCAAAAACATTGACAAACTGAAAGGTTGTTGCTGAACGATGAGACGTGGGATTCTTGGCCTCCGGAGGAGATGAATTCAATCCGGGGCTAACACTTTGCTAGTGTTAGCAGTGGAGTTATATACTCTCCAATGAATCCAAAGAATGTCTGGAGGTTGTAAAGACTTCACCAGACCTACTCCCATAATTTACATTTTAAGATAACAGAGTTGGCCAGAAGGTTTAATCCAAAGATCGTCCTCAGGCAGGATACATTAATCCTAAGGAATGTAGAGGGAAAAAAGTAAAAAAGTTTGTCCTTTCTTCCTCCTTGAATACCCCAGACCTCTCTCTCCTTGGGGACCCCTAGACTTCTTATCAACTTGCCTAGGAAATGACTCTCTCAAAACCTTTATGGATCAAATCTATTTTTTTTTTTTAATCCCTTCATTTCCACCTCTACTAAATCAAAGCTACTTAGGTAGGTCTCTAATCTTGTCTTCTTATCAACAGACACTAACCAAGAGTTGTTAAGTGGTGCTCTGGGGGTGCTGCAGTGAAGATCAACACCCCCTCAGGGCTCATCAGCAGGTTGCTCTTTGAAGTTGTTCTCTGGGCCTGATGTTTCTCTGACAGATTGGAGTGGATCACTGTTTTCACAGGTCATGTTCTTCTGCCATTTCAAAGACTTGGGACAATAAAATCCCAAACCACTGGCTCTGTTTCCCATTTGACATTTTTAAGCCTTTTAATAAAGCAAGTCATGTTAATTATAGGAAAAGCTAAAAAAAAATAAGCAAAAATGTAATGTGCGTGTGCTCAGTCATATCTGACTTTTTGCAACCCCATGAACAATAGCCTGCCAGGCTCCTCTGCTCATGGAATTTTCCAGTCAAGAACACTGGAGTGGAGTGCCATTTCCTACACCAGGGGGTCTTTGCAACCCAGGGTTCAAACCCGTGTCTCTTGAGTCTTTCACAGTGGATTCTTTTACCACTGTCCCACCTGGAAAGCCATTTTAAATATTTATAATTCCAACTCACCAGAGCAGTTATTATTAACTCATTGGTGTATATAGTTCCAGACCCTTCTGCACACCAGAAAAAATTATAACACTTTGTCTATTGTTTTGAATCACAATGTTCTAGACAACTTTCATTGAACAAATATAATTGAACAGCCAGCCTCTTTTCAAATGGCTGCACAGTATTCCACTGCATCAATATACACACATTAATTTATTTAGCAAATTGCCATGATTTTTATAAATGCAGATAGATATGTCATTTTCTTATTACAAAGAACATTTCAAGGAATATATCTGGTACTAAGTATTTACACATCTCTAGTTATTTCCTTAAGAAAATCTATATTTTGAAACACTAAATCTTTCTGTGATTTTTCTTATTTCTTTAAAACAGAGTCATAGAGTCCTTAAAAGTTATTTGGCATGTTTGAGTAGAGCTATGCTTCATAATTAATTATTTATTTGTGATTTTTAACCCATATGCTTTCAAAAAGTCATTTAAATTTGTTACAAGCAAATTTATATACATGAACCAGAAAAAGTATTAAAGGCAAAAGAGAGATGAGAAACACTGAGAAAGAAGAGAGTTAATTTTAATATTGTTCCAGCCAAGGTAAAAAGAAAACCCTGTAAGTGAGGAAATTCTCTTTGTCTAAGAAAAAGAAATGCATCAATTCAAGAGAGTTAAACTTTTTATCTGACAATAGGGATAAAAACATGTTTTCCAGGGTCTTTGTATAAAGAAAGAAAATTTTCATCCAACGTTTCTTATTCATAAAGTCAAGGACATGCTGTTAAATTTATTTCAGGAAAAAACACTTTTATAGAAAAAGCTAATCTAGTCCAAATAGATAACTCTTGATTTAACTTGCTACCAGGGTAGAACCTAGAGGAACTTACTTAATGGTGTCACATATGCCTTCTTTGCAACATCTCTCATTTTAATCAGAAATTTGCAAGAGCTTAATAGCTGAGGACCCCAGAACTGCCTGACAGCTAGATAAACATTTACAGCAAATCTCTGAATTTGTTCAAAAGCTAACGTAACCACCAACTTGAGACCCACAGAGCAAGATGTCAGTGATTGAACCTGGCAATATTTAAGGGCAGCTATATTGTCAGTGAGCTGCCTTGACCAAAGAGGGATTCAAGGTAGTTTGGGTAGAAAGAAGATTGCCAACTCAGAAGTCACTAAATGTGTAATGGGGCCAGGCATGAGCAGTGGCAAACTAGAGATGTTTACCTAAACACAAGCACATTCAGAAATACCAAGTGTGGCAGCCTGGCTCCTGGCGATTTGGGGGCTGCAGGCAGCCAGTTGGGACCCGTGTTGACAATAACCAATTTGGAGCAGCAGTACTTCCTGTTGAGCCAACCAAAAATAAGTTCACTACAAAATGCACAGCCAAGCTGCTGGATACAAGATTCCAAGTATTCACTGTATGAATACTGGGCTTCATCAGCCAAGAAAACCTATTTTAGTTCTTTTATCAGTAGTAGGCATTCAGGAAGAAGAGCTCCTTCTAGTCCATGATAGTACCACCACATCATCCGTATAGAGGTTAGTCTGCTTTTCTAGTTGCTGTAACAAAAGGATACGCATTCAATTAATCTAAATAACAATAATTAGACCATTGGTTTGTGTTAATAAGAAGAGAGGATAGAACATGGCTTTCTTGCATTTCCATTTGAAATTATCAGAACACCATCTTCTCCTTTTTGGTTTTGGAGAAAGTAGCATGAAGAATTCTTAAGTCCTAGAAAGATCCCTCTATTCTTGGCTTCCTTCATTCCTTAGTTTAACCATTTTTCAGTATATAAACAGTCAAACTGTAAGACACAATTTAAAGAACAGAATAAATTTGGGAAAGAAGTGATGACTTTTAACCTTACTCTAAGGTCAAAGCAAATCTTTCTGGAAAATAACCCATGGGGTAATCACCTCTGAATAAAGATTTTCTATGGCTGTTCCTCACAAGTCAATTCCAGGCATTCCATTCTTTCCACACTGTAGTTAACAAATGAGTCATTAAACATGTGACTTCTTTTTTTTAAAAAACTGTAAAGATTTCCTTTAAGATAGATTAAATAAGCCCTAGTCAAGTTAGTATACATTGATGCCTCTACATTATCCTTTTAAAAATAAATTCACAAGAGAAGAAAAATACCTATCAACATAGACCTTTCTTTATCATTCCTTTGCTTCTACCCCAGTTTAATTCAAGAATCTAGACCAGTCCCATTTAATGCTTTAGTTACTAGCCACATGATACCATCTATATTTAAATTTAAATCAAAATCAATTGAAATTAAAAGTTCACCTCCTTAGTTCTATGAGCCACATATCAGAATGTCAAATTCAGAACATTTTCATCACAGGAATTTTGGATATCCATGGCCTGAATAACCTAAAATTCACTGATACCTTGTTCACAAAGAAAATTATATAGAAACTTGCTGCAGGAAACAATTTGCTTATAAGTATACCTGCAAACTGGAGCATCTCAATTTGTTAGAATTTAATTACAAAATGTTATTTTTTTCAGCTATGCTCACCAGCAATCTTGAATTGCTAACTTAGCAATGTCTTAATTCCAGAATCATCTTCAGTTATTAAAACAATCTTTTCCCAGTAATTAGGACTTGATGCTATTCATTTTCTTAAAACAAATCTCAGACTTGACTCATAACCCTTGCCCCTCTCTTACCTTCTTCCCCCACCTCACACAAGCTTTTAGTCTTTGAAGCAGAAGGGGTATGGTTTGTCCTTGACACACCTCCTTCCTTCCTTCTTATGGATATTTACTACTCTGATTTGAAAACAAATTGGAAATGGGAGTGAGAGTGACAACATTTTTATGTGATTATCTCCACAGTACTGGAGAAAAGAAGGGTCCCTACTGTACTTCTAGTCTGGGCTGATTCCACCTCAGGGTGGTGGCCTCTCTGTAAGTGATGTACATGTGAAGTTTCACACTGGACCCCTCTGTATTCGAAATACTCCCACTCTCCAAGTGCCCTGCGAAGGGGCAACTTATGTTCTTCAATGTCACCATGACATGACTTCAAATATCAGGAAATATGGTTTTAAACATCTCCCTCTTCTCCCAAGATGAGGGAAGAGAACTGAAAAGAGAAGAGTTGGAGAGGAAAAATGTTTGCTTTACACACTTATGTTCTGTTCCTGGGGGCCTGCAAATTAATCTAATAAAAGATAGATTTAACAGGATAAAAGACAACTTTTATTAATATTTTTGTGCAAAGGAGTTCAGAGAAAAGAAGTGAAAATCAAAGAAGTGGTTAGACTTGGGGTGGGGTAGTATATATCCTTTTAACAAAGGAAAGAAGGCTTGGGTTTCTAGGGACAATAAATTATAGGAAAGTGACTAGGAAATATAGGGGGGAACTAATGGAAGATAAGAGATATTTTAGGAAGATTTAGTAAGTTTATGCAGACTCATCTTGGTGTCAGTTTCCCATCTTCAGTGATGAGTTGTTCTCCTCTGGTGTGGTGGGAAAGGAAATTTATACCCTTCCTCAAAAGGAAATTTATGCTCTACATTTAGGCACATAAGGAGAGAAGGGAGAATTCTCCGCATCTGTTGATTCTCAGTTGCCTTCAACTTAAAAGAATCTTTATGCCAATGCAGTATATTTTGGGCAGCACATTCTGATCCCCTTCAGTTTCCACATATTTGATTTTGAAAAAAATGACTTTATCTATTGTGTTGCTTTGCCCATATTTCACACTCCGAATGAATTCGTTCTCATAGTGCACCAGAATGTGTTTTTTTCCATGTTCTGCTTATAGGCAGATGCGGGGAGGACAGAGAAGTCCTCCAGTGTTTGCTTTTTCTCCATTGCCTTTGGCTCAAAATAATCTTCAATGTGGTAGGCTTCCAGATGGCATATTCTAGTGTCTTTCAAAAGCATTCATACTTTTAGCAATGGAATAAGTCTGCAGATTCTGCAACTAAGAAAATATCCAGAGGAATAAACAAGGTGTTAGTCCCCCCTTTTTTAAGACACTCCAATCTTCATAGGATTTTATTGAAGCTGTCTCATTTGGCTCTATGGACGGAAAAGCATCACTGTCTCTTCCTCCAAAGGCAGGGAGGGAGGAACCTCCACTCATAAACTGTGAATGTCCTGCCTTCCTCAAATTCAGGGACAATGTGAGGGAATGCAAGTGGGGAGGGGATGTGTGGAAAAGAGATGGTAACTAGTGGTGGCACTCAGGACAAAGGCCACTCTGCGAGCCCTGGCAGCTCATAAGAGCTTAGGAGTACTCAGTGTCTTGTGTCCTCAGCTTTGGGTTTCAGCCACAATTCTGAGGCATCCAGAAAGTCAAACTCCACACCCTCTTAACATAGGCAATAGATATTAAGATCAGCCTTAAATTTATGCCTTAAACTTTCCACCCAGGCAAAGTAAAGAATATTCTTTGTTTGGAGATATGTTCCAGGACAGTTTCCAAGTCACAATAAGTGAAACCATTTGTCTTTTGATACTTAATATTTATCATTTCAAATTGCTGCTTGCAACCAACCCTAAGGGTGAAAGAATCTAATTGATCTGAATAGAGAAACAGTGTAACCAACCAGTTTTCTCACAGTGAGAGGCCAGGAGCTGGATGGAGCTAGTGGACTGAAACTGACACTCTCAGTTCAGAGGCAAAGCATTCTTGCTGCAAATCTGCCCTGGAACCTGAGAATTGCCTCTGAATAATAAAGATATGCATACCTGAATGAATCATGCTAATACAATGGTTAAAAGCATGGACTTGGGGTCAAAGGCCTAAGCTGATAGTTAATCTCATGTTAACTCTGAACCCGAACCAGTCGCAGAACTTTCTTAGCCTCTTTGACACCCTGAAATCATGGGTAGCTGTGAAGGTTTCGACTATGGTATATTACACAAATGTAATACACAATAGTATATTGTACAAATTGCATGGCTTGTATTACACTTAAATAGCTGTTACTAAATTTCACAATACATTCTAAGAGAATCAGAATCCTTGAATTATTTTAAAGGCTCTGGAAGGAAGAGGAGGAGAAAATGGAAGAGGAAGAGAAGAGGTGAAGGAGATGACTTTTAAGAAAATATCTGATGGACTAATTGCAATCAGTAATTTTGCTGTTTGCCACACACACTGCCCATCCTCTAGATGGCATTATTCTCCATTGCCTGGACACTGTAATGTCACTTTTTGAACTGGGCTTTGTAATGTCACTCTTGTTCAGGTACCACATCATTTTTGGTGCAGTATTTCCTTTTTTAAATTTATATTACTGTGTGACATTTATCCAGATTGCTTCGTCCATAGGAGTTACTGAGATCAATTACTTTTTGAATTGTGTATGTCTTTTTATGTAAATCAGAAAGTCACACAGATTCAGGTCACAAAATTAGACATAAGAACAAATTTAATATAATCAGGCCTCCATATCCACAGATTCCTCATCCACAGATTTCACCAATCACAGAACAAAAGTATTTCAAAAAATTTTTAAATTCCAGAAAGTTCTAAAAAGTAAGATTTGAACTTGCCAAATGTGCTGGCAACTATTTACATAGCATTTGCATTGTATTTACAACTATTTGCATAACATTTACATTGTATTAGGGATTATAAGTAATCTAAAGATGTTTTAAAGTATTTGGGAGGATGTGCAGAAAGTGAAAGTGAAAGTCACTCAGTCATGTACAACTCTTTGCGACACCATGGACTATACAATTCATAGAATTCTCTAAACCAGAATACTGGAGTGGATGGATAGCCTTTCCTTTCTCCAGGGGATCTTCCCAACCAAGGGATAGAACCCAGGTCACCCACATTGCAGGCAGATTCTTTACCAGCTGAGCCATGAGTTTTTGGGAGGATGCGTGGAGGTTATGTGCAAATACCACAGCACTTCATGTATAGGACCTGAGTATCAGTGTGTTTTGATATCTGAGTGGGAGTTGTCCTGGAACAATCCACAACCCCCACCCCCCCAACCTATGGATACTGAAGGATGACTGTACTAAGAAAAGTCTCCAGTATCTGTTTTTGTGTCCAACCCACTATTTGTAGCAGCACTAGAATAAATTTTTTTCTGATCACTGAAAAACATCAGAAAAGTATCACCTTTTTTAAAAAACTTAAGTAAAACAAATTTATTTTTCAAATTCTTTTAACACTTTAACAAAATTCTTTGAACCAAATTAAGTTTAGTTTGTATGAGAAGACAATGGTGAAAAAATAAAATAGGCACTGCTATGGACTGATGTGTGTGTGTATTCAGTTGCTCAATTATATCTTTGCACTTCCATGGACTGTAGCCACCAGGCTCCTCTGTCCATGGGATTTTCCAGGCAAGAATACTGGGGTGGGTTGCCATTTCCTGCTCCAGGAGATCTTTCTGATTCAGGGAATGAAGTGGAGTCTCTTGCATCTTCTGCATTGGCAGGCAGATTCTTTGCCACTGTGCCACCAGGGAAGCCCAAACTGACTTATATCCCCACCAAAATTTGTATGTTGAAACTCTAATACCCAATGAAATATGATTTAGCAATGGGACTTTTTGGAAGATAATTAGGTTGAGATAAGGTCAAGAGAATGCAGCCTTCATGATGGAGTTAGTACCCTTGTAAGAAGAAAGACAAGAGGGCACTCTCTCTCAATCCCCACCATGTGAGGACACAGGGAAAAATGGCCGATAGCAAACCAGGAAGAGAGTCTTCTCCAGAAACCAATCATGCAGGCACCCTGCTCTCAGACATCCCAGCCTCCAGAACTGTGAGAAATAAATGTCTGTTGCTTAAGTCACCCAGTCTGTGGTATTTTGCTACAGCAGCCCCAGCTGACTAGGATGGCATTCCACATACTTTTATTATCAGTAAAAGTTTTTTATTATGTTGAAATAAATGTGTGTATTATTACAGAAATAAAGATATCAGTGTATTATTTTGAGTGGAATCCATGGACGTTTAGAAATATGGCATAAGAGGGGAAAGGAATATCATTCTAGAATAATTTATTAAGAGCTAAGTAAAAAGAAATGGTCATGTTCTGCTGGCTCCCTCGCCAAGGGTCATGTGAGTTGAGTGTCCACCAGTGAAATATCCTGGACCTGAGCACACAGCAAGAGGGCAGATGGATCCTCATGAGGAGATTCATTCAGAATCCACCCGCCATGCTGGGCTGTGCCAAGTCGTTTCAGCCGTGTCATACTCTGTGCAACGCTGTGGACCGTAACCTGTCAGACTCCTCCGCCCATGGAATTCTCCAGACAAGAATACTGGAGTGAGTTGCTGTGCCTTCCTCCAGGGGATCTTCCTGACCCAGGGATCGAACCTGTCCCCCTTATGTTTCCTGCATTGGCAGACAGGTTCTTTCCCAGTCACCTGGGAAGCCCAGCTGCTGTGCTGGCTGACAAATTCAACCAAAATATAAGAGGTTTACATCTTCCTCACTACTGGGAAAGATTGAAATAAAAATACAATGCCAGTGCCAATACAAGTGAATAAGAATGATTGGCTTTTTAATCAGAATAAGGAAGATTCATGCTGAGTCACTTACTGAGGACCTTGGGTTAGTTCTTTACTTTCTCTGGAGTTCAGTTTCCTCATCTGTAAAAATGAAAAGGATAGTAATAGAGCCTACACTACCGAGTTCTGAGGATACAAGGTAAGTCCCTGCCTTACAGCAAACTCCTCAAGGATGTTTAATGTCCTGACCTATCTGAATATTGAATTCAGCTCATAAGCTAACATTCATCCAATAACCTAAGCATAGGCTCCAAAGACTCTGGAAAGCTTTAACAAATCTTTTGTTGTTGTTGTTAAGATGGTAGTGAAAACTCAGTTGGCCTTTTACCAGTGAAAAACAACAACAACAAAAAATCCTGTGCATGGAATTAGTAAGCTCCATGACATCAAAAGATATGAAAGATTTTTGTGGCGCATATCTATCGATCCACAATTTTCAATGAGAACTGAAGAAATTTTGAAAAAAATGTTAACTGCTCACATGTGATTCATTTCATCAGAACACATATATAACTGAAACAACTATATTTTAATTTTGGTATGTTTCACAAAATTATGCAAAGCTTCCCGATGGTCATGAATCCATTTTCCTTATAGACAAAGTAATTTTTTTTTAATTCAGGGAAATAAACTTTATTTTTTTTTTAAAAAGTATTTGTTTACTTATTTATTTCGGCTGTGCTGAGTCTTTGTTGCTGCATGGGCTGTTCTCTATTTTTGGAGAGTGGGGGCTACTCTCTAGCTGGGATGTGCAAGCTTCTCGTTGCGGTGGCTTCTCTTGTTGCAGAGCACGGGCTCTAGGGTGCTCAGGCTTCAGTACTCGTGGTTCCGGGCTCTGCAACAGAGGTTCAATAGTTGTGGAGTACAGACTTAGTTGTTTCACAGCATGTGGGAGTCTCCCAAACCAGGGATCAAACCCACCTCTTCTGCACTGGCAGGCAAATTCTCTACCAGGGAAGAGACACCAGGGAAGTCCCAAGCAAATAAGCTTTGATTTACAAAATATTTGATTGTTCTTTCATGGCTTCGATTTTAGATTCCAAGCACATTGCTTTTTTACTCAACGTGAGAATTTCTACCTTTTATGTGAGTGTTCAGACTATGCAAATTGTACCTTCTGAATCTTCAGGGTGTCCTTCTCCCCCTTGACCTCAGGTAATTTCCTTACACACAAGGCTGGTTTATAGACAGGGGACCCTCTGAAGTTCTTTGAAGTTCTCCAAAGCTCCCTTCTCTCAGGTACTCGGCCCTATAAATATTTTTATTGAGATATAACTGTCATATAACACGATGTGAGTTCAAGATGGACATATTGATTTAATACATCTATATATTGCAATAGGATGACTACTGTAGTTTCATTTTATGCCTCAGCTACATCATATAATTATCATTGCTTTTTGCAGTAAGAAAAATTAAGATACAGTCCCTTAAAAACTTCGAAGTTTGTAACATAGTGTTGTTGATTATAATCACTATGCTGTGCATGAAATCTCCATCTATTCATCTTCTAGTCACAAGTCTGTATTCTTTAACCAAAATCTCCAATTTTTTCCCCAACCCCAGCTCCTGGTAAGCAGCACACTACTCTCTGTTCCTGCTAGTTCAGCGTTTTTATTTATTTATTTTTCTCTTTTATTTATTTATTTATTTATTTATTTATTTGGGGGGGGGGGTTGTCATACATTGATATGAATCAGCCATAGAGTTACACGTATTCCCCATCCCGATCCCCGCTCCCACCTCCCTCTCCAATTAAAAAACTGGAAATAGAACTGCCATAGTTCAGTGTTTTTAGATTCCACCTGTGAGTGACACTGCAGTATTTGTCTTTCTCTGAACTACCTCACTGTGCACAACACCCTATAAATATTCATGCCTCAGCTTTCCAATCTCCTCCATCTCCTCAACTCAGGGTACAGTGAGCTCCACTGGGGTGGCCCTCCCTCTGCCACAGCCTGAAAACTCTCTCTGGTAGTGAACTGGGGCGGCTGAGAGCTTATCTCACTTACTTCTCCCCTCTTGGGGATTCCTGTCCTTTGTTACTTGATGCCTCACATCTTGATCAACCAGTGTTTCATATATTATGTCCAATTTTCATCATTCAAGCAAGAGCCTAAATCAAGTTCCCTGTTACTACAAAAGGGAATTCTGAATTCTTGAATTCCGAAAATTAAAGTGAGCACCTGTAATGGGAGAGCTTTGCTTGTCCTCTCCCTGTTGATCAACCTGGAACCCATGATTGCATTCAGCTAATCCTGTGATGCTTTCCAACACCACGAATGCCGGTCTCACTTCTGCAGCTGGATGGTGGTGGCCCAGGGATCTTCCTTATCTCAACCAGAACACTCTGGGGTGGTCTCCAAGGCACCAGAAGGAGGAGATACCAGGGCAAGCCCAGTGTGCCTCATTTAAAACCCCTTGACCTTGGCAGTTGACTTGACTATCATCTTCTCAATGTACTTTAAAATTTTCTTATTTTATATTAGAGTACAGCTTATTAACTAAGCTGTGTCAGTTTCAGGTTACAGGAAAGTGATCCAGTTATACATATACATGTTGCTTGGTCACTAAGTCATGTCTGACTCTTCACAATCCCATGGAGGGAGCACACTAGGCTTCCCTGTCCTTCACTGTCTCCCAGAGCTTGCTCAAACTCATATCCATTGAGTCGGTGATGCCATCCAATCATCTCACCCTCACAGCCCTCTTCTTCTGCCTTCAATCTTTCCAGCTTCAGGGTCTTTTCCAATAAGTCAGCTCTTTACTTCAGGTGGCCAAAGTAATGGAGCTTCAGCTTCAGTGCCAGCCCTTCCAATTAATATTCAGTGTTGAGTTCCTTTAGGATGGACTGGTTTGATCTCCTTGCAGTCCAAGGGAATCTAGTGCAGGCAGATTCTTTGTCGTCTGAGCCCCCACGGAAGCCCAACACATACATGTATCTATTCTTTTTTTCCTGGGTGGCTCAGCTGGTAAAGAATCCACCCGCAAGGCAGGAGACCCCAGTTCCATTCCTGGGTCAGGAAGATCCCCTAGATCTTGGGTTGCATGGCAACCCACTCCAGTATCCTTGCCTAGAGAATCTCCATGAACAGAGGGGCCTGGTGGGCTATAGTCCAAGGGGTCACACAGAGTGGGGCACGACTGAGCGACTTAGTATAGCAGCACATGTTTTTTCAAATTCTCTTCCCATTCAGGTTATTACAGACGATCGAGCAGCGTTCCCTGTGCTATACAGTAGATCCTAGTATTTTTATTTACACTCAACGCTATCCATTCCCTTTACACATTTTATATAAACTATCTTACAGAAAAAAACACATGCACCTTGGCATCTCATGATGTCTTCCTTCTCCACCCAAAGCTCTATCCTATTATTTACAGCCCAGGAAGAATGCAACCATAGATCCCTATATGCCCCAGATGCCACCCACCACCACCCACATCCGGCTGGTTTCCCAAGGGGCCTCTGTGCACAGCTGAAGGGAGGCCAAGCTACATCTCCACACCCCCAACAGTGTCTCTTGGCCCTGCAGCCACAGGTGGGGCAACTCAAACTAGTTGCATCTTGGGTGATCTGTCTGGGGAAGATGGCTGTGTGTGTGTGTGTGTGTGTGTGTGTGTGTGTGTGTGGGTGGGTGTGTGTGTGTGTGTTAGTCACTCAGCTGTGTTCGACTCTTTGCAACCCCATGTACTGTAGCCCACCAGTTTCCTCTGTCCATGGGATTATCCACGCAAGAAAACTAGAGTGGGTTGCCGTGCTCTCCTCCAGGACAGCTTCCTGACCCAGGAATCGAACAAGGATCTCCTGCATTTTAGGTGGATTCTTTACTGTCTCAGCCACCAGGGAAGCCCAGGGAAGATGCCTAAGCATCCAAGACAGGTTTGGAACTTGAGTACCAGCCTGTGAAGAATCTGAGGGGGGAGGATAGTGAAGCAGGGCACAGAGGGAAGAAAGAGGAACTTCTGGTGGTCTGTGCCCTGACCCCACAAGAGGGGCAGCACCCAGGGCTCTAAGGCCAATAAACCTCTCATTAAGCAACAGTCTCTAAAAGTAACTATTTAAATGCTTCTGGTAAGAAACCTTGTTCTCTGTATCTAATGTAAATACTCAGGAAAAAAATAGACTCATAAACTTAATGGGGGCAAATAATTTTTATCTAAAAATCCCAAAGACTCTAGCAGAAAAATCATCCCCACACTGGTCAAGTCCCTTTCTGGCAGACAGTGACTAAAATAGCAAGGATGTGTCTGGGGAGCAGATTGCGAGAACGAGAATGAAATAAAGTGTACTTCTTCACAAACAAAGCATTGGCCATCATGCTAACCAGCCTTTGCTTATGAGCTGTGGTTCTATTTGTCTGCAGTGAACAAACTCCAGCAAATTTCATTCCCATGATGGACTTGGACCCACAACAAATGTCCTCATGTAGATGTGAATCCTACTGGGAGATCTTCATTCAACTGGAAACCATCAGAGGAAGAAAAACTCCCTGCCAAAGGCTCCCTCCAACCCATGTCACCTCAAGCACTTGGCCAGACTTCATCAGAATCTAAGTTTGTCATGTGGAAATAAAAGGAATTCTGGATAAAAATGTGACTGTGCCCTGCCAAGACAATTCATCACTAGTTTGTTTACACACATTTACAGCTAACTGAAAGGCAGTTTATTATTTCTTTGTGCAAGTGGATCTTCTTATTATGGTGAAACAATCCAAAACAGTGTTTATAAGCTAACAAGGTATTTTTATTGCCTTGGATCAGGAATAAAATTAAGAGATTTGCTTTTTTTGTCTCTTCTATTACTTTAAATGAAATTCACAAAACAAACAGAAAGCCTAGCTTCATTTACCCATGACAGAGGAAAAGTGTCATATCTGAAAAGAACTTGGGAAACTTCTCAAAATTTCACTCAATTTTTACAATGTATTACAGTGACAGTAAAAGGCAGAAACTAGGTTTGATTTAAAGTCACACGGCAGCAACACAAACTGAGATTTTACACAGAAAATGTACTTCCTATCTTCAGAAGCAGAAACAGAGGGATGGCAGGAACTTTCAAAGGGGGAAATGATTGGAAACTATCTTTAAACTCCAGGCAGACATGCACATTGCTGTGTCTGACAGTGATGCTAGCTGAAATTTAAATGAATCTCATCAGAAAATTGGTGGAGTGATGAGAATAAAATAGTTAAACCATTATGTTTTTGGCTTGTCAGGAAACTTGAACTTCTGAGACTTAAAAACATACAGGACTGAAAAGAGACTAAGAGTTACAGACCAGGCCGATCTGTTCAGAGTTAAGACTGCAAAGGAGATGGTTCTAAAGGGAAATGATTATGTGAGAAGAATCAGGTCTACACTTTGAAGGACTGAGGTTTGCTTTAAAAGGTCTCAAGTGCCAATGCTTATGCTGAATGAGACAAAATGCACAAAGTCCCTAAAATTACAGAACTGAACACAGTGGGGCACCCTTCCCATGGTGTCAGCACTTGATTTACCCACATTTGGAAGGTAAAGCACATCCAGGAGGTATCTCGCCTGCAACTGTCACACCCACACACATCCTGACACCCAAGAGACATCCCTTTCACAAACAGAACACACTTCTGCTCCAGAAAAAGGCGACCCAGGCAACCTTGAGAGAGTACACAGTGGCAGAACAAGTGTTTTGTCAATTCACAGCTCTTTCCAGTCAACTCTGGTTAATCATTATCCTCTAGATACTTATCCTTCTTTCAGAAACAGTAGCCTTCTGCTTCCAGCCAAAATGGGATAACAGATCAGAATTCCCCTCCTGCCTGAAGTGATCAAGAAGAGCAGCCAAAATGCATGGATACCAAGGGGGAAAGGGGTGGGGTAGGAGGAGGAGAGATTGGGATTGATACATATACGCTACTGATTGTAGTTGTTTGGTCGCTGAGTTATGTCTGACTCTTTGCCAGCCCATGGACTGTAGCCCACCAGGCTCCTCTGTCCATGAGATTCTCCAGGCAAGAATGCTGGAACGGGTTGCCATCTCCGTCTCCAGGGGATCTTCCTGACCCAGGGATCAAACTTGCATCTCCTGCATTAGCAAGTGGATTCTTTATCACTGAGCCACCAGGAAAGCCCCACTATTGATACTATGTATAAAATAAACAACTAATGAGAACCTACTAGTACAGGGAACTGTACTCAATGCTCTGTGGTGACCTGAACGGTAGGGAAATCCAAAAGGGAGGAGATCTGTCTACATGTAGAGTTGACTCATTTTGCTATTCAGAAGCTAATACAACATCATAAATCAACTTTACTGCAATAAAAATTACTTAACAAAGAATAGTGGCCAATATATATGAAACATAATTTAATTTAAAAGGCTTTATAACTAAAAATACTAACCATCATCTGAGCCTTCAGTGAGTCATAATCTTTGCAGTAATAATATCAGAGATCACTGATGACAGATCACCATGACAAATACAATAAAAA
Source organism: Dama dama (assembly GCF_033118175.1). Taxonomy (NCBI): domain Eukaryota; kingdom Metazoa; phylum Chordata; class Mammalia; order Artiodactyla; family Cervidae; genus Dama; species Dama dama. The sequence continues at coordinate 31,566,959 of NC_083685.1, forward strand.
TAGAAAAGTTTGAAATTGTGTAGGAATTACCCAAACCTGACACAGAGACATGAAGTGAGCAAACACTGTTGGAAAAATGGAGCTGATGGACTTTTTGATGCAAGATTGCCACAGACCCTCAATCTGTAAAACACACAGTGTCTGCAAAGTGCAATAAAGTGAAGCACAATAAAGCTAGGTATGTCTATAATTGCTTCCATAATGTTTCCATTTGTTATAATATATTCCTCAAAACACCCCTTTAAAGACAAGTATTAATCTTCTAATTTTTCAGATGAGAAAACAAGTTAGAGAGATTAATTGATCTTGCTCAGGGTGAAACTGAGATTAGTAGACAATAGAAAGGATATTTGAATTCAAGTCTATCTGTGTCTGAAAGATGCCTCATTATTGCACTACTTTATTCTGACCCCCAGGTAAAAAATAAATCAGTATGATGAACTTTTAATATACAATCTTCTGTTAGAAAGTGTTGGTAACAGGGATCTGAATGCTCCTTCCCAGGAGAGGGTGGCCAGTCTCCAAACTGGACGGCTGCTGCTGATGTGCTGTAGAGTGAGGTGTGGATGGTTCCCACCAGCTCATGCCTGGTATGAGGTTTACATCTTTTCTGCCAGGCTGAGCTAGATTCGATGTTGACCATAGGGTGTGACAAGAGGCAGCCGCTCATGGGCATCCTCAAGCTGGATTAGAGAGAGCTAGTAAGAGGCAAGTGGTTAAGACAGGAAGATGAGATGAAGCCGTTTGTTCCAGCTCCTACCACTCACGTGCTCTCCTGACTCTTGTAAGGACCCTAGGGACTGCATCAGGCCGGCCTGGATAATTCAGGACACTCTCACCTCCAGAGCTGCAGTGTATCTCACCTACAAAGTCCTTCTGCCTGTACAAGGTGACACTCTCAGATTCCAGGGATTAAGATGCGGACACGGAATGGGGAGATAATTCCCCCTACCCTGGGGAACAGTGGAGCATACTTCTAATTCAGGCACCAGAACCCAAGGAGAACGCGCATTCGCTCTTGCAAATGGTTAGGAAGAGCAGACCACGCCCCATCATTCAGTATTCATCCCCACACAGCTTGTCCTGACTTCCTAACCCAACCCTGCACATCGGTGTGTAAGGCAGACTGTGTGCATAAAAGGTGTGGAAATCTTAATTGAGCTCCTACTGTGTGCCACAGACTGTTTGGGCACCAGGGATGCTGCAGTGGTGGGGACAAAACCCCTGCCCCCCTGGAGCACCGGTTCCAGCAGGAGAACCGTGTTCCAGGAACGCTTTTACTACCATCAGCTATGCCTGCCTTGACTGAGATTCACATATTCTGTATGTCTCCAAGGTAAAGATGTGGAAAATATTAACACTCATGACTTCCAAGACGACTGCCTGAGATAGGAAAATGCTAGCTCAAAAATGTTAGGACTTATCATAAAAAATAAAATATAAACTTCTATCTGAAGAGGTGAATTTTTAAACACCCTGGTCAAGGGTAGAAAAGAATATTTAGAAACTTGAAAAAATCCTGTAGACAATTAATTCTTGGTGGCAGATGAGGGTCCCAAAGAGTCAGACACAGCTTAGCACCCAACAACAGAGTGAGTGAAGGGAGGGATAAATTGGGAGTTTGTGATTAACATATATACACTACTATATATAAATAGATAAGCAACAAGGACCTCCTGTATAGCACAGGGAACTATATTGAATATCTTGTAGTAACATATAATGGAAAAGAATCTGAAGAAGAATCTATCTATACTTATGTATATGTAATTGAATCACTTTGCTGTATATCTGAAACACTGTAAATCAACTATACGCCAATAAAAACAGTTGATTAATGAACTAAATTATGAAGAAGGGAAGCTGTTACCTCGTTTAGTTTCAGCTTTATAACTCAGTTTGAGACACAATAAAACTGGGGCTCTGTGACACCCTATATGGGATGGGAGGTCATCCCTATATGGGATGGGAGGTGGGAGGTTCAAGGGGAGGGGATATAGGTATATCTATGGCTGACTCATGTTGATGTATGGCAAAAACCAACACAATATTGTAACGCAATTATCCTTCAATTAAACATAAATAAAATTTTTTTAAACTTCTAAAATATAATGGGGAGGTGGGAGGGGTGTTCAGGATGGGGGACACATGTACACCTGTAGCTGATTCATATCAATGCATGGGAAAAACCACCACAATATTGTAAAGTAATTAGCCTCCAATTAAAATAATTTTTTTAAAAAAACTTCTAAAATATAAAACAGAATATTTCACGTTAAGGAGAAAAAAAATGACTTCATTTTTCTGACCAAATTTTACATTAATTAAAACATGAGAAAAGAGAATTCTACATTTTCTGGTTACTTTCAACTCACAGTGATTGATTTGAAAGGTTAACCAAAAAAATGTGATTAAAGGAAAAGATGAGAGAGGCTGATTCAACAGGATGATTGCTTCTTGATACAAAGAATTTTAGCTTAATATCCTCTTACATTCCAATAGCCCTTTTTGTCTTTGTCCTAATAGCCTATTTCTCTTGAATTTTCTTCTCTGGTTTAGTACTTCTTGGTTGGAAGGGGTTTTTTTTAAACATATATATGAAAGAAAGGTATTAAGTAGCATCTTAGCAATTCTCTGAGCCTGATCATCAAGAAACCAAAAAAGAAAAGCTATTTCAAGCACATCAAATTTTAAAAATTCTTCTAGAAAAAAATAATTCTCTCTGGTTGGACGGCTGAGGATAAATTGAGAGTTTGGGATTAATTAGACACACTGTGTGTGCATGGGTGTTCTGTCGCTTAGGTCATATCTGACTTTGCAACCCTATGGACTGCAGCCCGCCAGGCTCCTTAGTCCTTGAGATTTTCCAGGCAAGAATACTGGATGGCTTGCCATGCCCTCCTCCAGGGGAGCTTCCCAACCCAGGGATCAAGCCCATGTCTCCTGCAACTGCTGAATTGCAGGTAGATTCTTTATCACTTGAGCCACCCAGGAAACCCATATACATACTAATATATGGACCTACCGTATAACATAGGAAACTATTCAATGTCCTGTAACAACTTATAATGGAAAATTATCTGAAAAAGAATTTATATGCTAGCCAAAAAGTTCATTTGAGTTTTTCCCTAACATGATATGGAAAAATGCTCACAAATTTTTTGGCCAACTCAATATGTACACCTAATATGACATTACAAATCAACTCTATTTTGATTAAAAAGTTATAGGGGATAAAATGAATTTACCATAAATTGCCAAATAAAAAGTTACTCCCATTTTCAAGGCATCAAGAAAACCTCCACTGAGATGTTACAGAAGACCCAGAAAGTAGTAGGTGGAGGGAGCCACAGCTGTAAGCTGGATGCAGGAGCTCTCTGTGGACTCAGTAACCATGTCAGTCAGGGTTTAATTAGGGAATCAGGATGACAACAACTAATGGAGAATAAGGGATTCATTGTTAGGATTAAACTTAATGACAGTGGGAGAAGCTGAGGAAAGAAAATTCTAGATGAGGATAGACTTGGGGAATCAGAGAAGCATCAGCCCCCCAGGAACACAGGGAGAGCTGGTCTATTGAAAGCTATGTGTCTGCATTGGGCTGTGAGTCTGAAGCCGTGTAGGTCAGCTGAGCCAGAGGGAGGGGAAGAATCTAGCTGCTAAGATGGAGAAACTAAGGGAAACCTAAACTCATGAAGACCAGCTGGAACTGACAAAGATGAACTGAAACCCACCAGGACCAGCAGGACTGTGCCTCTGTCCCCATGGCAACTGCAGAGATGCGCAGAGGTACCTGAACCTTCCAGCACGGGGCCCACACGCAGGTGCTCGCTGCTCCCCATCCCATGCACATCTGTAGACCTTGGGGTGCAGCAGCACTTGGATCCTGCACTGGACCTTCCCAGTGCCATCACCACTGCTTCCTCAATCTTCTAAATGCTTCACCTGTTTTTCCTGTGGCCAGACATAGCCCAGAATTGCCCAGGAAAGGAGATTCCAGCAGTTTCCCCTTTTGTGTGCAATTAATTCATTCTCATTACCTGTGTCTCAGTTCAGTCACTCAGTCATGTCCAAGTCTTTGCAACCTCATGGACTGCAGCATGCCAGGCTTCCCTGGTCCATCACCAGCTCTCAGAGCTTACTCAAACTTATGTCCATTGAGTCGGTAATACCATCCAACCATCTCATCCTCTGTCATCCCTTTCTCCTCCTGCCTTCAATCTTTCCCAGCATCAGGGTATTTTCCAATGAGCCAGTTCTTCACATAAGGTAGCCAAAGGATTGAAGTTTCAGCTTCAGCATCAGTCCTTCCGATGAATATTCAGGACTGATTTCCTTTAGGATGGATTGGTTGGATTTCCTTGCAGTCCAAGGTACTCTCAAGAGTCTTCTCCAACACCACAGTTCAAAAGCATCTATTTTTCAGCGCTCAGCTTTCTTCACAGTCGAACTCTCACATTCATACATGACCATTGGAAAAACCATAGCCTTGACTATGTGAGGCTGTCACGGCTAATGCCATGACAGGAAGCATAGATTAGGAGTAGGCCTGGTTTCCCGGGGTAACATAATTATCAGGCCTCCTGGAACCAGCCAATCAACATATGCCTAGCAAGAAAAAAGGGAACCTATCAAGGGAAAGCTGAAAGCCCCACGTTGGGCCAACAAAAATTACCTTGCAATTGTGTAACCAATCCACTTGTGCCAACTACCCACTGTGTAACCAATCCGCTTGCACTAACTACCTGCTGCTTTTTTTGACCTAATAAATACCCGAGAGAACTGGGGCTCAGGGCCTTTTCGTCCTCACACCCTTGGTGAGGGCGGGAGGCCCTGGCTTGAGTCAGTAATAAATTCCCCTATTGCAAGTTGCATTGTTTCGGGGAGTCTTCTTTCCCAACCAGGGACTCGGACTACGGGCAGAACATTTGGGGGCTCGTCTGGGATCCCTTGACCGGGGAAGAACACTCTTTGGAACAAAGGGGAAAAAGGACAGATAATAGCACCGGTGCTCAGGCAGGTCTGGAAAAGTCCAGTGTAAATCCGGGGCCCTGCTGTGAAGCAGGAAGGTATCTGGCGCAGGAAGCCCAGTGTAAATCCGAGGCCCTGCTGAAAGGCAGGAATGTGTCTGGCGTGAGGGAAAGCTTTCCATGAGGGAACGGATTGGCCGTTCCAGCTGGTGTGAGGCCGAGGCCAGCGAGCACGCTGGAAGGCAGCCAGCTCTGTGGGAAAGAGACCTCCTCTCCTAAGCCCGGATCTGGGGAACAATGGATGCCATTCTGTAAAGTGACCCTTGTTCCAGAGGATAGGGAAACTCAGGGGGTCCCGCCCCCCAGTTCTGTGTTGTCGGCTGAGGTGTGTCTGTCTATGTGTTTTTCTACGCCCTTTCGCGTCTGTATAACTGCTGGCATTGTCTCCTGTCTCGTTGTTCTCTGGTGTGTCGTTGTCTACTTCCTCCTATAAAGCCTTGGAGCTTCATTTCTGTTTCTGAGAGTTTCAGTGAACAGGCAGACAGTTGTCAGGGCAACTGACGAGTCCAGCCAGGGCTACTCCCTGGCGGATTCTGAAGGCCTCCCAACAAGTCAGCTCCAGTAACGGGAGCCCGAGAGGGTGAAACTCTTTTCTTTTTTCTCGTATTCTAAACCAAGAATCTGGCCAAATAAAAACCCGTCTGTGTGGGCACGGGACAGGCACTTAAGAGCCGATAGGGCGCCTGCCACTGGAAGACTCCTGTGAAAGGATAAGGGGGTCACGGAATGGGCTAGAAACCCTTAGGGTGCCCGCCCCCAACAAGAACACTTCCGTGCAACGACTAAGGCACTCAAATAGTTCCACGAAGCATACCACAAGCCCAACCTCCTGGCCGCCACCACTCCCAATAGGATTTATTGGTGGTAATTCTTGGTGACTTTCTTCTGACTCTCGCTATGGGGCAAGGAGAATCTACCCCACTCTCTGTCATGACTGATCATTTCTCGGATCTCAGGGCTAGAGCGTATGATCTGTCGCTACTGGTTACAAATAGTAAATTAATAACCTTTTGCTCTGCAGAGTGGCCCGCCTTCCAAGTTGGATGGCCTCCAGAGGGAACTTTTCAACCTTCTATTATTCGGGTGGTGAAAGAGAAAGTTATGGCTCCTGATCCCTGGGGCCACCCGAGCCAAGTCCCATATGTTATGGTCTGGTAAGATCTAGTAGAAGATCCGGCTGAATGGTTAAACCTTTGGTTCACAAACTCCCTGATTCTCCTAATGTACAGGCCCTGATTATGGAAACTCCCACACCCCAGAGGAAGCCAAGAAGAATAAGGGCCCAAAACCGGTCTTGCAGGAATCCTCGTACCGGAACCTGATTGACTTGGAGATGGAAATTAGGCCCCCGCCATATGCCCCTCCTCCATTGCAGGTTCCCCCGGGGGGAAGAGCCCCCCCCCCCCCCCCCATGAATCAGAAGGGACAGGGGAACCCCGACCCCAGAGAAGGAATAGAGGAAATAGGGATGAGCAGGATCATGGGGACCCAGAGTTACCTTCATCTACTGTACAGGCACTCCCCGTCCGAGTGGGACTAGTTAACCTGGACGGAGAGCGAACCTATCAGTACTGGCCCTTTTCCACGAGTGATCTGTATAATTGGAAAACCCAAAATCCTCCTTTTTCGGAGAAACCCCAAGGCCTCATTGACCTCTTAGATTCCATTTTGTTCACTCATAACCCCACTTGGGATAACTGCCAGCAGCTGTTGCAGGTGCTCTTCACCACGGAAGAATGGGAGCGAATCCTGGCAGAGGTGCAGAAATGGGTCCCAGGGGTCGACGGGAGACCAACCACCCAGCCTCATCTCGTGGACAAGGGGTTTCCTCTGTTGCAGCCTAACTGGGATTTTGAGCGAGTGGAAGGTAGGGAGCATCTCCGAGTGTACCGCCAGACTCTAATGGCTGGCCTGCGGGCCGCAGCTAGGAAGCCGACAAATTTGGCGAAGGTAAATTTAGTAAGGCAAGAGCCCACTGAGAGCCCGTCAGCCTTCCTAGAGAGGCTAATGGAAGCCTTTAGGCAATATACACCTATGGACCCCCAAGCTGAGGAATCACGCGCTGCAGTTCTACTAGCGTTTGTGAATCAGGCAGCCCCAGATATTAGGAGGAAATTACAAAAGATAGAGGGGTTAGGAGAACAGACAATACAAGACTTACTGAAAGCAGCTGAAAAGGTATTTAAGAATAGGGAGACCCCAGAAGAAAGGGAGGAACGACTTCGTCAGGAGGAAAGGGAACTAGCAGAGAAGATCAGGAAAGAAGATAGGGAACATAGGGCGAAGGAAAACCGGAAGAACCAGAGAGAGCTAGCCAAGATTCTTTTTGCGGGGACGAAGGCCGGAACAGAATTGAGGGAGCTTCGAGGCCCCCAGACGGGAGAAAAAGAGAGACCAAAAAGGCAGGCCCTAAAGAAAGACCAGTGTGCTTACTGCAAAGAACGGGGGCACTGGAAAAATGAGTGCCCTAAGAGGGACCCGAAGAGAGGAACAACCCAGAGAGAGAGAATTTCCCCTGGAACTCGAGTTCTATATGCGGGGGAAGACAGTGACTAGGGGAGTCAAGACTCGGCACCCCTCCCCGAGTCCTGGGTAACCATACATGTGGAGGGGAAACCCGTTGGCTTTCTGGTGGACACTGGCGCCCAACACTCTGTTTTAAATCAAAAACTGGGACCAATGTCTAAAAAAAACAGCTTGGTGCAGGGAGCCACGGGGACAAAAAGATACTGTTGGACCACGGAATGGAAAGTAAATCTGGGGACCCATCAGGTGTCCCGTTCTTTTTTGGTGATACCAGAATGCCCAGCCCCTCTACTTGGACGGGACTTGACTAAAGTTAATGCTCAGATCCATTTTGACCCTGGGGGAATGTCAGTCACGGATGGACTTGGACAGCTGATACATGTCTTGTCTCTAGCTTTAAGAGATGAATACAGACATTTTGTGCCTAAGCTCTCAGAGGTTATAGCACCAGATATACAACCGTGGGTCCACAAATAGCCGTTGGCATGGGCAGAAACAGCAGGAATGGGACTGGCTAAACAGAGACATCCGGTCGTCATCGAACTAAAAGCCGAGGCGACTCCTGTGAGGGTGAGGCAATACAGGAGGCTCGGCGGGGTATCACTCCCCACATTCGACGGCTCATGGATGCCGGAATTCTCAAGCGGTGCCAATCCCCTTGGAACACCCCCTTACTACCGGTGAAGAAGCCAGGGAGTACGGATTACAGACCTGTCCAGGACCTACAAGAAGTCAACAAGCGGGTGAGTGACATACACCCTACTGTCCCCAACCCGAATACCCTCCTGAGCAGTCTGCTGCCTGAGTACACTTGGTACACTGTGTTGGACTTGAAAGATGCTTTTTTCAGCCTACCCCTGGTGGCCCAGAGCCAGGAGATATTTGCCTTTGAGTGGACTGAGGGAGAAGGCCAACCGGTAGTACAACTAACTTGGACCCGCCTCCCACAATGGTTCAAAAACTCCCCTACCTTGTTTAATGAGGCTTTGAGTGAGGACCTCTACGAATATCGGACTCGCCACCCAGAGGTCATCCTGCTGCAATATGTGGATGACCTTATGTTAGCTGGAACCACAGAGGAGGCATGCAGCCGTGCCACCGGTGGCCTCTTACAGACTCTAGGCACCTTGGGACATCGTGCTAGGGCAAAGAAGGCGCAAATATCCTGGCAAGAGGTCACCTATTTGGGGTATAAGATCAGGCAGGGGCAAAGGTGGCTAACTCAGGCCATGAAGGAAACAATATTGCAGATACAAGAGCCCAAGACCCCCCGCCAAGTGAGAGAGTTTTTGGGGACTGTTGGATATTGTAGACTGTGGATCATGGGGTTTGTTGAGAAGGCCCGGCCCTTGTATGAGGGAAGTAAAGAGACCCCAAACTGGACTTGGACTGAGCCAATGAAACAGGCTTTCCAGACACTCAGACGGGCCCTACTAGAAGCCCCAGCCCTTGCCCTGCCTAATCCAAATAAGCCATTCCAGCTGTTTATAGATGAAAAGCAAGGAATAAGAAAGGGGGTCTTGACGCAACATTGGGGACATGGAAGCTGCCGGTGGCATACCTTTCAAAGCGATTGGACCCAGTGGCCTCTGGGTGGCTCCCTTGCCTCCGCATCATTGCAGCCACTGCCCTCCTCGTCCGCGACGCCGACAAGTTGACGTATGGACAGCAACTCTGGGTTTACACCCCCCACGCCATCGAAGGGGTTTTAAAGCAGCCGCCGGGTAAGTGGATCTCCACTACCCATTTGACACATTACCAGACCCTGCTGCTTGATGCCCCACGGGTGCGTTTTCAGACCCCTTGCTTCCTGAATCCAGCCACGCTTCTACCTAACCCAGAGAAGGACCGCCCTCTCCATGATTGCAGTGAGATACTGGCTGAGGCCCTGGCGGCTTGAAAAGACTTAACTGATGTGCCACTAAACAACAGTGAGCTAGTATGGTTCACTGATGAGAGCAGTTATGTAAAAGATGGGCAAGGAAGGCGGGAGCCACCATAGTTGATGATTCAGGACAGACAATATGGGCTGAGACACTTCCCCCAAACACGTCTGCACAAAAAGCAGAGTTGATTGCCCTAATACAGGCTCTGGAACAAGCAAAAGGGAAGAGAGTCACCATTTTTATGGACAGCCGATATGCTTTTAGCACTGTCCATATTCAAGGTCCGATATATCAGGAAAGGGGATTTAGAACAGTGGAGGGAAAAGAAGTCAAGAATTTGCCCGAGATCCGCAGGCTCCTGATAGCTGTTCAACTGTAGCAATTGTACATGTCCCCGGTCACCAGAAAGGAGAAGACCCTAGGGCACGGGGCAATCGGGCTGCTGATGCGGCGCTCGAGAAGCGGCCAGCCGGGACTACGCCGCCCCCATATTAGCCGTGGGACTTCCACCCCCTGGTATGGGGACTCTGCCGCCAGTCCCCGACTATTCCCTCCCTGACCTCCTTTGGATCAACGAGGATACCACCCTCCAGAAGGATGACAAGGATGGATGGTACCGAGATCAAAACAACAACCTGATATTGCCTGCCATCCTGGGTCGTCACCTATGTGAACACCTGCACACAACTACACACTTGAGAGAAAAAAAGACCTTGACTCTTCTCCAGACGGCCTGCCAGAGGTTCCCTCGACAAAATGCAACTGTACAAGAGATAATCCAGGCTTGCAAAGCGTGCCAGCTGATGAAGACAGAGAGAAGGCAGCACACTGGAACGAGGTACCGAGGGGAAGAGCCAGGGCAACACTGGGAGCTAGATTTCACTGAGGTAAGACCAGGCAAGTACGGGTATTGCTGTCTGTTGGTTCTGGTAGATACCTTCTCGGGGTGGGTAGAAGCCTTCCCCACTAAGGGAGAGACAGCAACAGTGGTTGCTAAAAAGATCTTAGAGGAGATAGTGCCTAGGTACGGGCTGCCAGTGACTATGGGCTCTGATAACGGACCTGCCTTTGTGAGCCAGATTGTACAAGGGCTGGCCCAAGCTCTGGGGACAAAAATGGAAGTTACATTGTGAATATAATCTCCAGAGCTCAGGACAGGTTGAGAGAATGAATCGGACCCTAAAAGAAACTTTGACAAAGTTGGCAATAGAGACTGGCGGGGACTGGGTAACCCTCGTTCCCTTCGCACTCTTTCGAGCGCGTAACACCCCTTATAAGCTGAATCTTACACCTTTTGAGATTCTGTATGGAAGACCCCCTCCTGTGTGTCCTATATTCGAGGGAAAATGCCTACCACCCCCTACCTTGGGACAATTCCAGCAAACACTGATGGCATTAAGTAAGGTGCATAGTCATGTTTGGAAATTAATTCGAGAGATACACGAGGGAACAAGCAAGGGGACCATCCCCTCACATAATATTGGCCCGGGTGATTGGGTTTGGGTAAAACGACACCAATCTAAAGCATTAGAACCTAGATGGAAAGGCCCTTATGTTGTTCTCCTTACCACTCCTACTGCTGTTAAGGTCGACGGGATCGGGCCCTGGGTTCACTGCAATCACGTGCGGCAAGCCACCCCGGAAGAACAGGAGAAGGCGCAAGCAGAATGGGAGGGAAGACCTCACCCGTCAAATCCTTTGAAACTGAAACTCATACGACGGGAGCCCTCTTAACTCTCCTGCTGATAACAGTTTTCATCGGCCCAGGAGCAACCAGCCACAACCCCCATCAGCCAGCTAACCTGACTTGGGTGATCTACAGTCCTGAGACTGGAGAAGTGCTTAATTTGAACTCCAACGTGGCCCCCAAAGGGACATGGTGGCCAGTACTGACCTTTGATTTGTGCATGCTGGCGGCTGATGGAATGGGTTTGGTCCCCACCAACTGACCAAGTTCTTTGCCCACGGCTCTTTCGGTCTGTTCACCCGTAACTGTGAGCGAAAAGGCCCACAGTACTACGAACAGGTGCCTGTCTATGTCTGCCCGGAGGGAGGAAGGGATCGGAACCAAATTGAAAAATGTGGGGGAGTTGACTCTTTTTATTGCGCCGCTTAGGGTTGCGAAACCACGGGAACAGTCCATTGGCTCACTAACTCCGACAAGGACCTCATTCAGGTAAAATCACCCCCGAATTCCCAGAAACATCCATCTAAGGGAGTATCATCCAAACCCGGGCAATGTTTCCCATTACAGATCAAATTCACAGACAAAGGAAAGAAATTTACCAGGTGGGATGTTGGCCGAGCTTGGGGCCTCCGTCTTTACAAGACTGGCTATGACACAGGATTCCAGTTTGAGCTTAAATTAAAACTGGGACTGCTCTATTTGGCACCCAAAGTAGCCTTAAGACCAAACGAGGGAACAACCCCAAAGCCTCCCTACCAGAACCAAAGTCAGGCTAATAGATCGACTCCAGGCACCGTGGGACCCCCCCAGGGTTAACATGTCCCCACTAACAGACCCCCTTATGAAAATGATCTCCTCAGCTTATCTCACTCTAAATGCCTCTCGTCTGGACTTAACAAATGGTTGCTGGCTTTGCTATAATATTAGGCCTCCCTACTATGAGGCGGTTGCCTTTTCTTCAGGATTCAATGTGACCTCTGATGTCTCGGCCTGAAGACGGCAGCAACAACCTGGGGCAAGCCGGTTGACAGTAGGCTCCATTATGGGCATAGGCACCTGTATAGGAACTATCCCTGAGACTTATCAACACCTATGTAATAATAATTCAGTCCCTAGGACCAGCCTCCCCAATTCTACTCACCAGTGGGTACTTCCGCCAGAAAACGGGTGGTGGGCTTGCTCTGCTGGACTAACCCCGTGTGTCCATAAGGCAGCACTTAATGCCTCCCAAGATTTCTGTGTCCTAGTCCACCTGATCCCCCGGCTAAACTATTACTCAAAGGAAGAGCTGCAACCAAGGTTAGACCCATCGGGTCAATATAGGGTAAAACGAGAACCAGTCACTGCCCTGACTTTAGCAGCCCTATTGGGTGCTATAGGAACGGGAAGTGGGATCGCAGCCTTAACGTTGCAAGATAAACAGTATAATCAACTAAGGGCTGCAATAGATGGAGATATTGAGCAACTCGAGAAGTCCATTTCGCACCTCCAAGAATCCTTGAGCTCCTTGGCTGAAGTAGTGTTACAGAATAGGAGAGGTTTAGATTTGTTGTTTCTGCAACAAGGAGGATTATGTGCAGCACTGGGAGAAGAATGCTGTTTCTATATCGACCATTCGGGGTGGTACAAAAATCTCTCCAGAAAGTAAAAGAGAGACTAGCCCAGAGGAAGAGAGAATGAGAAGCCCAACAAGGCTGGTTTGAATCTTGGTTTCAGTGCTCCCCCTGGTTGACCACTTTGATTTCCACCCTCCTGGGTCCACTCATAATATTAATATTGTTACTGACCTTTGGTCCATGCATTTTAAACCGTCTGGTCTCATTTATTAGGGAGAGCCTAAATAGCATCCAAATTATGGTATTGAGACAACAATATCAGTCAATTTCACAGGGTGAAGAGAAAGATTCCTCTACAAAAGTACAAAGACAGGGGGGAAATGTGAGGCTGTCACGGCTAATGCCATGACAGGCAGCCTAGATTAGGAGTAGGCCTGGTTTCCCGGGGTAACATAATTATCAGGTCTCCTGGAGCCAGCCAATCAACATATGCCTAGCAAGGAAAAGGGAACCTATCAGGGGAAAGCTGAAAGCCCGACGTTGGGCCAACAAAAATTACCTTGCAACTGTGTAACCAATCCACTTGCGCCAACTACCCGCTGTGTAACCAATCCGCTTGCGCCAACTAACTGCTGCTTTTTTTTGACCTAATAAATACCCGAGAGAACTGGGGCTTGGGGCCTTTTCGTCCTCACACCCTTGGTGAGGGCGGGAGGCCCTGGCTCGAGTCAGTAATAAATTCCCCTATTGCAAGTTGCATTGTTTCGAGGAGTCTTCTTTCCCGACCGGGGACTCGGACTACGGGCAGAACAGACTAGACGGACCTTTGTTGGCAAAGTAATGTCTCTGCTTTTTAATATGCTATCTAGGTTGGTCATAACTTTTCTACCAAGGAGCAAGCTTCTTTTAATTTCAGGCCTGCAGTCGCCATCTGCAGTGATTTCGGAGCCCCAAAGAAATAGTCTGTCACTGTTCCCATTGTTTCCCCATCTATTTGCCATGAAGTGATGGGAGCAGATGCCATGATCTTAGTTTTCTGAATGTTAAGTTTTAAGCCAACTTTTTCACTCTTTTCTTTCACTTTCACCAAGAAGCTCTTTAGTTCTTCTTCACTTTCTGCCATAAGTGTGGTGTCATCTGCTTATCCGAGGTTATTGACATTTCTTCCAGCAATCTTGATTCCAGCTTGTGCTTCATCCTGCCCAGTATTTCTCATGATGTACTCTGCATATATGTTAAATAAGCAGGATGGCAATATACAGCCTTGACGTACTCCTTTCCCAATTTTGAACCAGTCCATTGTCCCATGTCTGGTTTTAACAGTTGCTTCTTGACCTGCATACAGATTTCACAGGAGGCAGGTAAGGTGGTCTGGTATTCCCATCTTCTTAAGGATTTTCCACAGTTTGTTGTAATCCATACAGTCAAAGGCTTTACTGTAGTCAATAAGAAAGAAGTAGATGTTTTTCTAGAATTCTCTTGCTTTTTATATGATCCGATGGATGCTGGCAATTTGACCTCTGGTTCCTCTGCCTTTTCTAAATCCAGCTTGAACATCTGGAAGTTCATGATTCATGTACTGTTGAAGCCTGGTTTGGAGAATGTTGAGCATTACTTTGCTAGCGTGTGAGATGAGTGCAATTGTGCAGTAGTTTGAGCATTCTATGTCATTGCCCTTCTTTGGGATTGGAATGAAAACTGACCTTCTCCAGTCCTGTGGCCACTGCTGAGTTTTCCAAATTTACTGGCACATAGCCTGTGTCTGCTGTGAATCAATTCTTATTTGGTCCCCATTCCTATCTTAACATCCCTTAAATCTTCCAAAATGGTGCTTCTCAAACCTGAGTCATATAGAATCATCTGGGAGGACTTCCCAGGCAGTACAGTGATGAGGGCTCTGCTTCCATTGAAGGGGGCACAGGTTGATCCCTGTTGGGGGAACTAAGATCCCACATGCCATGGGGCAGGACCACAAATAAAATAGCACATAACAGAATAAAACAAACTAAAACAGAATAGAATAGAATAGAATTTTTAAAAAAAAAGGTCACCTGGCAATCTTTCTAAAAGTCACAGTCCAGCTCAGTAGGTGGTAGATGTGGCCTGAAGGACTGCATGACTGACCTGCTGTGTCTTTACACAATGAGATTTAACCCTCAGAGGGACCATGCCATGTTGGCAGTCTCTAAACTCTGTACCATTGAACTGTTGCCTCTGCAAAAGAACCTGATGCCACAGGTTGGTGAGGGAAGGGCAGTTTAATGTCAGCATTATTCTAGGCTGTTCCACTTTTATCTGTTTTTTGGTTTTATTGTCACTGCTGCTGATGTTGTTAAAGAGCTTTTTTATTGCCTATTTTATATATTAGAACTTTGTGTAAAATGTCATGTACAGAAACATATGCATTAATGCCCTGATGTAACAACAACAAGGCCCAAAAATCAGTTGAGTTTGAATGATCATGAGCTTAATTGCAAAATTATTTTGACATTGTTTTTGAACAAGGAAAATTAAGTACCCCACTCTGCATTATCTATTCCACGTTATAAAAACAATCTTGGAATAACACATTGAGAGCATAGGATAGATACTTTATTAGTGATCTTTGCCTATTGGGTAATACCAGATTTTCCTCAAATATGTTTAATAGATTAACTGATTCCTCACCATATCTTTGGGCTAATCACTAAACTAAGAGATATTATTTCTATATCTACAGTCAATGCAATTCAGCAAATATTCATTGAATGCTAAATATGTTACAGATAAAATGCCTTAGGCTACAAGAGGGTTAAGTCATAGTTTCTGTCTTCAAAGTGATTTGCTTTCCATTAGGAAGAATAAAGTGACCCACCATAAAAAGGAAGGAAAGGATAACATAAAAAAAACAAGTGTGCAAAGTGCAAAAGAGAAACAGGATGACCACCTGGGATGGTCTACTTGGGATGACCAAGAAGACTTCAGGAAGGAATCAGCATTGGAAGTGAATCTTCAAAGGTTGGCTAGGATTTCCCCTGTCACAAATGGGGAGGGAAGAGTTTCTGGGGAAAGAAATAGACTGAAGAAAGGAAGTTAGAGAAATAGAGGTATATAGAGGACAAGATGTATGAGACAGGATTCAAATAGGGCAGCAGAGTTGCATTGAATGTTAGGGAATCTGGATTTGCAATAGGAATTGGGTTTCACAGTTGTAAGAGGAGCCTGGAATTGAGGACCAGAAGGAGGTTTTGGATCTGTCAGTCTGAAAACCAGGCACATCAGCAGCAAACTGGTCAGGATGGGAGTTCCTAAGATGGGGAGCTCCCGAGAGGAGAGCCTCTGGGAAGGAACACAGTGGAGGCATGATTTCCATCCTGTGGAATTTATTTTTAATTAGCTCCCAAGGGCATCATTACCAGTGACATGAGAGTGATGCTGTGCCAATTTGGGTTGAAAAGCCTGAGACAATCCCAAACTATCCAGCCCAGCCTGGGAAAATGTGCCTTGGCAGGGTGTCCTAATCCATTCAGCCTTGAAATGTCTTTATTTAAGAAGAGAGAACTCCCAGGGGAAGCCCGTTGTGCTGGTGTTTTAGAGAGGGGTTCGGGTGTGCACAGAAAGGCTATCCACTCCACTATTCTTACCTAGAGAATTCAATGGACTGAGGAGCCTGGTGGGCTACAGTCCTTGGAGTGGCAAAGAGTCGAACACAACTGAGTGATTGAAACTTTCGCTTTCACTCTGGTGTACTGAGACATGATCCCCCAAGCCTACAGGGCTGTGTGCTGGCAGAGAGCTCCTAGGTCCCCATTGCCTCTGCTCAAAAGCATCTCTGGGAGTGGACTTAGGAGGGAACCTAGCAGAGTGAGGACTGGACCAGCAGCCTTCCCAGGGCAAGCAGTGAGCAGGAGGAGCTACAGTCAGCCCTTGCTATGTCCCCACCGTGCAGTGAATCAATGCTGGATGCTCCAGCACCTGGGTGTCTCCTTCAGCTGCCAGCTGTCACATCATTGCTGCCCATGAGGGACAAGGGGCCTACAAAACCACTGAATTCATGTCCCAGATGCCCCTGGATCATAGCTGGTAGCCCTAAATGTCCTAGCAGGGGTGGGAGTGGGGATAGAGAGGCAGACAAAATTCTTAGCAGGCACCACCTAGACAGTGGCTCTTAGCTTTTGCTTTTCACATATTTGTAATTTTTCTGTGGGTTTGCCACTAATTTGCTGCTTTTCTGATTCAAACTAGCTTCAGGTGATGTCCTTAAAGATACACCCACATTCTGAAAATTAGAGCCTCAATGTTACTTTGAAATTCTGATACAGAACCGTTCAAGTAGATTCAAAATCCATTAACAGTAAAAAATAATCTTAATGTTACATCTCTGAGGGAAATAAAGGAAGAGCTACTTGAAATACAATTTCAACTGTTACAAATTCTTTACTGGAATGGTTGAAAAAATGGCTTTAATATTTTAAGTCTTATATCTACATGGACAAAATTTTCCTTTGACGGTGACCATCAAGGATGTGAAAAGATTACCATCCTAAAGTATGAATCATAAATTAAATATAACCATTGAAAACACATAACTTAATGTTACAATGTTATATTCATGAAATCAAGTACAAGTTTCTCCTCAAAAAGATTTTATTTTGAAATTTTAAGCACTTTCAATATTTAATATCCACAAAATATAGTTATATAAAATAATATTTAATATCAATGAAGAATATAGTTATATAAAATAATATTTAATATCCATGAAGAATATAGTTATATAAAGTAAGTGTAATGGATCTTTTCACTCAACATGATATAATTGCCCCCAGATCTCCTCCTGTTTACTCCAGTGTAATGTACATTATAACTTTGGAGCTTTATATGTATCCCATGATGTTAAAAATTAGATGGTCATCCTTAAAAGGCTTAAAGCAGAGCTAATCCCACTCCTGGGCATATGTCCAGAGAAAACCATATTCTGAAAAGATGCTTGCACCCCTGTATTCACAGTAGCACTATTTACAATAGCCAGTACATGGAGGAAACCTAAATGTCCATTGACAGAGGAGTGGATAAAGAAGATGTAGTGTATATACACAATGGGATATTACTCAGTAATTGAAAAAAGAATGAAATAATGTAATTTGTAGCAACATGGATATACCTAGAGATTATTATACTAAGGGAAGTAAGCCAGACAAAGGCAAATATCATATCACTTATATGTGGAATCTAAAAAAGTGATGCAATGGATTTACTTAGTTGGACTCACAGATGTGGAAAACAAACTTACGGTTACCAAAGGGAAAAGGCAGGATGGATAAATTAGGAGTTTGGAATTAACATGTACACACTACTACGTATAAAATAGATAACCAACAAGGACCTACTGTATAGCACAGGGAGCTATACTCAACAGTCCATAATAACTCATATGCAAAAAGAGCCTGGAAAAGAATAGATACATGTGTATGTATAACCAACTCACTTTGAAACTAACACAACAGTATAAATCAACTATACTCCAATATAAAATTAAGAATTTTTTAATTAAAATTTTAAATTGTAATAAAAGACTATTCTTAAGAGTAAAGGTTAAGACATTTTCAGGGTCAGAGAGACACAAATGAATCCTGCTGCTCTAATTCTGCATATCAGTATTTTATCCCAACAGGCTGACAACATTAGGAAAGATATTGACCATCAAGACTCCTGATCCAAGTTCATCCAACATAAATGGTGGTGAGGAGTAGCTAACAATTCATTCTCTCAGTATATCAGTCTTCCTCTGAAGACCTCTTACCTTCATTTCCTTAACTTTTTAAATTGGAGTATAGTTGATTTACAAAGTTGTGTTAGTTTCAGGTGTACAATGAAGTGATTCATATGTATATATATTTATATATATATATTGATATGTATGATGTATATAATTTCTTTTTCAGATTCTTTTCCATTATACATTTATTACAAGATACTGAATATGGTTCCCTATGATACACACTAGGAAGTTTATTTGTTTTATATATGGTAGTGTATATATGTTAATCCCAAGCTCCTAATTTATCTTTCCTCCTCTCTCTCCCCCATCTCCTCTTTGATAACCATAAGATTGTTTTCCTTGTCTGTGAGTCTATTTCTGTTTTTAAATAAGTTCATTTGTATCATTTTTTAGATTCTACATAAAAGTGATATCATAATGATATTTGCCTTTCTCTCCCTGACTTACTTCATTTCACTTAGTATGCTAATATCCAAGTCCATCCATGTTGTTGCAAATGGCATTATTCCATTCTTTTTTATGGCTGAGTACTATTCAACCGTATATATGTACCATATCTTCTTTATCTATTTATCTGTTGATGGACGCTTGGGTTGTTTCCATGTCTTGGTTATTGTAAATAGTACTATTATAAACTTTGGGATACATGTACCTTTTTGAATTAGAGTTTTCATCACTTCTGGGTATATGCCTAGAAATGGGATTGCTGGGCCACATGGTAGCTCTATTTTTAGTTTTTAAGGAAACTCCATACTGTTTTCCCAGTGGCTGTACTAATTTACATTCCTATTGACAGTGTAGGAGGGTTTTCTTTTCTCGACACCCTCTCTGGCATTCATTACTTATAGGCTTTTTGATGAAGAGTAATATCTTAACTGAGTCCTTTAAAATTTGTAGATTTCAGCCTAGAGCCTGTTATACAGAGTGAAGTATGTCAGAAAGAGAAAAGCAGATACTGTATATTAACGCATATATATGGCATCTAGAAAAATGGTAGTGATGAACCTATTTGCAGGGCAGGAATAGAGATGCAGATGTAGAGAATGGACTTGTGGCCACAGCAGGGGAAGGAGAGGGTGAGACAAACTGAGAAAGTAGTGTTGAAATATGTGCATTACCATATGTAAAACAGAAAGCTAGTGGGAAGTTGTTGCATTAACACAGGGAACTCAGCCTGGTGCTCTGTGATGACCTAGGGTGGGATTGGGGGCGAGGGTGGGAGGGAGGTTTAAGAGGGAGGGGATACATGCATGCTCATGGATGATTCATGTTGTTGTATGGCAGAAATCAACACAACATTGTAAAGCAATTATCCTCCAATTATAAATAAAATATAAAAAATTGTAGATTCGAAACTGCTCTTCAAGAAGCTCCATTGGCTGGAACAATACATAGTGCAGTAGAAAGGGGAGAGACTAAGGAAGGAAGGAGATGTAGTGTGGTCTTCCAACAATCAGAGGAATAGTGATGACATGGCATCAGAGTAGAGCAGGCATGGGAGAGAGAAAATTGGTTCTTGAAGCACTCTGCAGACAGCATCTTCACAGCTTGGGTGTAAGGGATAAAGAGACGTTGGACAATGTCAAATATGACTGAAAGCTGGATTCTCGAGAGGATGGTAAAATAGAATTAAGGAAGAAAAAAGAAGGGCTGGTTTCAGGAGGAGAATGATGTATTGGAATCCAGACATGTTGAGTTCAGGTGGCAGAGGGAAACAACACAGAATACAGAATCCATCTAGAATATAAAATAGTCTTCAGAAGATGAGCAAAACGTGCTCAAACATATAGCAGCATTTTCAAACAGAAGGAAGAACAATTGAATTATTAGTAAGTAACTCAGACAATAATAATTCATGTAAAGGTTTTGAGATTCAAAAAGTGTGTTCTGCTTTGTGCTCTTCCTCTGGACAGACTTGTAAATGGTTTTCACTCCCCAGATGGTACCTGTGGCCCGAGGACTACCTCACACAGGCAACACGCAAAGGCACTTAGAAATTTGTTGGCCTGCAATATGTTTAAAATTTTTTTTTCATATCTAAAACCTTTTCCGTTTCTAGTATTTCCTTAAAATGATTTTCCCTTCAGCCATAAGAAAAAAATGAAATAATGCCATCTGCAGCAACATAGATGAACCCAGAAATTATCATGCTGAACCAACTAAGTCAGAAAGAGAAAGACAAATGCCAGATGATATTATTCACATGTGAAATCTAAATATGACACAAATGAACCTATGTATGAAACAGAAACAGACTCACAAACTAGAGAACAGACTGGTGCTTTCCAAGAGGGAGGAGAGTGGGGGAGGGAAGGATTAAGATTTTAGGATTAGCAGAAGCAAACTATTAAGTAGAGGATGGATAAACAACAAGATCCTACCATATAGCACAGGGAACTATATTCAATATCCCGTGATAAATCATCATGGAAAAAATATGAAAAAGAATGTGTGTATATATATATATATATGTTTAACTGAGTCACTTTACTGTACACCAATAGTTAACACTGTAAATCAGCTATACTTCAATTTTAAAAAGAGTTTATCTTTTAAATATAGCAAGTAGTCCGAATAATAATATCAGCTCTGAGCAAATAACACAGCACTATGAAGGAGAGAATGTGCCTCTCTCAAATGTCACCTCCATGAACTGAGAAGTAATCAAACAGTATGTTAGCTTCCTTATTACAGACCAATGTAAAAATAATTCACAATCCTGCTGAAGATCAGTCTTTGGGAAAATGGTAAAATAAAACTTTAAGCAGGTATGCAAAATCTCCTGATTGCACTGCAGATGTAATAACTAAGTGTGAATAAAAGTCCAGCCACACTGAAGTGTGAATTGTGAAGAAGAATCTCATTGGTGTGTTTACAATGGCACCGCAGGAAACATCCTTCAACACGTACCGTTGACCAGACAGATGAGTCCAGGAGGCATAATATGATGATCCCTGTCAAAGCCTTTCTCTCTAGGGGCTTATACTGTCCCAGAGAAAAAATGAGCGCAAATTTCTCATGAATTGCAGATATGGTACATATTCTATGAGACATAAAAGAGGCAAGCAATACTTCATTGTTGAGTTGAAATTGTAGACTGATGAGTACAATCTTCTTTTTCAGATATTGCACTATTCAGAGGGATAACTGTGCTTTCTTTGGGAAAAAAAAAAATTATGGAACAAGACAAAAAATTACCCTCTAGGACAGTATAATAGTTTTTCAGCTTTTCAGTAACTCTAGAAGAAGGTCACAGAGTTGGGAAGAAATGAAGACTGATAACTGATAAATTTGACTTATTTTGTACATTCCATGATTTGTCATCAGAAAAATTAAACCAATAATGTATAAAAGTTTTTTTGTAGTTTTATATTTAGTAGAAAACTCTGGGTGATTTTTGTATTTACTTACAATTTACATGCAATATATTGCACAGATTTTAAGTTTGTTGAGTTGTAATAAACATATGAATTGGTATAACTGAAATGTATACATATAACTGTGTACAAAAGGGCCCCACACAAAGTTGAATGCTCTGCTGTTATTGCTGTCTTGAAGTTCTTACTAATTTCATCTTTGAACTTGTGTTTCATAAATCGAGTTGATTAGAAAATATGGGAGGACATGCATCTGTGGTTCCTTGCTGCCCCGTTGGCATATGGCCTTTGCAAAGCCCCACAAGGACAAATTTCCAGGGGACAAATGATTAAGTGGGAGTTCAGCTCAGCGACACTCAGTGTGAAGGAATCGTGTTACTTCTAGGAGTGAAGAAATGTGGGCACCACAGTCTCAGAGGTCACAATTCCCACATCAATCAGAACTTGCTTCTTGAGACCTCCCTGGTGGTCCAGTGCTGAAGAATTTGCCTTACAATGAGGGGCTTCAGCTTCAATCTCTGGTCAGGGAACTAAAACCCCATATGTTACAGAGAAACAAAGTCCATGCAACCTAACTAGAGAGACTGCATGCTGCATCACAACTAGAGAATCCATGTGCTACAAGGAAAACCCTCACATGCCACAATTAAGACCCAACACAGTCAAATAAATAAATAAATATCTTTTTTTTATAAAAAGAACTTGCTTCCAACAGGAAGAAGAAACAATAATGTAGGAAACACCAACGACCAAGGAAGGAGATGTTATATCTTTTCCTAGTTCCATGATTTCCTGCATTGACCAATCACTTAGGTTTCCAATGATGCTGTAAAAGGAAAAGGGAGATGGGGGTACCTTATTCATCATTAAGTGAAATGTACAGAGCATTAGTAGAATGTTCATGAGTCAAGAAGTGAAATTAAAATGGTTAAATTATTTTTGTGCACCATTTCCACTGTTTGGATAAGAACAAAAGACATATGCATATATGAGCTACAAAATACAAATGGTATCATTTCAGTTATTCTGCATAAAAGATAAATGTTCTTCTATTTGCATTTAAAACTGGCACTGTGCAATGTAAAGATGAATAATAAATTTGAATATTGAATGCTAAATTTTAATTTAGCCATTTTAATTGCTAATTTTTCTTTACTTTGAACCACATTAAATAACAAAAGTGCCATGATAGTTTAAATGACCGTGGCAGAAAGAAAAAGCTCTACATCTTAGTACCTTCCAGAGTACTTTTTCCTGCTCTTTGTACAATGTCTCCACACTTTCCTTTTGCTCAGGGCTATTCAAATTATGTGGCCAGCCCTGATGCCCCATAACAGAATTCATAATATTTTTTCTTGCATGTCTTTTTAGCTCAATATAAGGCTTTTATGAGATACATACATGTTGTATGTGTAGCAGCAGTTTATTTCCTCCTGTTGTTGGAAAGCCTTCCATTGGATAACCATTCCATTCTCTGTATTGATGGATATAAGTATTATTTCAAGTTTAGAGCTAGTAAGAATAAAACTGCTGTAAGCATGATTTTATAAATCTTTTTCTGGATATATGCCTCATTTCTCATAGACAAATACCTAGGAGTAGAACTGCTGGGTCATTAAATCTACATATTCACAAATATACATGTGAATATGACAGGTATGACAAAAGATTTTTTAAAGGAATACAAAGGCTATTTCCCTATTTGGAACCAGTCTGTTGTTCCATGTACAGTTCTAACTGTTCCTTCCTGACCTGCATACAGATTTCTCAAGAGGCAGGTCGGGTGGTCTGGTATTCCCAACTCGAAGAATTTTCCACGGTTTGTGGTGACCCACACAGTCAAAGGCTTTAGCATAGTCAATAAAGCAGAAATAGATGTTTTTCTGGAACTCTCTTGCTATATCGATGATCCAGCGGATGTTGGCAATTTGATCTCTGGTTCCTCTGCCTTTTCTAAAACCAATTTGAACATCTGGAAGTTCACGGCTCACATATTGTTTCAAGCCTGGCTCGGAGAATTCTGAGCATTACTTTACTAGTGTGTGAGATGAGTGCGATTGTGCGGTAGTTTGAGCATTCTTTGGCATTGCCTTTCTTTGGGGTTGGAGTGAAAACTGACCTTTTCCAGTGCTGTGGCCACTGCTGAGTTTTCCAGATTTGCTGGCATATTGAGTGTAGCACTTTCACAGCATTCCAGTTGAAATAGTTCAACTGGAATTCCATCACCTTCATTAGCTTTGTTCGCAATGATGCTTCCTAAGGCCCACTTGACTTTGTATTCCAGGATCTCTGGCTCTAGGTGAGTGATCATACCATCATGATTATCTGGGTCTTGAAGATCTTTTTTGTATAGTTGTTCTGTGTATTCTTGCCACCTCTTGTTAATATCTTTTGCTTCTGTTAGGTCCATACCATTTCTGTCCTTTATTGTGCCCAGCTTTGCATGAAATGTTTCCTTGATATCTCTAATTTTCTTGAAGAGATCTCTAGTCTTTCCCATTCTATTGTTTTCCTCTATTTCTTTGTACTGATCACCGAAGAAGGCTTTCTTATCTCTCCTTGCTTTTCTTTGGAACTATGTGTTCAAATGGGTATATCTTTCCTTTTCTACTTTGCTTTTTGCCTCCTATCTTTTCACAGCTATTTGTAAGGCCTCCTCAGACAGCCATTTTGCTTTTTTGCATTTCTTTTTCTTGGGGACAGTCTTGATCCCTGTCTCCTGTACAATGTCACGAACCTCTGTCCATAGTTCTTCAGGCACTCTTTCTATCAGATCTAATTCCTTGAATCTATTTCTCACTTCCACTGTATAATCATAGGGGATTATAAACGGACTATAAAGAAAGCTGAGCACCGAAGAATTGACACTTTTGAACTGTGGTGTTGGAGAAGACTCTTGAGAGTCCCTTGGACTGCAAGGAGATCCAACCAGTCCATCCTAAAGGAAATCAGTCCTGAATATTCATTGGAAGGACTTGGTGCTGAAGCTGAAGCTCCAATACTTTGGCCACCTGATGCGAAGAACTGACTCATTTGAAAAAAACCTGATGCTGGGAAAGACTGAAGGTGGGAGGAGAAGGGGACAACAAAGGATGAGATGGTTGTATGGCATCATCAACTCTATGGATATGAGTTTGAGCAAACTCCAGAAGTTGATGATAGAAGTGAGACCTAGCTTGCTGCAGTCCATGAGGTCGCAAAGAGTCGGACATGACTGAGCAACTAAACTGACTGACTGACAAAGATTATTTATCCTCATATCCCTACCATCCTGATTTTTTTAATTTATTTTTTCATTGAAGGACAATTGCTTTACAGATTTTTGTTGTTTTCTGTCAAACCATCCTGATTTTTAAAGCATTGGCATTTTCTCTTGTTTGCCTCATATTGCTTCTTTCAAGGAGTAAAGCATTTGTTACAGCTAATTCTCTACCCACAGCTAGGCTCCTGATAACCTCAGATGTAACATGAAACCAAAGTTGTCTCGTGCCATTTCAAACATATTTTATGCAAGTACATATCCAAAAACTGTAAACTATGTATGCCTTTTATAAATATGATAGAATTTATGTAGGAATGGTATCACACTCAACATATTATTCTGCAGCTTGCTTTTTTTCACCTAACATTATTGAGACTCAGCTATTTTGATAACTTTGCTTTTTCTCTCATCTTTCCCTTTAACTAAACCTTTCATTGTCTGCGGTTACCTTCACTGGATATTTACCTTTACCAGTAAGACTTCCCATTTTGTAATGTTCTTGTTTCTAATTGTTTCAAATTTCTAATTTCTCTTTTGCCTGGAAAGCTTCCTTTAGCATTTATTGTACACCCGGCTTGGTGGCGCTGAATTCTTTTAGCTTTTGTATGTCCGTAAGGTTTTTGATTTTTATGCCAAATCTGAATGAGAGCCTTTTGTGCAGAGTATTCTTGATTGTAGTTTGCTTTTTTTTTTTTTTTTTCCTTTCCTCACCTCAAGTATATTGTGCCATTCCCTTCTGGCCTACAGAGTTTCTCCTGAAAGATCAGTTAATAACCTTATGGGGATTCCCTTGCATATTATTTGTTGCTTTTCCCTTGTCACTTTTACTATGCTGTAGCTTTAATTTTTGTCAATTTGATTACCAGCTGTCACAGTGTGTTCCTCTGTGGGTTAATGCTGGCTGGAACTCTCTGCATTTCCTGGACTTGGGTGACTGTTTCCTTTTCCATATTAGGTTAAGTTTTCAGCTATAATGTTTCAAATATCTTCTCAGGCCCTGTGTCTCCCTCTTTTCCTTCTGGGACCCCTATGATGTGAATGTTGGCACATTTAATGCCGTCCCAGATGTCTCTGAGACTGCAAACAATTGTCTCATTTCTCTTTTATTATAGAATTTATTTTTAAAAAATCAATAACAATTGTTATGTCTATATATTTTGGATAATTAACTCATAAATGTTTATTAGGCACCTTAGTATCTAAGACACTGTCTTCTTGCCTTTATAGTCTTATAACATAGTTGAGAGGCCAATGATCTACACATGAAAAGTGAACTTCAAAAAGTAAAAATAGAGACCATGACAGTCATCATAAAAGGAATAGAAGATGTATTGGGGAAGTTCACATGTTAGAATTAGACACCTGGATTTGTTGCTTATTAGCATCAAATTAATGGGACAATTCTAGGTCTGTGCTATGTGGCATTATAGTGGTAGACTGTACATCATAAAATGACCTTGAAATAGAAAAATAGATGATAAGGGATATGTGGGCATTCCAAGTGAGTCACACTCTCAGTGTCCTTGACCTACAGTGAATAAACTTTTCTGGCATCCAAGGGAGAAATTAAGAGGCCATTTGGCTAGAGCTGGCTGTTTGTTAATATATAGAACAATGCCAAAATTTGGCCTTTATCTTGTTGGTAACTGTATGGTATAAAATTGTTAGTTAAAAAAAAAAGAAAGAAATTTCCTGGCGGTCCAGTGGTTGGGACTCAGTGCTTTCACTGCCAAGCACCTGGGTTCAATTCCTGGTGGAGGAACTCAGATCCCATAGGCATGGTCAAAAAAATAAAAACAATTAATATGTGTGTGTGTGTTCATTCGTTCAGTCATGTCAGATGCTTTACAACCCTCTGGACTGCTGCCCACCAGGTTCCTCCGTCCGTGGGATTTTCCAGGCAAGAATACTGGAGTGGGTTGCCATTTCCTCCTCCAGAGGATCTTCCTGACCCAGGGATTGAACCCTTGTCTCTTGCATCTTCTGCATTGACAGACAGAGTTTCTTTACCATTGAGCAAACTAATAAATACATAAATAAATGAATGTGTCAATAAGGAACAAAAAGCAATAGGCAATTTATTTCTAATATGTTGTCAAGTCCACATACCATTTGTACTATTAGTTATGCAATATTTATCTTTTGGAGAAGGAAATGGCAACCTACTCCAGTATTCTTTCCTGGAAAATCTCATGGGCAGAAGAGTCTAATGGCTACAACTCATGGGGTCACAAGACTCAGACCTAACTTAGCGACTAAACCACCATCACCACCAATATTTTTCTTTACAATGGATTCACTTTTAAAACTCAGCAATAATATATGTGAAATGACAAGCAAGATGTTTTTGTCCTGACATTCAGGTAAATATACAACAATAAAAATAAAGACCGCTATTATGTTTGCATCCCTGGGGACATAACTGCCCTAATAATGAAAAGCTGTGCCTTGACACTTGTCATGCGACCTGTGTGGATTACCTGATGTCTCTGTGCTTCAGTTTCCTCCACTGTAAAATGGAGATGATGCCAACTGTTCAAAGCTGCTCTGATGTTTACATGATTACAGAGCTGCAGGGCTGCTGCTGAGCAGGGGGTAAGCCCCAGTCAGTGTTACATTCTCCTCCCAGGCTCTCTTCTTTAGACTGAGGATTAAACATCCAGGCAAATGACTGCATTCATTTTTCCAACTTTTCTCTATAATATCTCTTCTGTGGTAAGTCTTTTTTTTTAATTTGCTCTATCTTTGAATATTTTTATATTTTAAAAACAATAGTTTTAAAAGCAGGTTTACAAAGGGAGAAGTATTAACACTGCATAATATTTTTTCAATTGCATTGTACTTAGGTACATGTATAATTTGCTTTATTTCAGCAGTGCTTTTTATGTATGACAATGGCATTTAAAAGCAACAATGACATCCAAATTTCTTTCCTTAAGTTATTCCACAGAGGAACAATGGCTAAGCCATTTTTATGGTGCTGTATGCTAGTCTAATTCTCAGCTTCAGTGATAATATCATAGACAGAATAACTCTTCATGTTGAATGCAGTTTGGGGGAAGATTACAGAAGAAAACTCTCAGAAAGGAGCTAGAAGAAGAAAGTTGTTTGAAAGTCCCATTATTGGGACTTTCCCGGGAATCCAGTAGTTAAGATTCCATGCTTTCACTGCAGGGTGGGGGGGTTTGATCCCTAGATAGGGAACTAAGATCCCACATGCCACATGGCCAAAAAAAAAAAAAAAAAAAGCCCCGTGGTTTTTGGCAATTATCTGCAACAATTGTCTGATTTTTAGCACATCTGTACAAATTCAAATAAAGAGACCCTTTCATAATTTTGATTTAATAAATTTCAAATTACTGAGAAAGTAATATAGATATTCCTTACTGATTACTCAGAAATTATGCAAATAAATTGTTAATAAAAGATAAGGAAAGATCAAACCAGAACTTTCTTTAGGAAGCATTTTCATACTTTGGACATTGCAAGGTATCATATAGTTTTGTTCTGTTTTGATTTGAAATGTTGTCTTGATCCAGTTTTGAGGCTCTAGTTAGAGACTGGCCAGTTCCCCTTCTTGAGCAGTACATTTCGTTCATATCCCAACCTCTTTCCTTATTTTTTGGGTCTCACACTCAGGGCCATTAAACATCGATCCTAACCACCTAGGCCAAGTATTACGCATCTAGGCACGGCCCTGATGCCAGAGCCCTGGAAGTTATTCCAATTAGCCAATCCACATGGAGCCTCTGCAACCCGGCCCACCTTACCCGGCTTGCCACCCCTAAGCCTCTTCCCAGGCTCAACTTGCGGTTACCCTGTCCATATGCATCCCCAGTGTGGCCCTGAGTGGCAGCTTTGCTCACTTGGAATCTATGTAACAAGAGTCCTGCCTTTCATGTATTCCATCCTCTATGTTGTGTCTTGCCACCCCTGGAAACTTCAATTCAACCTAAATGTCATATTATAAACATGATGTTACTGTTCAGCAACTAAGTTGTGTCCAACTCTTTGCAACCCCTTGGACTGCAGCATGTCAGGCTTCCCTGTCCTTCACTATCTCCTGGAGTTTGCTCAAACTCATGTCCATTGAGTTGGTAATGGCATCCAACCATCTCATCCTCTGTCATCCCCTTCTCCTCCTGCCGTCAATCTTCCCCAGGATCAGGGTCTTTTCCAATGTGTTGGCTCTTCACATTAGGTGGCCAGAGTTTTGGAATTTCAGCTTTAGCATCGGTCCTTCCAGTGAATATTCAGGATTGATTTCCTTTAGGATTGACAGGTTTGATTTCCTTGCAGTCCAAGGGACTCTCAAGAGTCTTCTCCAATACCACTGTTCAAAAGCAGCAATTCTTCGGTGCTCATTCTTCTTAATGGACCAACTCTCACACACATACTTGACTACTGGAAAAACCATAGCTTTGACTATACAAACCTATATCAGCAAAGTGATATCTCTGCTTTTTAATACACTGTCTAGGTTTGTCATGTTTATAAACATGAGGTAACAATAAACAATGTAAATAATGTTGTATTTTTCTCTGATTTGTTAATATGCCATGGCTAGTTTCTTTCTAATTATTTCTCTTTAAATATTATTTCTTATTTTTACAATTGAAATTCCCAAAAAGGACCACCTGGAAGACCTCAGATGCAGATATGTCCAGGAGATGAATTCTGGACCAAGATACAACAGGTAATATTTTCTCAAATAGCTAAAATATTTTACATAATCTTAAAATATGAGTCCATGGGAGAGGAAAAGGTGTTGGAAAGGTAAGAATTGTGAAAGTGCAATCAACAGGAACTTCCTCATACCTATCACTGATACTGACCTTACTAAGTACAGGAAAAGCTGATGAAAGGATTTAAATTTTGTTTTTTAAGTTCATCCAGGATCATTCAGAACCCAAATTCTATAATTATCCAAAAATAATACATTTGTTTATATTTATAATCATACTTGTAAATTAAGAAGACCTGTACTAGTAAAAAGAACCACAGCCACAGCATTAGACCAATCTGGGTTCCCATCTTGACTAACCACTTATGACATTGTGCACATTATGACATTGGGCACATCCTTCAAGTTACTTTTTAAATATTACATGCACATGTATTTATAATTTTCACATAAATACATGAGTGCCTTGGTATCATTCACACATATTTAAAACACTCATTGTTTTCAGTTTTTTCTTTTGGATGTACTCCTCTATCACCTGTCATCCCTGGGCCCCAATCCACATCACCTGTTCCCCCCAGCCACACATTTCCAGGTGTTGGTATTAAAATTTATCATCTACATTCTTCAAAGTTTATACAAGACACATATATACACATACATATGTAGCATATATATCATACATATCTCTCCTGTATAAAATAAAATAATAGCCATCTCATTACATACACTAACAGACACACAGTTTCTTGTTTCTTTCACACAATAGTTCACAAAAATTTGACTATATCTAGTTAAACAGCTAAAATTATCTTAATTTTGTGTCTATACTATAATTTATTCAACCATTCTTCTACTGAGAACATATACTTTGCTTTATTTATTTACTTATGTATTTATGTATTCCATTATTCACTTGCCTATTCATTTATTTTTGCCACAACAAATAATGCAGCAATAGATACCTTTGAAAATGTATTCTTGGGTATTGAGGCTGATAATTCTGAGATGTTTCCCAAAATACTCTGCCCCAAAACACTATCTTTGTCAGTCACTAAATTTATTCTGGGAAAACCAGACCACCTCACCTATTTCCTGAGAAACATCTATGTGGGTCAAGAAGCAACAGTTAGAACCAGACATGCAACAACTGACTGGTTCAATATTGGGAGTGGAGTATGTCAAGGCTGTATATTGTCAGCCAGCTTATTAAACTTATATGTATAGGGCATCATTGCAAAATGTCAGGCTGGATGTATCACAAACTAGAATCAAGTTTGCCAGGGGAAATATCAACAACTTCAGATATGCAGATGATACCGCTCTAATGACAGAAAAAAAAGAGGAACTAAAGAGTCTCTTGATGAAGATGAAAGAAGAGAGTGAAAAAACTGGCTTGAAACTCAACATTAATAAAACTAAGATCATAACATCGAGCCCTACCCTCACTTCGTGGCAAATAGAAGGGGAGAAAGTGAGAAAAGTGACAGATTTTATTTTTGGGGGCTCCAAAAATCTCTGCGGATGGTGATTACACCCATGAAATTAAAAGACGCTTGCTCCTTGGAAGGAAAGCTATGAAAAACCTAGACAGCATATTAAAAAGCAGAGACATCACTTTGTCTGCCAAGATCTGTATAGTCAAAGCTATGGTTTTCCAACTGTCATGTACAGATGTGAGATTTGGACCATAAAGAAGGCTGAGTGCTGAGATGCTTTCAATTTGTGGTGCTGGAGAAGACTCTTGAAAGTCCCTTGGACTATAAAGAGATCAAACCAGTCAATCCACAAGGAAATCAACCCTGAATATTTATTGGAAGGACTGTTGCTGAAGCTGAAGTGCCAATATTATGGCCACCTGATGTTAAGAGTCAACTCATTGGAAAAGACCTTGATCCTGGAAAAGCCTGAAGACAAAAGGAGAAGGAGACAGCAGAGGATGAGATATTAGACAGCATCACTGACTCAACAGACATGAATTGAGCAAACTCCAAGAGAGAGCAGAGGACAGAGGAGCTTGGCCTGCTACAGTTCATGGGGTCACAAAGAGTCGGACTTAACTTAGGGACTGAAAAACAACAAATTTATCCTTAAATATTCCACAATTTTTGTACTATTATCATTTTTTCAGTTACTATACTGAGGTTTGATTTAGGTCGTACCTGAATGGTCTAGTGGTTTTCCCTACTTTCTTCAATTTAAGCCTGAATTTGGCAATAAGGAGTTCATGATCTGAGCCACAGTCAGCTCCAGGCCTTATTTTTGCTGACTGTATAGAGCTTCTCCATCTTTGGCTGCAAAGAATATAATCAATCTGATTTCGGTGTTGGCCATCTGGTGATGTGAATGTGTAGAGTCTTCTCTTGTGTTGTTGGAAGAGGGTGTTTGCCATGACAAATGCATTCTTTTGACAAAACTCTATTAGCCTTTGCCCTGCTTCATTCTGTACTCCAAGGCCGAATTTGCCTGTAACTCCAGGCATCTCTTGACTTCCTACTTTTGCATTCCAGTCCCCAATAATGAAAATGACATCTTATGATTATACAGTGGAAGTGAGAAATAGATTCAAGGGATTAGATCTGATAGATAGAGTGCCTGAAGAACTACGGACTGAGGTTCGTGACATTGTACAGGAGACAGGGATCAAGACCATCCCCAAGAAAAAGAAATCCAAAAAGGGAAAATGGCTGTCTGAGGAGGTTTTACAAATAGCTGTGAAAAGAAAAGTGAAGGCAAAGGAGAAAAGGAAAGATACACCTATTTGAATGCAAAGTTCCAAAGAATAGCAAAGAGAGAGAAGAAAGCTTTTCTTAGTGATCAAAGAAATTGAGAAATGCAATTGAGGAATGCAAAGATATTGAGGAAAACAATAGAAGGTGACAGACTACAGATCTCTTTAAGAGGGAACATTTCATGCAAAGATGAGCACAATAAAGGACAGAAATTGTATGGACCTAACAGAAGCAAAAAATATTAAGAAGAGGTGGCAAGAATACACAGAAGGACTGTAAAAGATCTTCATGACCCAGATAATCACGATGGTGTGATCACTCACCGAGAGCCAGAGATCCTGGAATACAAAGTCAAGTGGGCCTTAGGAAGCATCACTGTGAGCAAAGCTAATGGAGGTGATGGAATTCCAGTTGAACTATTTCAAATCTTAAAAGATGATGCTTTGAAAGTGTTGCACTCAATATGCCAGCAAATTTGGAAAACTCAGCAGTGGCCATAGGACTGGGAAAGGTCAGTTTTCATTCCAATCCCAAAGAAAGGCAATGCCAAAGAATGCTCAAACTACCACACAATTGCACTCATCTCACATGCTAGCAAAGTAATGCTCAAAATTCTCCAAGCCAGGCTTCAGCAATACGTGAACTGTGAACTTCCAGATGTTCAAGCGGGTTTTAGAAAATGCAGAGGAACCAGAGATCAAATTGCCAACATCTGCTGGATCATTGAAAGAGCAAGAGAGTTCCAGAAAAATATCTATTTCTGCTTTATTGACTATGCCAAAGCCTTTGACTGTGTGGATCACAATAAACTGTGGAAAATGCTGAAAGAGATGCGAATACCAGACCACCTGACCTGCCTCTTAAGAAACCTGTATGCAGATCAGGAAGCAACAGTTAGAACTGCACATGGAATAACAGACTTGTTCCAAATAGGAAAAGGAGTATGTCGAGGCTGTATATTGTCACCCTGCTTATTTAGCTTATATGCAGAGTACATCATGAGAAATGCTGGGCTGGATGAAACACAAGCTGGAATCAAGATTCCTGGGAGAAATATCAATAACCTCAGATATGCAGATGACACCACCCTTATGGCAGAAAGTGAAGAAGAACTAAAGAGCCTCTTGATGAAACTGAAAGAGGAGAGTGAAAAAGTTGGCTTAAAACCCAACATTCAGAACACTAAGATCATGGCATCTGGTCCCATCACTTCCTGGCAAATAGATGGAGAAACAGTGGAAACAGTGGCTGCCTTTAATTTTGGGGGCTCCAAAATCACTGCAGATGGTGACTGCAATCATGAAATTAAAAGATGCTTGCTCCTTGGAAGAAAAGCTATGACCAAGCTAGTCAGCATATTAAAAAGCAGAGACATTATTTTGCCATCCAAGATCTGTCTAGCCAAAGCTATGATTTTTCCAGTGGTCATGTATGGATGTGAGAGTTGGACTATAAAGAAACTGAGCACCAAAGAATTGATGCTTTTGAACTGTGGTTGTTGGAGAAGACTCTCAAGAGTCCCTTGGACTGCAAGGAGATCCAACTAGTCCATCCTAAAGAAAATCAGTCCTGAACATTCAATGGAAGGACTGATGCTGAAACTGAAACTCCAATATTTTGGCCACCTGATGTGAAGAATTGACTCATTTGAAAAGACCTTGATGCTGGGAAAGATTGAAGATGGGAGCAGAAGGGGACGACAGAGGGTGAGATCATTGGATGGCATCCCCGACTCAATGGACATGAATTTTTTTTTTTTTTATTTTTTATTAGTTGGAGGCTAATTACTTCACAACATTTCAGTGGGTTTTGTCATACATTGATATGAAACAGCCATGGATTTACACGTCTTCCCCATCCCAATCCCCGCTCCCACCTCCCTCTTCACCCGATTCCTCTCGAAACATCCCACCCTCGCCTTCTCCCACAGAGTTCAAAAGTCTGTTCTGTATTTCTGTGTCTCTTTTTCTGTTTTGCATATAGGGTTATCGTTACCATCTTTCTAAATTCCATATATATGTGTTAGTATGCTGTAATGTTCTTTGTCTTTCTGGCTTACTTCACTCTGTATAAGGGGCTCCAGCTTCATCCATCTCATTAGAACTGATTCAAATGAATTCTTTTTAATGGCTGAGTAATATTCCATGGTGTATATGTACCACAGCTTCCTTATCCATTCATCTGCTGATGGGCATCTAGGTTGCTTCTATGTCCTGGCTATTATGAACAATGCTGCAATGAACATTGGGGTGCACGTGTCTCTTTCAGATCTGGTTTCCTCAGTGTGTATGCCCAGAAGTGGGATTGCTGGGTCATATGGCAGTTCTATTTCCAGTTTTTTAAGAAATCTCCACACTGTTTTCCATAGCGGCTGTACTAGTTTGCATTCCCACCAACAGTGTAAGAGGGTTCCCTTTTCTCCACACCCTCTCCAGCATTTATTGCTTGTAGACTTTTGGATAGCAGCCATCCTGACTGGCGTGTAATGGTACCTCATTGTGGGTTTGATTTGCATTTCTCTAATAATGAGTGATGTTGAGCATCTTTTCATGTGTTTGTTAGCCATCTGTATGTCTTCTTTGGAGAAATGTCTGTTTAGTTCTTTGGCCCATTTTTTGATTGGGTCATTTATTTTTCTGGAATTGAGCTGCAGGAGTTGCTTGTATATTTTTGAGATTAATCCTTTGTCTGTTTCTTCACTTGCTATTATTTTCTCCCAATCTGAGGGCTGTCTTTTCACCTTACTTATAGTTTCCTTTGTAGTGCAAAAGCTTTTAAGTTTCATTAGGTCCCATTTGTTTAGTTTTGCTTTTATTTCCAATATTCTGGGAGGTGGGTCATAGAGGATCTTGCTGTGATTTATGTCGGAGAGTGTTTTGCCTATGTTCTCCTCTAGGAGTTTTATAGTTTCTGGTCTTACATTTAGATCTTTAATCCATTTTGAGTTTATTTTTGTGTATGGTGTTAGAAAGTGTTCTAGTTTCATTCTTTTACAAGTGGTTGACCAGTTTTCCCAGCACCACTTGTTAAAGAGGTTGTCTTTTTTCCATTGTATATCCTTGCCTCCTTTGTCAAAAATAAGGTGTCCATAGGTTCGTGGATTTATCTCTGGGCTTTCTATTCTGTTCCATTGATCTATATTTCTGTCTTTGTGCCAGTACCATACTGTCTTGATGACTGTGGCTTTGTAGTAGAGTCTGAAGTCAGGCAGGTTGATTCCTCCAGTTCCATTCTTCTTTCTCAAGATTACTTTGGCTATTCGAGGTTTTTTGTATTTCCATACAAATTGTGAAATTCTTTGGTCTAGTTCTGTGAAAAATACCGTTGGTAGCTTGATAGGGATTGCATTGAATCTATAGACTGCTTTGGGTAGAATAGCCATTTTGACAATATTGATTCTTCCAATCCATGAACACGGTATGTTTCTCCATCTGTTTGTGTCCTCTTTGATTTCTTTCATCAGTGTTTTATAGTTTTCTATGTATAGGTCTTTTGTTTCTTTAGGTAGATATACTCCTAAGTATTTTATTCTTTTTGTTGCAATGGTGAATGGTATTGTTTCCTTAATTTCTCTTTCTGTTTTTTCATTGTTAGTATATAGGAATGCAAGGGATTTCTGTGTGTTAATTTCATATCCTGCAACTTTACTATATTCATTGATTAGCTCTAGTAATTTTCTGGTAGAGTCTTTAGGGTTTTCTATGTAGAGGATCATGTCATCTGTAAACAGTGAGAGTTTCACTTCTTCTTTTCCTATCTGGATTCCTTTTACTTCTTTTTCTGCTCTGATTGCTGTGGCCAAAACTTCCAACACTATGTTGAATAGTAGTGGTGAGAGTGGGCATCCTTGTCTTGTTCCTGATTTCAGGGGAAATGCTTTCAATTTTTCACCATTGAGGGTGATGCTTGCTGTGGGTTTGTCATATATAGCTTTTATTATGTTGAGGTATGTTCCTTCTATTCCTGCTTTTTGGAGAGTTTTAATCATAAGTGAGTGTGGAATTTTGTCAAAGGCTTTCTCTGCATCTATTGAGATAATCATATGGTTTTTATCTTTCAATTTGTTAATGTGGTGTATTACATTGATTGATTTGCGGATATTGAAGAATCCTTGCATTCCTGGGATAAAGCCCACTTGGTCATGGTGTATGATTTTTTTAATATGTTGTTGGATTCTGTTTGCTAGAATTTTGTTAAGGATTTTTGCATCTATGTTCATCAGTGATATTGGCCTGTAGTTTTCTTTTTTTGTGGCATCTTTGTCTGGTTTTGGAATTAGGGTGATGGTGGCCTCATAGAATGAGTTTGGAAGTTTACCTTCTTCTGCAATTTTCTGGAAGAGTTTGAGTAAGATAGGTGTTAGCTCTTCTCTAAATTTTTGGTAGAATTCAGCTGTGAAGCCATCTGGTCCTGGGCTTTTGTTTGCTGGAAGATTTTTGATTACAGTTTCGATTTCCTTGCCTGTGATGGGTCTGTTAAGATCTTCTATTTCTTCCTGGTTCAGTTTTGGAAAGTTATACTTTTCTAAGAATTTGTCCATTTTATTGGCATAGAGCTGCTGGTAGTAGTCTCTTATGATCCTTTGTATTTCAGTGTTGTCTGTTGTGATCTCTCCATTTTCATTTCTAATTTTGCTAATTTGGTTCTTCTCTCTTTGTTTCTTAATGAGTCTTGCTAATGGTTTGGCAATTTTGTTTATTTTTTCAAAAAACCAGCTTTTAGCTTTGTTGATTTTTGCTATGGTCTCTTTAGTTTCTATTGCATTTATTTCTGCCTTAATTTTTAAGATTTCTTTCCTTCTGCTAACCCTGGGGTTCTTCATTTCTTCCTTCTCTAATTGCTTTAGGTGTAGAGTTAGGTTATTTATTTGGCTTTTTTCTTGTTTCTTGATGTAAGCCTGTAATGCTATGAACCTTCCCCTTAACACTGCTTTTACAGTGTCCCATAGGTTTTGGGTTGTTGTGTTTTCATTTTCATTCATTTCTATACATATTTTGATTTCTTTTTTGATTTCTTCTATGATTTGTTGGTTATTCAGAAGCGTGTTATTTAGCCTCCATATGTTTGAAGTTTTAACAATTTTTTTCCTGTAATTGAGATCTAATCTTACTGCACTGTGGTCAGAAAAGATGACTGGAATGATTTCAATTTTTTTGAATTTTCCAAGACTAGATTTACGGCCCAGGATGTGATCTATTCTGGAGAAGGTTCCGTGTGCACTTGAGAAAAAGGTGAAGTTGATTGTTTTGGGGTGAAATGTCCTATAGATATCAATTAGGTCTAGCTGGTCCATTGTGTCATTTAAGGTTTGTGTTTCCTTGTTAATTTTCTGTTTAGTTGATCTATCCATAGTTGTGAGTGGGGTATTAGAGTCTCCCACTATTATTGTGTTACTATTAATTTCCTCTTTCATACTCGTTAGTGTTTGCCGTATATATTGTGGTGCTCCTAAGTTGGGTGCATATATATTTATAATTGTTATATCTTCTTCTTGGATTGATCCTTTGATCATTATGTAGTGTCCTTCTTTGTCTCTTTTCACAGCCTTTATTTGAAAGTCTATTTTATCTGATATGACTATTGCGACTCCTGCTTTCTTTTGGTCTCCATTTGCATGAAATATTTTTTTTCCAGCCCTTCACTTTTAGTCTGTATGTGTCGCTTGCTTTGAGGTGGGTCTCTTGTAGACAGCATATATAGGGGTCTTGTTTTTGTATCCATTCAGCCAATCTTTGTCTTTTGGTTGGGGCATTCAACCCATTTACGTTTAAGGTAATTATTGATAGGTGTGGTCCCGTTGCCATTTACTTTGTTGTTTTGGGTTCACGTTTATACAACCTTTCTGCATTTCCTGTCTAGAGAAGATCCTTTAGTATTTGTTGAAGAGCTGGTTTGGTGGTGCTGAATTCTCTCAGCTTTTGCTTATCTGTAAAGCTTTTGAATTCTCCTTCATATCTGAATGAGATCCTTGCTGGATACAGTAATCTAGGTTGTAGGTTATTCTCTTTCATTACTTTCAGAACTTCCTGCCATTCCCTTCTGGCCTGGAGGGTTTCTATTGATAGATCAGCTGTTATCCTTATGGGAATCCCTTTGTGTGTTATTTGTTGTTTCTCCCTTGCTGCTTTTAATATTTGTTCTTTGTGTTTGATCTTTGTTAATTTGATTAATATGTGTCTTGGGGTGTTTCGCCTTGGGTTTATCCTGTTTGGGACTCTCTGGGTTTCTTGAACTTGGGTGGCTATTTCCTTCCCCATTTTAGGGAAGTTTTCAGCTATTATCTCCTCGAGTATTTTCTCATGGCCTTTCTTTTGGTCTTCTTCTTCTGGGACTCCTATGATTCGAATGTTGGGGCGTTTCACATTGTCCCAGAGGTCCCTGAGGTTGTCCTCATTTCTTTTGATCCTTTTTTCTTTTTTCCTCTCTGCTTCATTTATTTCCACTATTTTATCTTCTACCTCACTTATCCTATCTTCTGCCTCCGTTATTCTACTCTTGGTTCCCTCCAAAGTGTTTTTGATCTCATTCATTGCATTATTCATTTTTAATTGACTCTTTTTTATTTCTTCTAGGTCTTTATTAAACATTTCTTGTATCTTTTCAATCTTTGTCTCCAGGCTATTTATCTGTAACTCCATTTTGTTTTCAAGATTTTGGATCATTTTTATTATCATTATTCTAAATTCTTATTCAGGTAGATTCCCTATCTCCTCCTCTTTTGTTTGACTTGGTGGGCATTTTTCATGTTCCTTTACCTGTTGGGTATTTCTTTGCCTTTTCATCTTGTTTAGATTGCTGTGTCTGGAGTGGGCTTTCTGTAATCTGGAGGTCTGTGGTTCCTTTTTATTGTGGAGGATTTATCCAGTGGGTGGGGTTATACGATTGGCTTGTCAAGGTTTCCTGGTTAGGGAAGCTTGCGTCAGTGTTCTGGTGCGTGGAACTTGATTTCTTCTCTTTGGAGAGCAATGAGTTTTGAGATGGGTCTATGTGTTAGGTGTGACCTTGGGCAGCCTGTATGTTGACATTCAGGGCTATGTTCCTGCGTTGCTGGAGAATTTGCGTGGTATGTCTTGCTCTAAAACTTAATGGCTCTTGGGTGGTGGCTGGTTTCAGTGTAGGTATGGAGGCTTTTGGACAGTCACTTATTACTTAAAGTTCCATGTAGTCAGGAGTTTTCTGGTGTTCTTAGGTTTTGGGCTTAAGTTTCCTGCCTCTGGATTTCAGTTTTATTCTTCCTGTAGTCTCAGGACTTCTCCAACTATACAGCACTGATAATAAAACTTCTAGGTTAATGGCGAAAAGATTCTCCCCCGTTAGGGACACCCAGAGAGGTTCACAGAGTTACATGAAGAGGAGAAAAGGGAGGAGGGAGATAGAGATGAGCAGGAGGAGAAAAAGGGGGACTCAAGAGGAGAGAGACAGATCTACGCAGCTGTCTGTTCCCAGAGTGTTCTCCGTATCTCAGACACCTACAAAGATTCACAGAATTGGATTGGGAAGAGAAGGGGAAAGGAGGAAATAGAGGTGTCCTGAGGTAGAAAACAGAGAGTCAAGATTGGGAGAGAATAATCTTCGGTTTAAAAATAGGGCTTCTCTTCCTTTTTTTTTTTTTTGTAAGGTTATAGTGTATTGAAAATTAAAATTAAGGAGTAGTAGAGGAGTACTAGAGGACTTTAAAAGAAATAAGAGAAAAAGAAAAATAGAAAAAAGAAGAGAAAAGGAAAGAAAAAAAAGAAGAAAAAAGAAAAAAAAGAAAAAAAAAGAAAGAGAAAAAAAATTTTTTTTTCCTAATTAAAAAAAAATCGTAAAAATCTATGAAAATGAAAGTGAAGGAGTAATGGGGGAGTAATAGGGAATTTTAAAGGAAAATAAAAGAGAAAAAATAAAAAAAGAAGAAAAAAAAATTTTTTTTTTCTTCCTTACTTAGGAAAAAAAAAAAAACATGTAAAAATATATCTAGGAACTTCTCTGGAGCTGTTGCGGTCAGTGTGGGTTCGGCTCAGTTTCAGATAGCTCCTCGTTCCAGCTTACACTTCTCGATATCTATAGGGCCCTTCCGGTGTAGTCCATGTTTTCTACGGGGATTTTAATCTGTTGCACCAGTCCCTTCTGAAGCGGTTCCCTTTGTTTATTTGGCTTCTGTTTGCCGGTCTCTTCAGAGCCTCATTTCCGCCCTGACACAGGCGGGCGGAGGTGGACTCTTATTCAGGTAGCTAGTTCCGTCGCTCTGCGGGGACGGGCTGGCGCCGCGGGGAGGGGCTGGCGCTGCCGGGAGGGGCTGACGCTGGTTTCTCCGTCTGCGCTGCTCAGGCTCCCTACTGTTCTATATGGAGCGCGCCCCGCGCTGCGTGAGGTTCCAGCCCTCGGGTGTTCCACAAAAGCGCGGAACAAAAAGCTGCGCCTGCTCTCTGTGCCTTCCCCGTCAGAGCGGTCCAGGCAGCCAGGGGCTCGGTGGGCGCACTCTCCCCAGGTGTGGCGCATCCACTCCCTTCCGCGGACCCAGTTTCAGTTTCCTCTGGCGCCAGTCGGGTGCGCGCGCCTTCTGCCCTCCGCGTCCCCAGCCCCAGTCCCCGCCCGCGCTGGTCGGGTGCCTGCGCCCTGTGTCTCGCCGCGACCTTCCTCCCCCTGCCTCCTGCCTCCGTCGGGGCTGGGTCCGTCCGTAGCCTGCGAGCTCTTCTCTGGACTTTCTCGGTCCCTTTGTTCTGCAAACGCCGGCAGTGTGTTCCGGCCGGTTAATTTTCTCTCTCTCTTTTGGTCTCCCACAGTTCAAGTTGGCAACTCACAGAAGCTCCCTCCGATTGTCCTCAGGGCACTCAGGCCCGGACCCTACCCCAAGCAGTGCCGCCTAAGACTCCCTTCCCGGGACGGATCTCCGTCCTCAGCTCTTTTGTCTCACTTTTTATCTTTATATTTTGTCCTACCTCCTTTCGAAGACAATGGGCTGCTTTTCTGGGCGCTTGATGACCTCAGCTAGCGATCAGAAGTTGTTTTGTTAAGTTTGTTCTGCATTCAGTTATTCTTTTGATGAATTTGTAGGAGAGAAAGTGGTCTCCCCGTCCTACTCCTCCGCCATCTTGGCTCCTCCCTTCAATGGACATGAATTTGAGTAAACTCCTGGAGTTGGTGATGGACAGGGAGGCCAGGTGTGCTTCAGTCCATGGGGTCACAAAGAGTCGGACACAGCAGAGAGGCTGAGCTAACTGATACTGAGGTTTATTCCTAGAGTAGAAAACAATACTAGTGGTTAAATTTAGCTAATATTCAGCTATGAAATTTGTCTATATTGCTTACTGAAGGCCTGAAACCTAATCATAGGAGTCCT
Organism: Dama dama; assembly: GCF_033118175.1. Classification (NCBI taxonomy): domain Eukaryota; kingdom Metazoa; phylum Chordata; class Mammalia; order Artiodactyla; family Cervidae; genus Dama; species Dama dama. The sequence goes on from NC_083685.1 coordinate 31,608,782, forward strand.
GAAAACACTTTTTCCCCTCACATCTTACCAACAAATTACTTAAAGTTTATTTACAGCAGTTCATTTTACTCAGTAAATTATGTTTGGGTAAGAAGAAAAAATTACAAAGCACACTAAAAAGCAAAAAAAAAAAAAAAAAAAAATCAGTTTGAAAAGACAGAGCAAGTATCAGAACCAGAGTGAGATATGGCAGGAATGTTGTAATTATCAACCTAGGGAATTTAAGAAAACTGTTATTTATCTGCTAAAGGCTTTAGTGGAAAAAGTAGAGAACACATGAGAGATGGAAATTCTAAGAAAGAACCAGAAACAAATGCTAGAAACCAAGAAGACTGTAGCGGAAATGGAAAATGCCTTTGATGGGCTTGTAAGTAGACTGAACGATAGACTGGAGAGATGTCTGCTGGACATCTTACTGGAAATGTCCAAAGCTGAAAAGAACACAGTGTCTGCTCTCAAACCACAGTGGAATTAATCTAGAAATCAATAGCAAAAACAGAACTGAGAAATTTCAAGATCCATGGAGATAAACAACACACTTCTTTATAACACATGGTTGAAAGAATAAATCTCAAGACAAATTTTAAAATATTTTTAACTAAGTGAGAATGAAAGCACAACTTATCAACAGTTGTGGGACATAGCAAAAGTGATGTATGAAAGATATTTATATCATTGAATGCATGTATTATGAAGAATATTTAAAATCAATCATCTGAGTGTCTACCTTAGAAAACTAGAAAAAAATGAGCAATTAAATACAAAGTGCTCAGTCGCTCAGTCATGTCCAACTCTGTGACTCCATGGACTATAGCCTGCCAGGCTCCTCTGTCCATGGAATTTTCCAGGCAAGAATACTGGAGTGGGTTGCCATTTCTTTCTCCAGGGGATCTTCCTGATCCAGAGATTGAACCCATGTCTTTGCATCTCCTGCATTGGCAGGCAGATTCTTTACCATTAGCGCCAACTGGGAAGCCCAAAAAGTAAGTAGAAGAAAAGAAATAACAAAAATTAGAGAAGAAATCAATGAAAATTGAAAACAGAAAATCAATAGAGAAAATCAGTAAAACCAAAAAGAATAAATAAAAGGTATACTGATTGAATAGGAAGACACAAAATCTCTTTGTTCACAGATCATGTGATCATCTATTTAGAATATCTAAATCAACAAAATAATCCCTGCAATTAATAAGCTATTATAGCAAAGTTGTAAATACATGGTTAATATAAAAGAGTCAATTATTTTCCTATATATTAACAATGAACAAGTGGAATTTGAAATTAGAAACATAACACCATTTAATTAGCACCCCAAGGATGAAATAAGTCAATATAAAACTAACAAAATATGTTCAAGATCTATATGACAAAAATTATAAAACTGAGGAATGAAATCGGTTTTCATTTCTAAAATGAAAGAGAACTAAATCCATGGAGATGTATATCATGTTCATAAATAGAAAGGTGCAATATTGTTAAAATGTCTGCTCTTCCCAACTTAATCTATACATACAATGCAATTTCAATCAAAATGCCAGCCAGTTATTTTATGGACATAGACAAATTGATTCTAAAGTTTGCATGAAGAAGCAGAAGACCCAGAATAGCCAAAATGACACTAGAGAAGAACAAACTTGGAGCACTGACACGACCTAACTTCAAGACTTCCTATATGGCTACATAATCAAGTCAATGTGAAAGAATAAATTAGTATTGGTGAAAGAACAAACAGAGAAATGGAACAGAATGGAGAAGCAAGAAATAGACTCACACATGTACAGTCAACTGACTGTACAAAGGAACAAAGGAAGCAAAGATAGTCTCTCCAACAAATGGTCCTGGAATAAATGAGCATCAAAAGGCAAAAAGAATCCAGACACAAACTTTTTACCCTTCATGAATGTTGAATGCTAACTCAAAATATATCATAGACCTAAACGTAAAATACAGAGCTATAAAACTCCTAGAACAAAACATAGGAGAAGACCTAGTTGACCCAATACAACACCAAAGTCATGATTCATGAGATAATTGATAATCTGGTTTTCATTAAAATTTAATCAAAATAAGATCCTCTTTGACCCACCCCCTAGAGTAATGAAAATAAAAACAAAAATAAACAAATGAGACCTAATTAAATTTAAAAGCTTTTGCACAGCAAAAGAAACTATAAACAAGATGAAAAGACAACCCTACAAATGGAAGAAAATAATTCCAAATGAAACAACTGACTAAGGATTAATCTCCAAAATATACAAGCAGTTCATGAAACCAAATATCAGAAAAACAAACAACCCAATCAAAAAATGGGCTGAAGACCTAAACAGATAGTTTTCCAAAGAAGACATACAGATGTCCAACAAACACATGAAAAGATATTCAACATCGCTCATTATCAGAGAAATGCAAATCAAAACTACCATGAGGTATCACTTCACTCCAGTCAGAATGGCCATCATCAAAAAAATCTACAAATAATAAATGGTGGCTGGAGAGGATGTGGAGAAGAGGGAATCCTCTTACACTGTCGGTGGGAATGTAAATTGATATAACCACTTTAGAGAGTAGTGTGTGCGTGTGTGTGTGTGAGTGCAGTCACTCAGTCATATCCAGCTCTTCGTGACCCTTTGGACTGTGGCCTGCCAAATTCCTTTGTTTATGAGATTTTTCAGGCAAGAATGCTGGAGTGAGTTGCCATTTGCCTCCTCCAGGGTACCTTCCCAACCTAGTGATTTAACTCATGTCCCCTATATTGCAGGAGGATTCTTCCACCTCTGGGCTTTCCTGGTGGCTCAGATAACAAAGAATCTGCCTGCAATCCAGGAGACCTGGGTTTGATTCCTGGGTAGGGGAGATCCCCTGAAGAAGGGAATGGCTACCCACTACAGTATTCTTATCTAGAGAACTCCATGGACAGAAGAGACTGGCGGTCCACAGTCCTTGGGGTCGCAAAGAGTCAGACATGACTGGGTGACTAACACTTTCATTTCACTCTTTACCCTCTGAGCTATTGGGGAAGCCAATATAGAGATTCGTTTAGAAAAACTAATACTGAAACTGTCATATGACCCAGTAACCCCACTACTGGACATATACCCTGTAGCAACTATAATTGAAAAAGATACATGTACCCCAATGTTCACTGCAGCACAATTTACAATAGCCAGGACATAGAAGCAACCTAAATGTCCATCAATAGATGAATGGATAAAGAAGTTCTGTTACATATATACAATGGAATATTACTCGGCCATGAAAAGGAACAAATTTGAGTCAGCTTAAGTGAAGTGAATGAACCTAGAGCCTGTTATACAGAGTGAAGTAAGTCAGAAAGACAAAAACAAATATTGTATTAACACATATATATGAAATTAGAAAATGGTGCTGATGGACCTATTTTCAGGGCAGGAATAGAGACACAAATGTAGTAATGGACCCGTGGACACAGTGGGGGAAAGAGAGGGTGGGTGGAATCGAGAGAATAACATTGACATATTTTCTCTTTCTTTCTTTAAAGTTGCTCAGTTGTGTCCAACTCTTTGCAACCCCATTGACTATACAGTCCATGGAATTCTCCAGGCCAGAATACTGGAGTGGGTAGCCTTTCCTTTCTCCAGGGGATCTTCCCAAGCCAGGGATTGAACCCAGGTCTCCTGCATTCTTTACCAGCTGATCCACCAGGGAGGCCCAGGAATACTGGAGTGGGGAGCCTACACCTTCTCCTGCAGATCTTCCTGACCCAGGAAATGAATCAGGGTGTCCTGCATAGCAGGTGGATTCTTTACCAAGTGAGCTATGAGGGAAACCTATATTGATATATATACACTACTAAACATAAAATAGATAGACAGTGGGAAATGTCTGTATAGCACAGGGAACTCAGCTCAGTGTTCTGTGATGATCTAAAGGGCTGGGAAGGAGGTGGGGTGGGAGGGAAGTTCAGGAGGGAGGCGATATATGAATCATTAAAGATGTTTCATGTTGTCGTATAGCAGAATGTTGTAATGCAACTATCCTCTAATTAAACATAAGCTTCAAATGTAAAATAAAAATTTTAAACTTCTGCTTTGCAAAAAACAGTATCAAGAGAATTTCAAGACAAGCCACAGGCTGAGAGAAAATACTGCAAAGGACCACATGTGATAAAGGAACACTACCCAAAATACACAAAGAACCCTTGAAACTCAACAATAAGAAAACAACCAATTTAAAAATGGGTCAAACGTCTTAATGTATACCTCACTAAAGAAGATATACACGTGGCAAATAAGCATATGGACTGCTCCACATCTTATATCATCAGGAAAAGCAAATTAAAACTGAGATGCTACCACACACTTATTAGAATGGCCAAAATTCAAAAGATTGACGACACTAAATGCTAATGATGTTGTAGAACAAACAGGAACTCTCATTCATTGCTGATGGGAACGTAAGATGGCACAGCCACTTTGGAGGACCATTTGGCAGTCTCTTACAAAGCTGAGCATCCTCTTAGCACTCAGAAACTGTGCTTCTTAGTGTTTATCCAAGGAATCAAAAACATGTCCACACAAAAATCTGCACATGGATGCTTATTGTAGCTTTATTCATAATTTCCAAGAAAAAATACTATTCATGAAAGGTCCTTTGTTGGTGCACCTTTATATTACTTAGAATGGGCTCCTCTTCCTCAAGACAGTTTATTACCATCATAAGATATGATTTTGTTAAAGCAAGGCCCAGCACTGCCATCCACAGGAAATTATCATAATGTGTATACAAATATACAACGTCTTTGGTGTGTGTCCCCCTTGTCCCTGACTTAAGTAATGGCATAAACTGTGGTCTTGAGTCAGGTCAGCACAAGCATGTAAGTCAATTAAATGTTTCCTTTGATTAAAGTGATTTTTTATGGACTACCAGCTTCAACTAACATTTGCATGCTAAGTGTTCAGAGCAGTGCAGAGAATACAGTGAGTGGTATTGACTTCATCAGAGATTATAAGAGTAGTAACCCATGTGATCCACCAAAAAATTCTTTGAGATATATACTCTGAATACCAACTAGATACTAAAATGAAATGTGATGCTCTTAAAAACATCACATTCTGCAAAATTTTGCACTAAATCTATCAGGGTTTATGGTGGAGACAGGGTTCAAAGGAAATGGTTCAAAATGTACACAACTTTCTAAGCAGTGCATTAATAAAATCAACTTAAAATAACACATTTTTAAAATATGGTAATTACCTAATAATCAAAGAAATGATAGTGTGTGTGTAGTTTGCCTCTTTCTCTAGAATATAGAAGAAACGCTATAGAAACACAGGACAGAGGGTGGTGGGACGAATGGGGAGATTGGGATGGACATATATACACTACTATGTATAAAATCGATTGCTAATGAGATCCTGCTGACAGCACAGGGAACTGTACGCAGTGCTCTGTAATGACCTAAATGGAAAGAAAATCCCCAAAAGAAGATGTTTGCAGTGTATACATATGACCCACTTTTCTCTTTCAGCTCTGATTCACTTTGCCGTACAGCAGAAACTAATGCAACATTGTAAAGCAACTATACTCCAATAAAAATTAATTAAAAAAATAAAACAGGGCTTTACCTTCCTAAAGATGTGTAGTTTGAGGGCCTGAGTTGGGTATGAGAAAGGATGACGGTGCACAGAGCCACACGCACCGAAGTCAGGAAGGAGCCTGCAGACAATCACTGCAGTGCAGACTGTAGGGTTCGACACCCCAAGTCTGTGATACACGCACAGTCATAGCAGAACAAGGGCATCATCCCCTGTTTGCAAATGAGGAAACTGAGGTATAGAAAGGTTGAGAAACTGGCCTGAGGTTGACAACCAGTAGTGCAGAAAACATGATTTGAACCACTTTGTTGAACTGCCTCTGTCAGATTTCACAAAGGGTGTCAAGAGTGAAACCCTCCCCTGTACCAAAGCACACATAATGAGACCTCAGGAAGTAGCTACTGATTGAGTGAATGATTCAATTTTTTCATATAATGAGGGGATAAATAATATTTCCCATTCTCAGGTTCTACAGTAACTCCTGAGAGGCTTTGGGGGGCGGGGGGGGGGGTTGTTCTTTCACCTTTTTTTTTTTTTTTTTTTACAAATTTTCCTATTGGCTATTCTTTTTTTCAGCTTTCTTGAGGAATATTTGAAAAATACAATCATAAGGTATTTAAAGTGTCCATCATTATGATTTGATATTCGTGCATTGTGAGGGGAAAATTAACACATACATCACATTGTTCCCCTTTTTTGGTGAGAATATGCTTTACTCAGTTAGCAAATTTTAATTGTACAATACAGTGTTATCAACTATAGTCATCATTTTCTACATAATTCCTCAGACCTGATTCACCTTATAACTGAAAACTTGTACCCTTTTACCAATGCCTTCCTATTTCCTCCACCTCCCAACCCCTGGCAACCACTTTTCTACTCTTTGTTTTTATGATTTGACTCTTTTTTCAGATTCCGCATATTTATGGGGCTCCGTGCAGTATTTGTCTTTCTCTGTCTGGCTTATTTAATTTAACATAATGTTCTCCAGGCTTATCCACTTTGTCATAAATTATATTATTACCTTCTTTCTGAAGGCTGAATGATAGTCATATATATACATATATATCAACCACATTGATAGTGTATATATATATATATATATCACATTCTTTTGATCCATTCATCCATTAAGGGACATTTAGGGTGTTTCCATAATTTAATTATTGTGAATAATGCTGCAACAAACACAGGAGTACACATAACTCTTCAAGATGAGGATTTAATTTCCTTTGGATATATGCCCAGAAGTCAAATTAGCTGGATCATATGATAGTCCTAGTTTTAGCTTTCTGAGGAACTTCAATGCTGTTCTCCACAGTGGCTGCATGAATTTCCATTCCCACCAGTAGTGTAGAAGTGTTCCCTGTTCACACCCTCACCAGCATTTGTATCCCTTTGTGTTAATAGCCCTCCAAACCAGTGGGAAAAAACATATTGTGGTTTTGTTTTGCATTTCCCTGATAATTAGTGACATTCAGTGCCTTTTCATGTACCTGTTGTTCACTTACAAGTCTTCTTTGGGAAAATGTCTATTCAAATCCTGAAGGGCCTTATTCATAACAGGTAGGTGAAAACTGTGCATCGATTGAGTCTGTACATTCTGAATTCAGAGAGTACATTCACTGTAGCCAACAGGTGCACCTGGCTTTGGAAAATAATCTAGTCATATTACTAAGGATACAAGAGCAAAACTCAATGAAGATAGCAGATTTGATGCAGAGCTTAATAATTTTCCTGTTTGTTGGCACTCCAGTTCATTCCACAAACTTAAACAGAGAAATGAATTCTGGTCTAATCTTACAGTAGGTTTTATACTATCTATTCATTGCACTATTCTTTGATATCAAATGCTCACTTTGCTGTCAGCCGCGGGAGTTACTATTCATCCTCTGAACAATGGAAATGACTCCCAGGAGGTAGGGAATTACCTGTCTTTCTCAAAGCAGCTCACCACACACCCAGGCATGTTGATCTGAAGGCAAGATCTGCTCCAATAGCCTGGTGCTGCTATGTGATGTTCGGAAAAAGACAAAACTGTGGAGGCAGTAAATAGATTGGTGTTGTGGAGATTGGGGAAGGAGCGGTAAATAGGAGAATCACAGAGGACTTTTTGTTTGGGGACAAATAGGAGAATGGCAGGGGACTTTTTTTTTAAATCACAGAATATTTTTTATTTTGTACTGGAATATAAACAATTAACAATGTTGTGATAGTTTCAGGTGGACGGTGAAGGGACTCAGCCATACATATACATGTATCAATTCTCCCTCAAACTCCCTCCCATCCAGGCCAGCACATAACATTGAGCAGACTTCCATGTGCTATACAGTAGGTCCTTGCTGGTTATCTGTTTTAAGTATAGCAGTGTGTACATGTCCATTCCAAACTCCCTAACTATTCCTTCCCCTCATCCTCCGCCTGGTCAACCATAAGTCCATTCTCTAAGCCTGTGAGTCTCTTCTTTTTACAAGTTCATTTGTATCATTTCTTTTTAGATTCCACATATGAGGGATGTCATACAATACTTCTCCTTCTCTGTCTGACTTACTTCACTCAGTATGACACTTTCTAGATCTACCCATGTTTCTACAAGTGGCAGTATTTCATTCATTTTAATGGCTGAGTAATATCCCATTGTATATATGTACCACATCTTCTTTATCCATTCCTCACAGAGGATTTTTAGGGCAGTGAGAATACTCTATATGACTTTATAATCACAGATTGTACATTTCATTATACATTTGTCCCAAACCATAGATGGCAAAAAGTTGGACACTACTAAAGTGATTTGGGATGGATGGATAGATTGTATAACACCAAGAATGAACCCTATGGTATACTATGCATTCTGTGTGATAACAGTATGTCAGTGTAGGTTCCATTGTAACAAATGTCCCATCTGGCGAGGGATGTTGATAATTGTGGAGGCTGTGCATGTGTGAGGGTCAAGGGTATATGAGAAATTTCTGTACCTTCCTCTTAATTCTGCTGTGAATCTAAAACTGCTCTAAAAGTAAAGTTTTAAAAGATCTTTTAAAATAACCAAGTGCCCTAATTCCTCCCGCCCCTTCATTCTCTCTCCATCTCTTTTCTGTTTAGAAACAACTTAAATTTACAGAGTAAAAAGAAGCGGTATATATAGAGTCATTCAATTATAGGCCAGATATTGGTTCATTTTGTTTTTAAGCACATATATGCTATATTTTTCAAGGAAAATAAATTGATTAGTTTCTTACCTTTGGCCTCATATCAAGAAATTACATTTCAGATGTAGTGTATAAAATTCTGAAAAGTCATATCCATGTGTTCAAACTAACTCTGGGGGATTTGAGTGTTTAGATTTTTGTTTCCAAGTTTTAAAAATCACTTTGGTCATTAGAAATAGCTTTAGCTTTTTTTACTTACTAGATTACTGGTTTATTATAAAAGGACAAAATTCAGAAACTGCCAGATGGAAGAGCTGCACGGGGAAGGGCTGGGGAGGGAAGAGGTGGGGAAGCCCTCTCCCAGAGCCATTCTATCTGTTCTTCCTTTTGTTCACCAACAGAAATAGTGTTAATTTTTTACTACAAATATAAATCCATGAGCCAATATCTTCATCCACAAACACCTGAGCCACTTCTAACTCTGATATTTTCTGTTTACTGTCATTCCATGTGACTCTAGTGGTAAAGAACCCACCTGCTGATTCAGGAGATGCCTGAGACATGGTTCGAGCCCTGGGTCGGGAAGATCCCCTGGAGCAGGGAATGGCAATCCATTCCAGTATGCTTGCCTGGAGAATTCCATGGACAGAAGAGCCTGGCGAGCTACAGTCCATGAGGTTGCAAAGAGTCGGACACAGCTGAAGTGACTTAGCTCGCATGCACAAAGGAAAACAAAAGGGGCTTCCCAGGTGGCACGCAGTGGTAAAGATCCCGCCTGCCAATGCAGGAGACGTAAGAGACTTGGGTTCCATCCCTGGGTCAGGAAGATCCCCTGGAGGAGGGCATGGCAACCCAATCCAGTATGCTTGCCTGGAGAATCCCTTGGACAGAGGAGTTTGGTGGGCTAATGTCCATAGGGTCGCAAAGAGCCAGATATGACTGAAGCAACTTAGCAAGCATCTGCAAAACAAAAGAGAGAAAAATGCCCTTTCAAATTCAGGCCTTCCTTTTTGATTTTGAACTAAACATCTTTGAGTGTTTTGTTTGTTTGTTTTCATTAGAACGAGAGACTTTCAACACACACGTTCACACGTGAACACATATGCGCACACACATATGCTGTTTCAGCCACATAACCTTGTTACTATGAGATGGTCTTCTTCCTGCTCTCCCCAGCCTCATGTCATCTTTCTGACAGAGGCACAAGAGGTCATGGAAGGCCATACTTCTGAAGCTTTTTCCAATTTTTAAAACCTCCTCAGCCATTTCACAAGGGGCTGCAATTTTAGGCACACAAGTAAGATATTTGAGGCTGGCTCCGTATGGCTCTGCACAGTAATTGAAAAATCCTGTGAAGTTGTATCATTTGGCAAGAAACCTCTAGACCTGACTCTGAGTCTGCTTAAGCAAAACCAGAAGCATTACAGAAGAATTTTTTATCTGCTCAAGTCAAATTCAGTAGCTATTTTTCATTTATCTTTATGATGGTGGAATAGCACAGTGGTTACGAATACAAGCTTTGATGATACATTGTTCAGTCACCTGCTGGTTGGGTGGGGCTAGAAAATTGGCTCAGACAGTAAAGAAAAGTTGTTTAGTGTCCCCCAATTTTATTTCTCTTATAATAAAATGAGGAATCAAGATCAGTAATTTGTGTAAAGCATTGACACAGTGCCTGGCAATAGCAATTTATTTAATAAATAATAAATTTTATTTATTAAAATAGTAGAGTAAACCACAGTTACAGTCTTTGCTAATATACACAGCATATCCAGATCACAGATCCTCAAAACATTGGAAAATAACTCTTAGAGACACTTTGCAGTGGGTCTGTTGCCACAAACTAGACACAGCCTGAGGGAATGCATTTTAGTTCAGGTTTAGTAGAATTAAAATTCCACAGATTAATTGAAAAATTCATGAAAGGCAAGCAAGGAAAGTTATACACACTGTAAAGTTATTCTCTATAACTTTCCTTAAAATTAGAGTTTTTCCACAGAATAGTCAATAAGACTTGCTATGAATGAATCATGTTTTATAACCAAAATATTTGTGATACATTCATATTAAGTATTTCTAGGTACTTTAAAGAAACTATGAGTGTAGACAAATATTTTAAATTTTAATACAAATTTTAAATTGATACACTGAGGACTTTTGAACTAACCATTACCAAACTAAGTCATCCGTCATGTCAGACATTTAATGTTAATAAAAAAAAAAAAAAAAGAAGAGATATAGAAGACAAACTTATGGTTACCAGGCATAAGGGATAAATTGGGAGATTGAGATTGAGGTATGCACGCTACTATATATAAAATAGATAGCTAATAAGGATCTGCTGAATAGCACAGGGAACTCTACTTAGGGTGCTGTGGTGATCTAAATGGGAAGGAAATCTAAAAACGGGGAATATGTGTATTTGTAGAACTGATTCACTCCGCTGTACAGTAGAAGCTAACACAACATTGCAAAGCAACTATACTCCAATAAAAAGTTTTCTTAAAAAACCATGATTCAGTGAAATACATGAACTTTGTTAGAAATTCAATGTATCTCAAATTGGGTACTAGGAACTGGGAATTACAAGATAGAATCCTCACCTTTAAAGAATTCATAGCTGAAAGAGGAAACAGACAACAAAGTAATAATTTACACATACATTTTTAAGTTCTGTAATAGCTATAAGTTTAAATAGTTGAGGGAAGCAAAAACAGGGGCAAGAAGAAATCCTAGTGGAGTGGGGAGATGGTAGGAGCCTGCAAGCTGGAGATCATCCTCAAACTGTCCCTTACAGAATGAGTAAGAAGTTTCCATGCTGACAGAGTGAATATAGCATGGAGGAGTGGACATACTGTGTGACATACTTGTGCCTTCTCACACACTGGTCTTTAAATCACCAAAACACCACACAGAACTTTCCCACAGGGCTCAGAAATGCAGGTTTAGAGATAACAGTGCTCCTCAACCTCATATCCCTCCCACACTGCTCACTAATTCATCCCCGATGTACCTGTCCCTGCACTTCTGCTCCATACCCCAGCTTTCATAGCTACATCTTCCCCCTCAGTATTTGTGACCTGATGGATGGTTGGAAATTTCTTAGACTGTGGTATACCCACAAGATTTTGGGCTTCATTTTTTCCTTTCATACATAGAGAATCACAATCAATATTTTAGAATATTCCCTCTCAGTTTATTTCCTAAATAAAGACACATATAGTTATTGATTGGATATATGCATCCACACATGGTGAGAAGCAAAGGATAGAACTAGTGACTGTCATACAAAGAGAAGTAAGTCAGCAAGCAAAAAATGATTATGGTACAGATAAACCTATTTGCAAAACAGAAATAGAGACACACACATAGAGACCAAATGTATGGACACCAAATGGGGGAAGGTGGGTGGGATGAATTGGGATGTTGGAATTGACATGTATACACTACTGTGCATATAAATATATAATCAATGAGAACCTGCTGTACAGCACAGGGGACACTACTCAGTTCAGTTCAGTTCAGTCGCTCAGTCGTGTCCGACTCTTTGCGACCCCATGAATCGCAGCACGCCAGGCCTTCCTGTCCATCACCAACTCCTGGAGTCCACCCAAACCCATGTCCATCGAGTCGATGATGCCATCCAACCATCTCATCCTCAGTTGTCCCCTTCTCCTCCTGCCCCCAATCCCTCCCAGCACCAGGGTCTTTTCAAACGAGACGGCTCTTTGCATCAGGTGGCCACAGGATTGGAGTTTCGGCTTCAGCATCAGTCCTTCCAATGAACATCCAGGACTGATCTCCTTTAGGATGGACTGGTTGGATCTCCTTGTAGTCCAAGGGACTCTCAAGAGTCTTCTCCAACACCACAGTTCAAAAGCATCAATTCTTCAGCGCTCAGCTTTTTTTATAGTCCAACTCTCACATCCATACATGACCACTGGAAAAACCATAGCCTTGACTAGACGGACCTTTGCTGGCAAAGCAATGTCTCTGCTTTTTAATATGCTGTCTAAGTTGGTCATAACTTTCCTTCCAAGGAGTAAGCATCTTTTGATTTCATGGCTGCAATCACCATCTGCAGTGATTTTGGAGCCCAGAAAAATAAAGTCAGCCACTGTTTCCACTATTTTCCCATCTATCTGCCATGAAGTGAAGGTACCAGATGCCATGATCTTAGTTTTCTGAATGTTGAGCTTTAAGCCAACTTTTCCACTCTCCTCTTTCACTTTCATCAAAAGGCTCTTTAGTTCTTCACTTTCTGCCATAAGGTTGGTGTCTTTGCATATCTGAGGTTATTGATATTTCTCCCGGCAATCTTGATTCCAGCTTGTGCTTCCTCCAGCCCAGTGTTTCTCATGATGTACTCTGCATATAAGATAAATAAGCAGGGTGACAATATACAGCCTTGATGTACTCCTTTCCTTTGAAACAGTCTGTCATTCCATGTGAACTAAATGGGAAGGAAGTCCTAACAAGGGGATGCATGTGTAGGCAAAGCTGATTCACTTTGCTGCACAGCAGAAACTAACTCAGCATGTAAAGTGCCTTGACGGACTGGAATCCAGCAATATGAGCCCAGAGCAACTTCAGATTTCAACATAAATAAATGAAGCATGGCCCCTTCTATAAATAAATGAGAAACAGAAATATAAAGCCACCTTTGATTAAACTAGAGAAATTTGATCCTCCAAATCATAAAACAAAAGAAAGTGGACAAAAAGTTGAGACAGACAGGAAGGACAAATGCAAACAGAGAACAAGCTTTGTGAGAAAAGCTCACAAACATTGGGCAGGGCATGTGTGAGATAAAGTGGGTGGCATGCCCTGGCATAGCTTTAGGAACTATTTCATACTTGAAACAAGATAAATGACATGTTTAGGCTAATAGTAAGACTCTCTGGGTTATATTTGCTATCAAGTGTAAAATATCTCAGACAGTGGAGGTAATTTAGGAAACACCCAGGCAAGCTAGATTTGGGCAACCATCTGAGTGGGAGATAAGGTTGATTAAAACCAGACTACAGTGCTATTTTTAATTGACTAGAAAGGAATAAAAGCAAAAGGAATGTATTTATCCCCATGGCAGGGATAGAAATCTCTTTATCAAACTCCCCTGAAAAGAGCAATTCTGGAACAGTTCAGGAACAATTCACCTTTCAAAACTAAAAAATAATGAAAAAAGAAAACTGTATAAGATCTGTTTTTTTAAAGGGGAAAGCAATAAGGAAAATAAATGGTATGTAGACTAGTTACTGAACATGGAGAAAATAAAAACTGTAGCCAAATACAAGCTGCTTTATATGAAAAGTATAAAGAAGCAAATGCCTGTTTAAAATGAAAACACAAATCAGAGATACTAGAATTCAGAGCACTCATGGCAAAACAGCTGAAGGTGGAAAATAAGATAGATCAGCTCAAAAAAGAAGTGCAAGGGGGAAAAAAAGTCATCACAGGAATGAGAATCAAATTGGAAGCACCACAACAAAAAATTATACACAGTAAGAAAATAGAGCACAAGGACTTCCCTTGTAGTCCAATGGTTAAGAATCAGCCTTGCAATAGCAGGGGACCTAAGTCTGATCCCTGGTCGGAGAGCTAAAATCCCACGTGCTGCAGAGCACCTAAGCCCACGTGGGCAAATACTGAGCCCATATGCCACAACTAGAGAATCTGTGGGCTGCAGTGAAAGATCCCACATGGTGCAACTAAGACTGCTGCTGCTGCTGCTAAGTCACTTCAGTCGTGTCCGACTCTGTGCGACCCCATAGTCGGCAGCTCAGCAGGCTCCCCCACCCCCGGGATTCTCCAGGCAAGAACACTGGAGCGGGTTGCCATTTCTTTCTCCAGCAACTAAGACTAGATGCACCCAAATAAATAAATAATTTTATAAAAAGAAACTAGAACACAGTTATACAAAAACTGAGTAAAATTAAAAGAGCAAGGATTTTTAAACATTATAAAGGAAATGGTAGTTTAGGCAAATAGGTGAAAGAGACCCAACATTTGCATATATAGTGTTACCAAAGAAGAAAACCAGAGAACTAGGGGGAAAAAATAGCTGAAGGAAACGTTCTAGAAATAAAAGAAGCAAATCATAGATTGAAAGGAGTATTTCCACAGGAAAATAGAACCACATTAATAAATTATAATAGTAATAATAATCATTTATATTTATGTTTTACAGGTAGTATCTCATTTAATCCTCGCAACACTATCAATATCTGCATTTTCAATTGTACTAAAACTAAATTAGAGAAATGTGTCTAAGCAAAATGATCTAGTGACTTCTATAGTAAGAATTCTGGCTAACTGTGACTCCTCAAGAAAAAAAACATTTACTGTTAGAAGACTGTAGAATAACACTCACAAAGCCCTCAAACAAAGAATTTTATATACAAACAACCCAATTTATACACATACAACTCAAAAATTTTATACACAGCCAAACTGTCATTCAAGCATAAAGACAACTGAAAAATACTTTTCAATATTTTAAAACCCAGAGAACAAAATTTGCTTAAACCTACTGGAAGATAAACTTCAGCCAAACATGTAATGAATAGAAAAGTTACCTCTTGTAGCTCAGTTGATAAAGAATCTGCCTACAATGCAGGAGACCCATGATCAATCCCTGGGGTGGGAAGATCTTCTGGAGAAGAAAATGGCAACCCAGTCCAGTATTCTTGCCTGGAGAATCCCATGGACTGTAGCCTGCCAGGCGTATAAGTGACTAAACCACTAAACAACCATCACGCTGCAAAAGGATCAGCATTGAGTATTGATTCCATAAGACCAAGAACAAAACAACTATATTTTCAGTTTACATTGCCAAAACCAAGTCAAAAGATAAATTAAAACATGGCAAAAAAAGAAATCAAAACACAAACCAAGAATGTTTATAATATGGTGATTGTTCCCATACTATAAGTGTGTTAAATTGAATTATTTCTCAAATTTTCAATTCTCCTCCCATAGAGTAATCATACATCCTCTGCCTTGTTGGATACAGATGGAGCCATCTTTGATTTTACCAATTGATTAGGGGCAGGATTGACATGCGTCATTTCCAAGCATTATGTAATCTTTTTGTTTGGATTCTCTTGCCGAACACAAGATTTTTGAGATTTGCTCATGCTTTGACATACATCAGTAATTCGTTTCTTTTTGTTGCTGGTTCATAATACATCGTGTGAGTAGACCACAGTGTGAGTATCTGTCTTCCTGCCTTACCTGCACGGCAGTCAGGCCTCCTGTGTCCAGGGGGTTATGAGTATAGCAGAAACTTATTTCTTCATGACAGTCATTTCTGTGTCTGTGTGTCTTACCCTACCTGCTCGACAAACATCCAGGTACCATTAAAACTATCACAGATCACTGATACTGGGATTTATCATTTTAAAGTTTTGTAGAGCATACAAACCAGTCAATCCTAAAAAAAATCAATCCTGAATATTCATTGGAAGGACTGTTGCTGAAGCTGAAGCTCCAATACTTTGGCCACCTGATGTGAAGAGCCGACTCATTAGAAAAGAACCTCATGCTGGGAAAGACTGAGGACAAGAAGGGGATAACAGAGAATGAGATGGTTGGATGGCTGACTCACTGGTTGGATGGTTGATCACTGACTCAATGGACATGAGTTTGAGCAAGCTCCAGGAGACAGTGAAGGACAGGGAATCCTGGCGTCCTGCAGTTCATGGGGTCACAAAGAGTCAGACATGACTTAGTGACTGAACAACAGCAATCAATTTGATAACTGAAATCGATGTTTTATTCTCAGTTGCATCACTTGACTACATACGTATCGTACAGTTTTCTCTATATACTTGGTTTTTCATATTTCTTTGTTGAAGAATTCTTTTCATGTATTTTGTTCATTATTTTGTTTTGCCTCTGTGTTGGTCTCCCTTTTGCCTCAAATGAGAATGCCCATACCGTGTCTGGCTCTCTCAAGTAGTGCCAGAATCCAGACTTGCTGGGAAGACAACAAACAGTACATATGGCAGAAAAAATGATGCATTTGGAGAGCAGATGGAGATGCAGGTAGAAGCCAATAGGTGAAAGATCATATTATACATGTGCAGGAAATTGTGTGTAGAGAGAGCAATGTGACAGCTGAAGGGATGGGCAGGACTGGAGTACAAACAAGTTAGTTGCCAGTTATTACCCAGGATAGACTGAGACTGTCAAGGAAAGCACATCCAAGACCAAAAGGACAAGTCTTATCAAACAGAGCCAAGACCATGGAAAGATGACAAAACTGCAAGACAGATACAGAGGCTGGAACAGAACACAAAGAGTGATTGGGGTCAGAATGAAGGAACACACGCCTTAAGATGACCCAAGTGAACCAAGCTGATGGTGACCAAATGCAGACACAGAGCAAACCCAGGTGATTAGGATGGAAATGAACAAATCCAGTCTCAGGAAACCATGGAAACAAGGATTATGTACCCAAGAATTTTTAACAAAAGAATACTAATTAGTAAAAAAGTAAATAAAATAGGATTAAAGTTTGGAGGTGATTAATATGTTAATGGCATAAATTGTGGTGATGGTTTCATAGATGTACACTTATCTCCAAACTCAAGTTGTGTGCATTAATATACATATACATACATATTAGAGAGAGAAAGAGAGTTTTTATTTCAATAGAGTTGGTTTTTAAGTGACGAACCAATGTGTGGGGAAAGAGTGGGAAGGAGGAATATGAAGCAGTTTTTGTGAGAAATTGGAAAAAGGATTTACAGACACAGTAGGAATTCACAGATTTGTAATGGAGCTAATCATTATGCTCTGTATGATTTTCTACCAACATTGAGAATACCAGGAGCAACAATGAAGATAGTGGGGAAATTCCAAGTTATAATGTACAAATTCTTTAACTGTCATGAAGCTAGATAGTTTGTCCTTTTTTTTTTTTTTTTCCCATTTATTTTTATTAGTTGGAGGCTAATTACTTTACAATATTGTAGTGGTTTTTATCATACATTGACATGAATCAGTCATGGATTTTCATGTATTCCCCATCCCAATCCCCCCTCCCACCTCCCTCTTTTTTTAATCAACCAGATTGTAAATTCCTAGAGAGTGGGGACCTGTGTTACACAAGTTCTCATACCTTACAGATGAGCATTTAATATGTAGGTATTAAACATGATGCTGATATTCCTGTCCTATTTCTTTAAGTCCAGGCTACAATAGTGTTGAAGACATCCAGTGTCACAAAAAGTTCATGGTTCATTCCCATCACATAAACTGAAATATCTTTCCTACTTTATTTGTACACATTGTAATCAAAATGCTTGCTGCATGCTCAGTCACTTCAGTTGGGTCCATCTCGTTGAGACCCCATGGACTGTAGACCCCCAGGCTCTAAAGTCCATGAGATTCTCCAGGCAAGAATACTGGAGTGGGTTGCCATTTTCTTTTCCAGGGGATTTTCCCGACCCAGGGATCGAACCTGCATCTCTTATGTCTCCTGCATTGGCAGGCAGGTTCTTTACCACTAGCACCACCAGGGAAGCCCCCTAATCAAAATGTTCAACTCCAAACAATAAAACTCATATAACATAAAACATTAAATGAAAAGTAAAAACTTGAGACTTCCCAGGCAGTCCAGTGGTTAACACTTTACCTTCCAATGCAGGAGGTTCAGGTTCAGATCCCACATGCTTCGTGACCAAAAAACCAGAACAGGAGCGATATTTTAACAAATTCAATAAAGATTTTTAAAATGGTCCACATCAAAAAATCTTTCAAAAAAATCAAAAACTACCCTCTGAATTTCTTTCCAAATGTATAATAGCAATTACCCAGCCCTCTGGTAGACACATGGGTCAGAATGGGTAGCAGGTAGAGAAGTGGTGCTGATTCCTGCAGCCCATCACAAATTGAGAAAAAGACCTAGACCGATGGACAGAGAGACCCAGAGATGGAACAAGAGAGACTCAGAAAGGAGAAGCAGAGGAGAGTATTAACACGTCAAGGAAAGAAAGCACAGGAAGCAGAAAGCATCTCTGGCAACTGTTTATGATAAAAGTGTGGCTTCAGGGCAGAGAAAAAACTTTAGGATAAAGGGTTTTGGGCCTTCGCCAATCAATAGAAATTGATCAGAGGCCAGACAAGAAATTCAGGCAAGGCTTTACTGGGGCCTCTACTGCGGCACTGGAGGGTGAGAACAACCAACAGGTTCCCTTGCTCACTCACTCCCCAAGAGGGGACAACTTGTTCCTTATATGGGGTGAGGATAGGACTATGTCCAGGGGTCAACCTGGAGGGATAGCTTAGGTGGTCTGCCCAACCCTTAAGATGTGTTGTTTCCAGGGGGCATGAACAGTACCCTGCTTTTTCTCCAACACCCAATTTTTGCTCCAGGTTCTTCAAAAGTGGCAGTTGGATTGTTTGATCTCTTTGTATCTTTGGTCTAGAATTTGCCCCAACTGCACATGCATGCATTTTTGGTCCCATACAGGTTTTTTTGTATTTCATTGCTCAAGGAGAGGTGTATCCAGGTGCCAGAACTGCAGCACTGCAGCAAAGGGTCCCAGGTCTCAAGCTGTCTCAACAGGATGGATTTTAAGCCCTGTAAATTGGGGATCTTGAGGTGAGTTCTCACCATGAGACGTATGACCAACACTCAAAGACAACCCAACTCAATAATAGAGTATCAGATTCATATCACCAATAAGAATAAGCTTGCTTTCCATCTAATTTAAGCTACACATGGTTTTCTTATTTAAAAGACATTGCAATTTGGAAGAACCACACTGACATAGGATATGAGGCTTAGATACAAAAGAAGCACTAGTAAAGTTCATGACCAGCATAAACTGCAGCCTAACTTTGGAGATGTCAGACAGCAAACTCTGATAAGTATCTCAGCATTAGTAACCTGTCTGGACCACTGCATTATTAGAGGTATTTGCTTCAGGCCACTTTGCATCCAGCCTCTGTGTTTCACAGACCATTTGTTCCAGGCTATGGCAACTACAGAAATAAGACATAACAAATAGGAAGCTTCCAATATCTCCTTGTCCTTAAATTAACAAGAGATGCTGAATTAGTAAATCATGTTAGTAAAATTCTAACACTATTAAAATTGTACCAAATGTGCTAGCAAATTTTAATGACAAATTGAGGGAAAGTCCATAAAACATTTTATTATTAATTTTATCAAGCATGATTCTTGAGAAATACTATACTCTGAGTTTAAATTTTAGAGAGTGATCTCAGAGCCAAATCATGACTCTAAAAGATCACAGACTCAATCTAAAAGACAAAATTTGTTTATAAAATATTTAGGTGGTGGTGGTTAGTAGCTAAGTCGTGTCCAACTCTTGCGACCCCATGGACTGTAGCCTTCCAGGCTCCTCTGTCCATTGGAATTCCCAAGCAATAATACTGGAGTATGTTGCCATGTCCTTCTCCAGCGGATCTTCCTGACCCAGGGATCAAACCCAGGCCTCTTACATTGCAGGCGATCTCCTGCACTGCAGGCAGAGTCTTTATCAACTGAGCCACCAGGGAAGCCCAAAATATTTAGGAGGGCCTATTTAAAAACACGTGATTTATTTAGAGTGAAACACAATGAGCAAATTCAAATGATTCTTGAAAAGTAATTTGAAAGAAGGAGTAATTCAATTTGCTCAAGAAAATTGGAACATTAGAGGGAAAATGTCAATGAACAGTAAATTCCATTTATCTGTTATTTCCGTTTCAAACAAGGAATAAACAGAGCATGCCATTTTCATGTCTGATTCTTATGAAACTTCACTGGCTTATGAATTCATTTAGAAGGTAGACAGTGTCATTAGTTTATATGAAATACCTAAAGTTCCAAGGATGAAACATAAACTTTTATTTGTACTGTGTCGACTTAATTTACATGTTCACAAGGAAGAACTGAGGTTCAAAGACATTAAAAGAACCATATAAGGTCAACCCAATAAATTCAATCAGAGGGAGAGGGAGAAATGAAGGGTAAGTTTACTAATCTAGTATCATAATACTGGGATTATCTCAGTATCCCAGAATCCCAGTAGTTTTCACAATAGCCTCTTTTTCCGTGAATGCATCCCAATTTATACAAATTATCATTCAAAACCCTTACCAGAGTTTCAAAAATCTCTTTTTTAAAAAGCAAACACATATACCTCTTTCAAAGCTCTGCTCTATGAGATTTCCAAGATTAATGGTAAAATTTAGTCTTTGACAGTGGTGGTTGGAAACAGTCATCCCTGATGGGGAAGAAGACATCCACATCCAATAAACCAAATATATTTTTCAAGAGCGATTCATGTTTATGGAAAGATCCACATGTAGTGTTTCCAAGTCTGCCTTTCTAGGCCAGCTGCTGTGTCTGTCATCAGACAAGTTGCATAAACCAGCACTTGGCTTTTCCAAAAATTGCCTGTTTTGCACCCACGAATCATATTGCTGACCTCATCAAGTGTTTGGTAACTCACCTGGCCATCAAAATTGGAGAGTTCTGACACAGCAAGGATAATGTGTGTTGATTAGGAATGGGTTCTATAGGGAAAATGGACTGCTTGTTTTCATGAGAATACTAGCCTCAGACTGGAAATTCTATAGTAATTTCATGCTTTCCTCTTTATCTACTGCAGAGATACATTTTAGATTATCAAAAAACAAAGACCAATATTACTATTTAAAAGATGGGCAAATATTTATAACTGAAACTCTGATCATAGACAGATTAGCCAGTATCTGGCACCAAAAATGCATTTGATATTTATTTAATGCCATAATTCCCAAGTGAACTTTACCAGTTACCAATGTTATATTATTATTCCTCAATATATGCCAGTCAAGAAGTCAACACCCAACATTACTTAACCTTTCTCCTTATTTAAATGATTTGCCCAAATCCTCAATGCCATGCCTTTCTCTAGACTGGGAAGTATTGGGTTTGTTACAGAAAAGCCTGAATGAACTTTTGGCCAACCGAATACTACACAGCTTTCAGACAGAGTCTACTGTTTTCCAGAGATGAGGAGTTATATCCATGTAAGACATCTGTGTGGACGCATCAAATGTTATTGGACTCTGAGACTTTCTGGTTTCTGTATTCCTGTTTTGTTAAATCCTATTTCCTGGCCTCTTATTCTAATTACATTATCACCTCCAGGTTTCTCCTCCAGGTCCTCAGTAGAGCTTCCTCATAGGAATTTTATATTCCTCATATTCCTCATAGGAATATTATAGCATGTATAAAACATTTGTGTAAAAACCAACTTACTGAGTGGAGTGGGTAGAAAAGGCCAAACAAAATACAATAGAGAGCTTCATAAACAAAATGAGATGTGCATTTTTCAGAGAATCATTTCATTGAAATAGGGGGACAATTAACCTAGTACTTTTATACAGCTATTTGACTCTTTTTGGAAAAAAACTTTTACAAAAATCTAATTTCCCCCCATATTCAATTTTTTAATGAATACAGTAAAACCAAAGCATTTTAACTGGTGCACTACTCTGTGACCTTCCTTAGTTTCACATGTGATTCTTGTGCAATTCTTATGTTGCAGAGACATGAAAGCAAAGCACTCCCCCACATTAAACTGGCATCATAACCTTCAAAGGAAACATAGAACAAGAACAGTCAACCTAAAACTGGAAACATTTACAGGAAGTATGCCTAAGAATATGAGATAGAGTTAAATAAATGCCTAAGACCAATCTGAGGAAGGACCACTAAGTTTTTAAGAGGTAGCATCTGATCATCCTCAGATTTCTCTGATAGCTCAGCTGGTAAAGAATCTGCCTTCAATGCAGGAGACCCCAGTTTGATTTCTGGGTCAGGAAGATCCCCTGGAGAAGGGATAGGCTACCCATGCCAGTATTCCTGGGCTTCCCTGGTGGCTCAGCTGGCAAAGAATCTGCCTGCAATGCAGGAGACATGGGTTCGATCCCTGAGTTGGGAAGATCCCCTTGAGAAGGGAACAGTTACCAATCCAGTATTCTGGCCTGGAGAATTCCATGGACTATAGTCCATGGGGTTGCAAAGAGTCAGACACGACTGAACAACTATCACTTTCAGAAGGATCTACTGAGATATTTGCTCTCTTACAGCACTGAGGCCACCGTTTCCCAAAAGTATTGATAATACTAACAAAGAATACTTCCCTTGTCAAAAGCATAACACTGTAAATTTAGATAGAACTGATTTCAAATCCCAACCACTGAAATGCCACTGAAGCTATGTGACTTTAAGCAAGTTGCTTAATTCTCCAAGTCTTAATTTCCTTGTCTGAAAAATGGGGATAATAATATCTTTCCTGTAATGACTATTACACAGAAAACCCTTGGTTCTGATATTTGGCACAGAGTACATGCTCAACAAATGTTAGCTAGAATGATAAACGTGAATAACATGAATAACTTGATATCCAGAAGCATTCTATTGGTTTCTTACCAGATTCCTTTGGTTCTCCAAGGAACTGACAGTGTGTCTTGCAATTTGGTGGACCCCTCTGGAGTGACAAAAGGGCCCTGCCTAAGAGACAGTAGGCTAAATTCATGGGACAGGCTAAGGCAGATGGTATTCTATTGATCAAAGAGGGGGAGAGAGTGAAAAACAGATATAAGTCTACACCAGGACAAGAGGACTGGCCATGGAAAACTATAAAAAGTTAACTATGTACCATAGCATAGGGGCTGATTGAACAGCACCATGGGAGTGGGGACTCCAGCGACATGGGACTCTTTAGAATCAAGAACTAAAGAGAAGGCAACTTCATGGGTTGGGTTATTGTCGGGTTTTGAGGATTTTGTTGTGTTTTTGTTTTAAGAAGTGGATTTATTTAGAGAGAAACATACTCCACAGGCAGAATGTAGGCCATCTCAGGAGAGAGCAGCCTTTAAATTTTATTTTATATCGGAGCATAATTGATTAGCAATGTTGTGTTAGTTTCAGGTGTAGAGCACCGTGAGTCAGATATGCATATACTTACAGTCTATTCTTTTTCAGATTCTTTTCCCATTTAGATTATTACAGAGTATTGAGTGGAATTCCCTGTGTGATACAGTAGGCCCTTGTTGCTCACCTATTTTAAACACAGTAGGGTGTATATGTCAATCCCTAACTCTTGGGTTGGGTGGTTGTGATGGTTGCTTTTGTTTGTCAACTTGACCAGGGATACCCAGACAGCTGGTGAAACATGATTTCTGGGTGTGTCTATAGAGGTGTTTCAGGAGGAGATTAGCATTTGAATTAGTGAGCTGAGTAAAACAGATGAACAGATGGCCTTCCTCAACGTGGGAAGGTGTTCGCAATCTTTTGAGGGCCTGAAGAGAACACAAAGGCAGAGGAAAGTTGAATTTCCTCTCTGTGGGACTGACTGAGTTGGGACATGCCCTTGGCATGCCTGGTTTTCAGGCCTTGCAACTCAGCTTTTAATCTACACCACTGATCCTGTGACTCATGGGTCTTTGAACTACATCACCAAGAATCCTGGGTCCCCAGGTGCAGATGGCAAACCGAGTGACTTTTTAGCCTCCATAATCACGTGAGCCGATACTCTAGAATGAAACTCTTTATATATGTGTGTGTGTGTGTGTGTGTGTGTGTGTGTGTATTCCCACTGTGTCATTCTGTCTCTGTCTCTCTTCTACCCTCATCCCTCTCCATTGATTCTGTTTCTCTGGAGAACCCTTACTCACATGGCAGTGTTAGCATATTTTCCCTTATACCCTGTATAAAAAGATGTGTCTTGGTAGCTCTCTCAGTTCTACAGAAGAACTAGGTCTAGAGGACTTAGAGTAGAAAAACCATGTTAACTATCTGAACTATGGATGGGATATTAACACTAAAGTTTTCTCATAGATTACCCATCTTCCAGCTAATGTAGTCCACCATGATTATAACTCACCAACATATATTTTCTGTATGATGCCCTGGATACATATCAATTGTGTGACTTCAATAAGGAAATTAGGGTTAGAGTTAGGGTTAGGGTTAGGGTTAGATTTAGACAATTTTTTTTAAGTTAGCTCCATAACCCTAGGTGCATAGCAACTGTGGTGGAGGGACAGAAATAAGAAATAAGAAGCCTTTCCCAATAAGAAGAATTCCCACCCAGTTAAGAGCAACACCTGGGGTCATCAGGATCTTGCCTGAGGACTCTGCACAGCTCCACAAGCACAAGCTACAGGGTCCATGGACCCCCTGGGACATAACATCACATGAAGCAACCTTTCAGCAGCATTACGACCATGGTACCCTGCTTCCCTGAGTCCATCATCTTGAAAATATTTTCCTAGGGAGACCAAATGCCAATATATTACATAAACCACACTTATAATATAATCCACCTGCAATGCAAGAGACCCCCGTTCGATTCCTGGGTTGGAAAGATCTGCTGAAGAAAGGATAGGCTACCCACTCCAGTATTCTTGGGCTTCCCTTGTGTGGCTCAGCTGGTAAAGAATCCACCTGCAATATGGGAGACCTGGGTTCAGTCCCTGGGTTAGGAAGATCCCCTGGAGAAGGAAAAGGGAATCCACTCCAGTATTCTGGCCTGGAGAATTCCATAGACTGAACTGTCCATGAGGTCACAGTCAGACATGATTGAGTAACTTTCACTTTCACTTATTCTTAGTATATGTGCTGCCGAAGCAAGCACCACTTTCACTTATTTCTTAATATTCTGTCATTTGTAATAACAAAATCATTCACTCATTGTCTCTTGTTATTCAGTTTTATAGATATTGTCTATAAAACACATCTTTGAAGCATAAATACTCAATTCTGACATTTATCACCTAGAAAGCATTTGTGTCTTCCTCTTGAGTTCTACAGTGTCTCAGTTTGTGTTCATAGCACCTACAGAGATGAGAAAGAAGACATCTAAAAACATTTAAATTTTATCAGGGTAGACAACAGGAAAATATCCAAAGGACTTATTCAAAAAGATTGCCAGAATTATCAAAGGAGGAAAAATTAGTACATACACACATGTTTGGGCTCCAGGCTTGACCCTGAGTGCTTTGTGAATGTCAGTATTTGGAAGAGACCTGCCTGAATAATTAAATGGTAAATCAACGAAAGTGAGATCTAAGACAGCAAAAATAATGAGTGCTTTTATATCACATCCTGAGCTCTTCACTTTGTTAAAGGTTCGTGTTTTCCAATTCCTCTTTAATTCAATGGGACAGGAAAAGGTTTATCTTTGTCTTTTTCCATCTCATTACTTCTAAATTATTTATCTCCTTCCTTCAAGTTGTCTTCATTTGATTTCAAATTCACTATTTTCTCCAAATCATTAACTGAAGTCTAAGAACATTTTTGACCCTCTGAGATAACCTGATGACTGACTGAAAAGTCCCTAACTCTCAGTCCTGAGTGTCACTTCCCCACCCACGCAATCTGTTGATCCATCATCCACTCAATCAATAAATGGCATGGGTAAGTGAGGAAGTGACGCTCAGGACTGAGAGCTAGAGAAATTTCCACACAGGGCTTCCCTAATGCCTCAGCCAGTAAAGACTCTGCCTGCAATGCAGGAGACCCAGGAGAGCTGGGTTCCATCCCTGGATGGGGATGATCCCCTGGAGGAGGAAAATAGCAACCCACTCCAGTATTCTTGCCTGGAAAAATCTCATGGACAGAGGAGCCGGGCAGGCTACAGTCCCTGGGGTTGCAAAGAGTCAAACATGACTGAGTGATTAACACTTTCACTTTCACCTCTAGCCAGTACACTTGCTTGCTACGTTTGCAGGATAAAGTACTGCAGACTGAGTGATTTAAACAAATGAGATTTATTTTCTCATAGTTCTGGAGGCTACAAGCCCAAAGTCCAGGTGTGAGCAGGGTTGGTTCCTTCTAAGGAATTCAAGGCAAGGATCTATCCCAGGCATATCTCCTTGGCTTGTAGTTGACCGCTGTTCCCCTGGGTTTCTTCATATCTTCTTGCTTCTGTGTGTGTCTGTGTTCACACTTCCCCTTTTTCATAAGTCATTTTGGGTTAGGGGCCTGTTCTACTCCAGTAAAACATCATCTTCGCTAATTACATCTTCAGGGTCTTTGTTTCCAAATAAAGTCACATTTTGCCGTCCTGAGAATTAGGACCTTAACATATGAATACGGGTACATTGAGAGGCAGACAGTTTAACCCATAATAGCCAACTGCAGGGCTAAATGCTGAGGACCAAAAACCTCATGCAACACCTCCCTCCTAGCAACATAACAAGAAGCCTCTGCCTTCTACTTTGTTGTAAAAACAAGATCAGTCAGCAGTTATCAGCTTTACATCTTTATTATAGATAATTCATCTCATGTTCCTTGTCTGTCCATCCTTCTGAAAGTGAATCCCACCCCTGTCCTAGATTCCAAACTTCTCCAACTATTCAGAGCCCTGAAAACACACTTACATATTCTCTCTCTAGCATTTTTACCTTTTCATTGACACACTTCTCTATGCTCGTAAGGAAGCAATGAATTTTCCATCCTGAAAGATCCATTCAGGGGGTCCTATTTGTTGTTCAGTCGCTAAGTCATGTCCAACTCTTTGAGACCCCCACAGACAGCAGCACGCCAGGCTTCCCTGTCCTTCACTATCTCCCAGAGTTTGCTCAAACCCATGTCCATTGAGTCAGGGATGCCATCCAACCATCTTCTCTTTTGTCACCCCCTTCTCCACCTGCCCTTAATCTTTCCCAGCATCAGGGTCTTTTGGATACACTGAGAGCTACAGTCAGAAATAAGACTCACTAAACAGAGGTTTCCAAACATTTCAGATGGTGATTCTTTCTCTTTCTCTCAGACAGTGTCGAAATTATTTTGTTCTGTCCTCTACCCACTTAGATTCATTGTCTGGTGGCCTACATATTTAAGTGATGAAAGTCAGATTAGCAAGAGAAAAGGAACACAGATTTTATTAGTGTCTTATGTGCAGAGGAGTTCACAAAAAAATACATGAAACCCAAGGAGGCACTTAGATTCAAGGGTTTATATACCATTTTAGCAAAGGAAAGGAGATTTGGACTTTGAAAGGCAATGGATTGTGGCAAAATGACTAAGAAATATATGGGAGAACTAACGGAAGATTACAGGACTGAGCGACTGAACTGAACTGAGCAGAAGATAAGGGTTGTTTAGTAAGATTGCTATGCAAGTTGTTTATAAGGATCACTCACCGCTTACTGAAACAAAAGAGGACGCCTTCACAAAGGGAAATTTATGCTCAACTTTTAGACAGAAAAGAAGGAAGAGAATTCTTCCTGCATCTGTAGATATTCATTTGCCCTCAGCTCAAAATAATCCTTATGCCAAATAATCCTTATGCCATTTTGGAATAACATGTCCTAACCCCCTTCAGTTTCCACATATGTGATTTTGAAAAAAGTGACTTTACATATTGTGTTGATTTGTCCACATTTCTCACTCCTAATGAATTCGTCTTCAGTGTGCACAAAGATATAACTTTTATAACCTATGTAAAGTGCCATTAAGTGTTGTAGCAACATGTTTTCACATATTTGTCATCAATGTATTAAACTCATGGCTGAGGCAGTTTTTAATTTTAGAATTTAAATGGTAGATATTTAGAATATGCTCCATTAAAATAATCACTCAAATATATTATAATTTGTCAGGTATATTTGCAAACATTTTATCTCTATTCAGTTATGATTTGCCTTTGTAGATAAAAACCCTTCACTATCTTTCTAATCAAAAATTTCTTTTACTAAAACTTTTTAAATGCTCTGATTACAAGGGGCAAAAGGGGTGGGGGAGGGAAGAATTGGGAGTCTGGGATTAGCAGGAGCAAACTATTATACATAGGATAGATAAACAAAGACCAACTATAAAGCACAGGGAACTATATTCAACTTCCTGTGAAAAACCACGTGGAAAAGAACAAGAAACATAACATATGATGGATGTATAATGGAGTCTCTTTGCTGTACCAAAGAAATTAACCCAACATTGTAAATCAACTATACTTCTACAAAATTAAAGAAAAAAAAAAAGACTCAATTATTGCAAAAGACCGTTAAGAAACAAGGAGGCCCCAGAGAACAGCAAGTGACACGCATTCACTGCCTGACCAGCAGGAAGTAGAACAGGAAAGTGAGAAGTGCTTTTGCAGGAACAAAAGAAAAAATCCCATCCATGAATAAAATCCAATATAATGGCTGTTTAATAACCAAATAAGAAATGTATTAGTCAGGAGCTGTCTCTTGACACATGATTAACCTAATTCACTATTCAGATGTTAAAAAGATCAAGAGCTTTAATCTTTGATCAAAGAGCTTCCAAAGGAACAGTAAACACAATACTCATTCATTTGTTCAACACACAAGACTTCAACTCACGCTTCTGTTACATGCCAGGCAAGGCACATCATATTGAATAAGAAAAACACAATTTTAATTATTCAATAGAAGAGGCTGATGAAGGAAAATTGTACTGCAAAGTGAGATATTGTCATAAATAAGAAAGGTGATGTGGATATACTAGCAAGAGTTTCTAACCTCATATAGGCTTCTCTCCTATCTTCCTAAAAGGAAAAGTGTATAAAAGATAAACAGCAGAACTTCCTTGGTGGCCCAGTAGTTAAGACGTTGCCTTCCAATACAGAGGCTGTGGGTTCAATTCCTGGTCAGGGAGGTAAGATTCCCACATGCCTCCTAGCCAAAACACCAAAACATAAAGCAGAAACAATATTGTAAGAAATTTAATGAAGACTTTTTAAAAAGCAATAAGAATAAATGGAGAGGGAAGTGGGTCCCAGGTAGAAACTCAGTTCATTTCAGTCACTCTGTCATATCCAATTCTTTGTGACCCCATAGATTGCAGCACGCCAGGCTTCCCTGTCCATCACCAACTCCCAGAGCTTACTCAAACTCATGTCCATCGCATCGGTGATGCCATCCAATCATCTCATCCTCTGTCGTCTCCTTCTCTTCCCACCTTCAATCTTTGCCAGCATCAGGGTGTTTTCCAAAGAGTTGGTTCTTCACATCAGGTGGCCAAAGGATTGGAGTTTCAGCTTCAGCCTCAGTCCTTCCAATGAATATTCAGGACTGATCTCCTTTAGGATGGACTGCTTGGATCTCCTTGCAGTCCAAGGGACTCTCAAGAGTCTTCTCCAACAGCACAGTTCAAAAGCAGCAATTCTTCAGTGCTCAGATTTCTTTATACTCCAACTCTCACATCCATACATGGCTACTGGAAAAACCATAGCTTTGACTACATGGACCTTTAATGGCAAAGTAATGTCTCTGCCTTTTTAATATGCTATCTAGGTTGGTCATAACTTTTCTTCTAAGGAGTAAGTGTCTTTTAATTTCATGGCTGCAATCACCATCTACAGTGATTTTGGAGCTCAAAAAAATAAAATCTCTCACTGTTTCCACTGTTTCCCCATCTATTTGCCACGAAGTGATGGTACCAGATGCCATGATCTTAGTTTTCTGAATGTTGAGTTTTATGCCAACGTTTTCACTCTCCTCATTCACTTTCATCAAGAGACTCTTTAGTTCTTCTTCACTTTCTGCCATAAGGGTGGTGTCATTTGCATATCTGAGGTTATTGCTATTTCTCCCAGTAATCTTGATTCCAGCTTGTGCTCCATCCATCCCAGCATTTCGCATGATGTACTCTGCATATAAGTTAAATAAGCAGAGTGACAATATACAACCTTGACGTACTCCTTTCCCTATTTGGAACCAGTCTGTTGTTCCACATACAGTTCTAACTGTTGCTTCTTGACCTGCAAACAGATTTCTCAGAAAGCAGGTCAAGTGATCTGGTATTCCCATCTCTTTTAAGAATTTTCCAGATTTTGTTGTGGTCCACACAGTCAAAAGCTTTGGCATAGTCAATAAAGCAAAAGTAGATATTTTTCTGGGATTCTCTTGCTTTTTCAATGATTCAGCAGATGTTGACAATTTGATCTCTGCTTCCTCTGCCTTTTCTAAAACCAGCTTGAACATTTGGAAGTTCACAGGTCATGTACTGTTGAAGCCTGGCTTGGAGAATTTTGAGCATTACTTTGCCAGCATTTGAGATAAGTACAATTGTGTGGTAGTTTGAATATTCTTTGGCATTGCCTTTCTTTGGGATTGGAATGAAAACTGACTTTTAACAGTCCTGTGGTCACTGCTGAGTTTTCCAGATTTGCTGGCATATTGAGTGCAGCACTTTCACAGCATCATCTTTTAGGATTTGAAATAGTTCAACTGGAATTTCATCACCTTCACTAGCTTTGTTCATAGCGATGCTTCCTAAGACCCACTTGACTTCACATTCCAGGATGTCTGGCCCTGGGTGAGTGATCACACCTTCGTGGTTATATGGGTCATGAAGATCTTTTTTGTGTAGTTGTTCTGTGTATTCTTGCCACCTCTTCTTAATATCTTCTGCTTCTGCTAGGTCCATGCCATTTCTGTCCTTTATTGAGCCCATCTTTGCATGAAATATTCCCTTGGCATCTCTAATTTTCTTTAAGAGATCCCTAGTCTTTCCCATTCTATTGTTTTCCTCTACTTCTTTGCATTGATTACAGAGGAAGGCTTGCTTATCTCTCCTCTTTGGAACTTTGCATTCAAATGGGTATATCTTTCCTTGTCTCCTTTGCCTTTAGCTTTGCCATTATCTTCATTAATCAAGTGAAGTCACTCAGTCTTGTCAGACTCTTTGTGACCCCATGGACTGTAGCCTGCCAGGTTCCTCCATCCATGGGGATTTCCAGGCAAGAACACTGGAGTGGGTTGCCATTTCCTTCTTCAGGGGATCTTCCTAACCCAGGCATCGAACATGGGTCTCCTGCACTGCAGGCAGAATCTTTACCGTCTGAGCCACCAGGGAAGACTTTATCTTCATTACCTCCACCATTGTTTGGCCTCAGATCAAGCAACAGGGAGGGAACACAGCCCTGTCCATCAACAGAAAATTGGATTAAAGATTTACTGAACGTGGTCCTGCCCATCAGAACAAGAGCCAGTTTCCCCCTCTGTCTCTCCCATCAGGAAGCTTTCATAAGTCTCTTATCCTTATCCATCAGAGGGCAGACAGAATGAAAACCACAATCACAGAAAACTAACCAAACTGATCACATGGACCACAGCCTTGTGTAGCTCAATGGAACTATGAGCCATGCTGTGTAGGGCTACCCAAGGCCGACGGGTCATGGCAGAGAGTTCTGACAAAACGTGGTCCACTGGAGAAGGGAATGGCAACCACTTCAGTATTCTTGCCTTGAGAATTCCATGAACAGTATGAAAATTAAGAGAGTCAAAAAGACCAGTTGGGAAAGCTGACATATTTCAGATTATGGCATCAGCTCAAGTGGTGGCAGTGGAGGTTAAGAAATAGAATGATTTTGAGAAATATTGTGGGATGGACTTGATGCAACTAACAGTTGGGGAGACCCCAGGGAGTGAAAACACAAAAGGAGTCAGGAATGACCCTCAGATCCCTGATTTGAAAAAACAGGTGATGTTTTCTCTGGGTGAGGCCAGGACCACAGGAGGTGGAGCAGATGGAGAAGGAGAGATGGTGAACAGCTCTGTATGTTCTGACACAGGGATGGCACTGGGGTGACATCAGGATGACGTTTCAATGCCACAGGCCTCAGCTCCTAGGCAGGAGAGGGCTCCAAAGAGAGGTCTCAGCCACAGATACTGACTCAGGACTTGGTAGCAAAAGGATGGCAACTGAGCTAGGATAGGAAGAGGTTTGCCTGAGACTCTGAAAATCAGATGTGAACAAGGCCTCTGGAGCACCTGGAGAATGAAGGTTTAACCCATTCAGAATATTTGTATTTTAAAGAGGAGCCAGTTGGGCCAGGGGTTGGGTAGAAAATTAATTCTGTTTCATATATACAAAGTTTGAAAAGACTAAAATTTAAAAAAAAAAAAAATAGAATTAGGTTGAATCATGCATCTCCTGCTTCAGTAAATGTCAAAGTAACAAAGGTCAAAACAGAAGCAACTGCAAGTATTGATGTTTGTTCTTTATTAAGACCATATAAAACTGTTGCAAAGGAATAAAATAGTTACAAACTCACTATAAAACCTTATAAGAAGATACAGAACTCGAGGAAGAAGTGATCTCAGGAAAATATTTGCAGATGATATTATTCTTGAGAAGTTATTAAGAACTTGTGAATGTAATAAAAGCAGTCAATGCAACAAATTAGAAACCTAAGTAAAATCTTCAGGGAAAAAACAAAAGATGCCTCTAGAAAGAGCTAGAATCAAAGCAGAATGGGAGCCAGAGCAAAAGCAGTTACGTAGTGATAGCAAAGTAAACAGTATTTGCTGATTTTCCAGTTTCAGAATCAGTCACTAAATAAAAGCAGATGAATTGATTATGATTACTAAATAAAATTAATATCTTATCAACCTTAGCAGTTTAAAGTGAAATGCGAGAAATTTGGTGAAACAGAGACAAAAGTTGAAAGAGAATCATATTCCACTGTGAGAAGTCAAGATTTACTGTCTCTAGTATGCAACAAGAATTTAAAATACATGATTTAATTAATTGTCTAAAACAGGCAGAACACTCTTTGACATAACTTGTAGCAGTTAAGATCTGTCTCCTAAAGCAAAGGAAATAGAAGTGAAACTCAACAAATGATACCTAATTTAACGTAAAAGTTTTGCTTAACAAAGGAAACCGCCAACAAAATGAAAAGACAACCTACTGAATGGGAGAAAACAGTTGCAAATGGTATGATCAATAGGGGGTTAATATCAAAATACATAAATAGCTTATACAACTCAACATCAAAAAAATAAAAAGTAAAAATGGGCGGAAGACGTGAATAGACATTTTTCCAAAGAAGACATACAGATGGCCAATAGGCACATGGAAAGATACTCAATGTCACTAATCATCAGAGAAATGCAAATCAAAACCACAATGAGGTAACACCTCACACCTGTCATAAAACACACACACACACACACACACACACACATAACAAATGTTGGCAAGGATGCGGAGAAGAGGGAATCCTCCCACACTGTTGGTGGGAATGTAAATTACTGCAGGAATTGTGGAGAAATGGAGAACATTTCTGAGCAACGGAAATTTCTCAGAAAACTAAAAGTAGTTACCATATGAGCCAGTAATTCCACTCCTTGTTTTGTTTATATTCAAAAGAAACCTCAAGGTTCATAACAGCATTATTTACAATTGCCAAGATATGGAAACAACTTAAGTATTCACCAGTGCACGCTAAGTTGCTTCAGCCATGACTGACTCTTTGTGATCCCATGGACTATAGCCCACCAGGCTCTTCTCTCCATGAGGATTCTTCAGGCAAGGATACTGGAGTGGGTTGCCATGCCCTCCTCCAGGGGATCTTCACAATCCAGGGATCGAACCCATGTCTCTTATGTCTCCTGCATTAGCAGGTGAGTTCTTTACCACTAGCACCAAATGGATAAAGAAGATGTGGCATATATATATATATATATATTCAGTCTTAAGAATGAATAATATTTTTCCATTTGCAGCATCATGGACAGATTTGGAGAGCATTATGCTAAGTGAAATGAGTCAGACAAAAACAAATACTGTCTGATATCATTTATTTGTGAAATCTAAAAATTATAAAACACTAGTGAATATAAAAAAAAAAAATAGCAGACTCAGATCTAGAGAACAAACTAGTGGTTACCAGTAGGGGAGGGAAGTGGGGAGGGCAATATAGAGGTAGGGGATTAAAAGGTACAAGCTATTATGTATAAAATAAGCAACAAGGATATATTATACAACACAGGGAATATAGCCAAGATATTATAATAACTATAAATGGAATATAACTTTTTCCAGGATTAAACATGTATTATATTCTGGGGCCAAGCAAAGTGGTATATGATATATATATGTGTATATACACTATGTATGTATATATATGCATACTATATACATACATACATAGTATAGCTCTGTATATATATACACATATATATATCAAAGAGTATATATAAATCATCTCATACAATTGTTTCAGTTCTCATAAAAGTTCACCAAGATAACCTAACTGAGGCTCAGAAAGACCAAACTGATTCTCTCTCTGTCACACAGTTATGCAATTAGTATGTAGTAGAACCAAGACTCAAATCTATATCTTTTCTGTCTCCAAAACCTTTGCCCTTATGCAGGGTTACAGTCACTTTGATCCTGGAAAGGATTGAAACAGATTATGTCCATGGAATATCATTGATTAGCCATTTCTGAACCCTAGGTTTTCCCCTGTTATTATACTATGAGTGACAAAAAGCCTCAAATCATAAGGGCTTCTGCAACTTCTCCTCAACAGGGTCTATCTGACTTGTCAACATACAACCTGTCAACATACACAGACAACTCTTATTTTTTCAAGACCCATTAGACTTGGGAAAATGATGCTCTACAGGATACCTCTCATCAACATAAAACTTGCAAGCTCTAACTGGATTCAATGTAATTAGGCTAAAATAAGAGTAATCCAACTCATAAGTCTAAGTAAATCATTCCAATCCAAATCTTGTTTTCAACACTGCGCAGACCAATGTATTTATGACACTAACTACCTATATAATGCCAGGTACTGTATTTTCAAAACACTTCAAAACACCATCCTAGTCTTACCTCCAGGCAAAAATTAAACTAGTCACAGGGAAATGTAAACCCATTCCTGCAAAACTCATCCTTTTGCTTATGACCTGTAAGGTATTGGAAGTGAAGTAGCTCAGTCGTGTCCGACTCTTTGTGACCCCGTGGACTGTAGCCTACCAGGCTCCTCCCTCCATGGGATTCTCCAGGCAAGAATACTGGAGTGGGTTGCCATTTCCTTCTCCAGGGGATCTTCCCAACCCAGGGATCGAACCTGGGTCTCCCGCATTTCAGGCAGACGCTTTAACCTCAGAGCCACCAAGGAAAGGCTGTATTGGAATACAGCCTTTAAAATTTGTGAGTTACTATATTGGACACCTACTATACTTCATAGTATACTATACTTATAGTATACTACTATGCTATATTTAAAAATACATAATTTAAATTTATCAGAGGGAAAAAGAAAAAATAATAAACATATAGGCATAAAGTAAAAGTGAAATTTAATAACTTATGTAACTGAATTGAATTTTTATCTATCATAGCAGAAAGTCAGGTCTAAATAAATCAAGTGTTAAATCATGTTTAAAATTGATAAATAAAGCATTAATGTTATGTGCATTCTACATGCAGAAAGGCTGAAACTTCAAGAAGAAGGAGTTGAAAAGTAGCTTTCTCCTGGGGAGGAAGAAATAGAATAGAAAATAGAAATAGAAAATGGAATAAATATGTGAGACCTTTTCATTATAAGCCCTTAACTACCTTTTGATTAGCACGTTTGGGCTTCTTGTTTTTTGTTTGTTTGTTTCATTGGGTCTTATTTGAAACACTCAATGTTTCATTGTGGTGTACAGGCTCAGTAGTTGTGGCCTGTGGACTTAGTTGCCCCATGGCATGTGAGATCTTAGTTTCGTGACCAAGGATCGAATCCACATCCCCTGCATTGGACAGATTCTTAACCATTGGACCACAAGGGAAGTCTCTTTAGTTCAGTCATTCAGTCGTGTCCAACTCTTTGTGACCCCATGGACTGCAGCACGCCAGGCTTCCCTGTCCATCACCAACTCCCAGAGCTTACTCAAACTCATGTCCATCGAATCAGTGAGGCCATCCAACCATCTCATCCTCTGTTGTCCCCTTCTCCTCCTGCCTTCAATCTTTGCCAGCCTCAGGGTGTTTTCCAGTGAGTCAGTTCTTAGCATCAGGTGGCCAAAGGATTGGAGTTTCAGCTTCAGCATTAGTCCTTCCAACGACTATTCAGGACTGTTTTCCTTCAGAATGGACTGGTTGGATCTCCTTGCAGTCCTAGGGACTCTTGGACTCAGTCCACACCACTTCTCCAACACCACAGTTCAAAGCATGAATTCTTTGGCGCTCAGCTTTCTTTATAGTACAACTCTCACATCCATACACGACTACTGGAAAAACCATAGCTTTGACTAGATGGACCTTTGTTGGCAAAGTAATGTCTCTGCTTTTTAATGTGCTGTCTAGGTTGGTCTTAACTTTTCTTCCAAGGAGCAAGCGTCTTTTAATTTCATGGCTGCAATCACCATCTGCAGTGATTTCAGTGCCCAAAAAAATAAAGTCTCTCACTATTTTCCCATCTATTTGCCATGAAGTGATGGGACCAGATGCCATGATCTTAGTTTTCTGAATGTTGAGTTTTAAGCCAGCTTTTTCACTCTCCTCTTTCACTTTCATCAAGAGGCTCTTTAGGTCTTCTTCACTTTCTGCCATAAGGGTGGTGTCATCTGCGTATCTGAAGTTATTGTTATTTCTCCCAGCAATCTTGATTCCAGCTTGTGCTTCAGCCAGTCCAGCATTTCGCATGATGTACTCTGCATATAAGTTAAATAAGCAGGGTGACGTACTCCTTTCCCTATTTGGAACCAGTGTGTTGTTCCATGCCCAGTTCTAACTGTTGCTTCTTGACCTGCATACAGATTTCCCAGGAGGCAGGTCAGGTTGTCTGGTATTCCCATCTCTTCAAGAATTTTCCACAGTTTGCTGTGATCCACAGTTGTGAAGCACAGTTTGTTGTTTTTGATAAAAAATATTTTAAATTTTACCATAATGAAATCTGTAAAATTCTACTCCCAATCTGTTTATCTCATTTTATCTCTCAATTCTCTTTCTCCATCTCTGTCATAATATCTAGCTGCAGCCTTAATTGACTATCCAGCAGGAACTCATCAGACCATGTTCACTCACCTGCATCATGCAGGAGCTTTACTTTGTGCTGGAGACAATTAAATCCAACTGGAACACCATTTAGGTTGCCAACAGAACTTGTCTGGTCCTCTTGCTTGCAGCTGCAAACACATTCATACCTCCGCCACCACGCTGCCACCCACACTGATCAGCACGTTTGTGAGAGCTGATGCCATTTGGCCAGCTTAGCTTAGATCTGTAGCTTTTAAACTCTCTGCTACTTCCCAACTACTGTGAAGTTGCTCCTGGTATTCAGCTCTGTGGAACCCTGGTCCCTATTTGAGTCATGGTCTCCTCTGCTAACTTAACACCCACTTTACACTGATGGTCTGCCCCCGATCCTCAGATTCTGATAGTTTCACAAGGAGGTCACTCTATGACTTGGTGACTTCTTCCCCATATGTCAGAATCACACTCTCCCTAAGAACCTCGTCAAATATGAATTTCTCACAATTTCTTCTCTCTGCTCCATAGAACTTTGCATGCTCTCTGAAATAGCAGAGGTCACCATGACAAATTTATCACAAAGTTATTATTTATGTTATTTTTGCACTTCTATCAGTTTTAAATTATTTGAAGACTAGGATTATATCTTGTTCATCTCTAATAATAATAAGTCAAATAATTCAAAATACATAATATTCATTAAATGAATATTTAATTATATTTCTTTCAGTGAGTCAATTTTCACAGTTAAGATTCGGGCAGTTAGCGGTTATTTCCTGTAAGTTTTGGGTGGAGCCTCTTTCATTTTCTTCATGAACACTTATTATATGTTACACAGTTATTATACTGTGGCTCTTACAAAATAAAGATGATTTGCAAAAGAGTAATATTTAATGAGGTTAATAAAATGGAAAAATATAAGTGTGTAAAGGAATCATATATGCAAAACAAGTTTTCTCTGATTGAGCCTTGATTTTGTTGTTGTTTTTAAGATTTCTAACATCCAGAGCAAAAAGGGAATACTCATTGATATCAACCTATATCTCTGGCTATGCTCCAATCTGAAGATACTTGGAAACCTGGCCAGACTTCTGAGACAGCTTTCAAACAGAATGAAAGATATAATAAAAGAACTAATATATTGGTAGCTACAATCCCAGAAACAGAAAATGGGGCAGAAAAAAAAATATTTGATGGAATACTGAATGAATAGTTCCCAAATTTAATGGAAGACATAAGTTTAAAAGTTTCAAGAAACTAAGAAATCTCCAAGCAGGATAAATTCAAAATAAACAAATCTAGGCATACCACAATCAAACTATAGAACCATAATGTAGAGAGTAACCAGAAAAATAAATAAATAAGAACAAAATGCATAATTTGAATAATGATTATATTAACTATTGACTTCTCATCAGAAATTATGGGAACCAGAGTGAGAGGTCAACTAACAGATAAACTGCTGAAAGAAAAAAACTGACAACGCAGAACTCTAAACCTAGTGAAAACAAACTTTATGAATGAACTGAAAGAAACACATATACAGATAAAAAGAAAAGTAGCAAAATTCATTACCAGCAACTTAGCACTGCAAAGTCGAAGGAAATTAGACTGAAGAAAATAATACCAGATGGAAATTGAAATCTTCAAGGGGGGATAGAACATCAAAAATTGTAAACATATGTTCTAATACTATAGATGATTATTTCAATTCATCGTGTCCGACTCTGTGCGACCCCATAGACGGCAGCCCACCAGGTTTCTCTGTCCCTGGGATTCTCCAGGCAAGAATACTGGAGTAGTTTGCTATTTCCTTCTCCAATGCATGAAAGTGAAAAGTGAAAAGTGAAAAAAGTGAAGTCGGTCAGTCATGTCTGACGCTTCACGACCCCGTGTAGACTGTAGCCTACCAGGCTCCTCCGTCCATGGGATTTTCCAGGCAAGAGTACTGGAGTGGGTTGCCATTACCTTCTCCATATTTAAAATACATGTGGTTTTAAAATGAAAACTGTAACGCTCTTCTGGGATTTATAGCAGAAGTAGATGAAATATACATGATAATTATAACACAAGAGATGGGAAGGTAGTAAATGGACCAAGGATAAAAGTTAAGGATGCATATTGTAATCCCAAGAGCAACCACTAACACTGCAAAAGGGTTTCACTAAAAATCCAATTTCTCAATTAAAATAGTGTTCTAAAAATATATATATTCAATTAATCGAACTAAAAGAAAACAGGAAAGGAGAACCAGAAAGAAAAGAAACAAACAGAAAGCAAACAGTAAAATGGTAGACTTATCTAATCGTACCACTGTGTGTGTGTGTGTGTGTGTGTGTGTGTGTGTGTGTGTTAGCCGCTCAGTCGTGTCCAACTCTTTGCGACCCCATGGACTGTGGCCCACCAGTCTCCTCTGTCCATGGAATTCTCCAAGAAAGAATACTGGAGTGAGTAGCTATTACCTTCTCTGGGGGATCTTCCCAACCCAGGGATCAAACCCAGTCTCCCACATTACAGGCAGATTCTTTAACATCTAAGCCACCAGGGAAGCCTATTGGACTAAACATCCCATTTAAAAGATAAGAGATTATCAGAATGAATTTTTAAAGATTCAAATATATGTTATTTTCAGGAGACACACTTTAAGTATAAATATACAAATGTATTGAAATTAAATAGTTGAAGAAAAATATGTTATGCAAATTTTAATAATAAAAAGTCTAGATTGTCTATATAAATGTTAAAGTAAACTTCAAGGCAAGGAGTACTTTCACAGATAAAGTGTCTTTTCTTAATAACAAAAGACCAAAAAAAGTATTTGTTTACTTAAGAACAAAATATATATTGTTTATATGTAACCAATATATCAGAAAGGTATAACAATCATAAATGTGGATGTATCTAATAACAGAGCTTTAAAATACATAAAGGAAAAAATGAGAATTAATGAAGCAATGGATAATTTCAGAATCATTGTTGTAGATTTTAACTCTTTATTCTCAATAACTAATAGAAGAATTATTCTAAAAATTTCAGTAAAGAATAAATGATATGATTTATGCAAAAGAGCTAACACTTCATTAAGACAATTGAAAGACAGTTATACTAATGCTATGGCTCATATCAATCTATGAAACAGTATTTACCAATGATCAAAAAATTGTATTTGTTTATACCTGTAAGTGTACTGGTTTTGATTACTGCTGTTTTATCCTTTAAACAATAAAGAAATATTAATGATTTTTATTGAGATATAATTGATATATAACATTTTATTAGTTGTAGGTGTATAGCATAATAACTGTATATTTTTAAATATTGCAAAATGATCACCACAGAAGTTAACAATCAACACCACACATAGTTACAATTTTTTTTACTGTGATAAGAACTCAAGATTTACTCTTAGCAACTTTCAAATACACAATACAGTATTATTAACTTTAGTCACCATGCTGTATGTTGCATCCTCATGACTTATTTATAATTGGAATTTGTACCTGCTGACCCTCCCCACCACAAATTTCATCAACCTACCATCCCCTCTCATCCTTGGCAGTCACCAATCGGCTCTATGCATCTACATTTTCTTTATCCATTTATCCATGGATGGGCACTTAGATTGCTTCCATATCTTGACTATTGTAAAACAATGTTGCAGTGAACATAGACAAACATATATATTTTCAAGTCAGTGTTTTTTATCAGATAAAATCCCAGAAGTGGAATTAATCTATTACATAGTAGTTCTTTTTTTATCCTTTTATATAGTTCATGGGGTTCTTATGACAAGTATACTGGGGTGGTTGTGCCCTCCTCCAGTGGACCACGTTTTGTCAGAACTCTCCACTATGACCTGTCCATCTTCAGTGGCCCTACACATCATGGCTCATAGCATCACTGAGTTACACAAGCCTCTTCACTATGACAAGGCAGTAATCCTTGAAAGGGATTCACTCATCATTCATTCATCATTGCATTCGTCACCAATGCAATAGATATGAACTTGGGCAAACTTCAGGAGATGGTGAGGGACAGGGAGGCCTGGCGTGCTGCAGTCCATGGAGTCGCAAAGAGTTGGACACGACTGGGCAACTGAACTACAGTAGTAGTTCTATTTTTAACTTTTTAAGGAATCTCCATACTGTTTGCCACAATGGTCGCACCAATCTACATTCCTGCATGCTGTGCCTCAGGGTTCCCATTTCTCCACATCCCTCACCAACAGTTTTTATCTCTTGTCTTTTCCATGATAGCCTTCTAACATGCATGAGGTGCTATCTTACTGTGGTTTTGGTTTGCATTTCCATGATAATCAGTGATATCAAGCACCTTTTCACAAACCTGTTGGCCATGTGTATGTCTTCTTTGGGAAAAAGTATCTATTCAGACCTTCTGCCCATTTTTTAAGTAGATTGTTTGGTTTTTGTTATTGAGTTGTATGAGTTTTTAAATTTATTTTGTATGTTAATCCCTTATCAGATATATGATTTACAAATATTTTCTCCAGTTGGATAGGTGACATTTTCCTTTTGTTGATTGTTTGCTTTGCTATACAGAAGCATTTTAGTTTGAATAGTCTCACTTGTCTATCTTACTTTTATTGCCTTTGCTTTTGATGTCATATCTAAAAAACAAAAAAGAATCACTGGCAAGACTTAGGTCACGGAGCTTACTTGTTTTTTTCTGAGTTTCATGGTTTCAGATTTTATGGTCAAATCTTTAATCCATTTTGACTTAATTTTTTTATATGGCATAAGATGGTGTCAAATTTCATTCTTTTGCATATGGCTGTCCAGTTTTCTTAATAGCATTATTGAAGAGACTGTTCTTTTGCCATTGTACATTCTTGGTCCCTTTGTCATAAATTGATTGATTGATCATACATGCATGGGTTTATTTCCAGGCTCTCTATTCTCTTCCATTGATTTATGTGTCTGTTTTTATGACAGTACCAACTTGTTTTGATTACTAATCTCTGTAACATAGTTTGAAATCAGGGAGCGTGATGCCTCCAACATTGTGGGTCTTAACTCCTTAAAGACTTTTAAGCAAGAGAGCGATACGAAAAAATAGCATTTGAAAAACAATCACTCAGGCTGCAGTGTAGAGAACAGATTGAAAAAGTCAAGACTGCATAAAGGGAGACCAACTTGGAAGCTGAAACAATAATCAACACAATGGATGAGGTGCCTTCAATAAAGAAAGGGCAGTGGAATAAAGAGAGGTAGATTCAATATGCTGTTAGGACATAAAACTGACAATTTATACAAAGAAAGGAAGCATAAAAATATCCAGTTTCCAGCATGGGCAGAGGGTGGGTGACAGTGCTATCTCCAGTGTTTTACAGAAGGAGAGGCAGGGTGGCGCAGGAGATGATGTTATCTTTCTAGGACAGGTTGACTTTCAGGTGCTGTGGACATAGAAATGTAAATATTTAGCTGACTGTTGGAAATAAGTCTCTTAAGCTTAGGCGGAAGACAGGGTTGAAGATAAAATTTGGGAAGTCATCTGCATATGGTATGAAGCTGAAGCTCCAACACTTTGGCCACCTGATGTGTAGAGCGGACTCATTGGAAAAGACTCTGATGCCAAGAAAGAGTGAAGGCAGAAGGAGAAGGGGATGGCAGAGGATGAGATGGTTGTATAGCATCACTGACTCAATGGGCATAAGTTTGAGCAAACTCCAGGAGATAGTGAAGGACAGGGAAGCCTGGCATACTGTAGTCTGTGGAAATGATTTAGAAACTGAAAAGCAACAATCTGCATGTGGAGCAAGTTTTTAGGCAAGGGACTTGAGGATATTATGTTACGTAAAGAAGAGATATATATACAA
This sequence comes from Dama dama, assembly GCF_033118175.1. NCBI lineage: Eukaryota > Metazoa > Chordata > Mammalia > Artiodactyla > Cervidae > Dama > Dama dama. The sequence continues at coordinate 31,652,087 of NC_083685.1, forward strand.
CCTTAACATAGAAAAATAGGAAAAGACCAGAAGCATGAGACTTCACAGAAACCAAGTGAAAGCTGCACCAAGAAAGAGGGAGGGCTTAACACAGCCATTGCCGCTCCAAAGTTTAGAGGATCATGGAAGTGAATAAGGGCTGCGGTGCGCTAGAGGATGAGTTGAGGATGGATGTACCAAACATGAATCTTTGGTACATTTGTCTCAGCCCCAAGTTCTCTATAAGGTTGAAGAGTATAGACTGAGACCATGTCCATAAAGTGTCTGAAATGATTTCTGGGTTGGTCCAGATGAGAGGTGGAAAAATTCATGATGTCCCAGATATATCCAGAAGGCCAGCTAAAGTGAAGTGGAAATGAAGGTCAATGGAGCTGAAAAAGTCAAGAAGCTTCTAGAAAATGGTCCGGTGACCCAGCAATCCCACTTCTGGGCATACACAACGAGGAAACCAGATCTGAAAGAGACACGTGCACCCCAATGTTCATTGCAGCACTGTTTATAATAGCCAGGACATGGAAGCAATCTAGATGCCCATCAGCAGATGAATGGATAAGGAAGCTGTGGTACATATACACCATGGAATATTACTCAGCCGTTAAAAAGAATTCATTTGAATCAGTCCTAATGAGATGGATGAAACTGGAGCCCATTATACAGAGTGAAGTAAGCCAGAAAGATAAAGAACATTACAGCATACTGACACATGTATATGGAATTTAGAAAGATGGTAACGATAACCCTATATGCAAAACAGAAAAAGAGACACAGAAATACAGAACAGACTTTTGAACTCTGTGGGAGAATGTGAGGGTGGGATATTTCAAAAGAACAGCATGTATACTATCTATGGTGAAACAGATCACCAGCCCAGGTGGGATGCATGAGACAAGTGCTTGGGCCTGGTGCACTGGGAAGACCCAGAGGAATCGGGTGGAGAGGGAGGTGGGAGGGGGGATCGGGATGGGGAATACGTGTAAATCTATGGCTGATTCATATCAATGTATGACAAAACCCACTGAAATGTTGGAAGTAATTAGCCTCCAACTAATAAAAAAAATAATAATAATAATAAAAAAAAAAAGAAAAAAAAATATCCAACTAAATAAACAGAAGCAGATGGGCTCTAATATCCTTTGAAACCAAAAAAAAAAAAAAAAAAATGGTCCGGGTTGTCGGTGTAGACTTGGATGTCACCCAGGATAAAGGTGAGACTAAGTGGGGAGAGAGATCATAAGCTAGTTTGTTAGTCTTCATTGAATGAGAGGAACTAGCAAGAAGGCGATAAATGACAACAACATAGAGGTCAGAGAGTAGCTGGTAGATTGAGCCTCACAACAGCAGAAATAAAATTTGATAGAGGTTTTATAATCAACAAGTGACACTAGAAAAAAAAGGAAGATGCAAGTGGGCTTCCAATGCCTCCCTAAAGTGAGAGTGTATAGCTTCTTTTTTATTGTTGTCATTACCTACTTTTAAAATTTTATTTGAAGTATAGTTCATTAACAATGTTCTGTTAGTTTCACATATACAGCAAAGTGATTCAATTATACATATGCATGTAGGTGGCTCTAGGGGAGCAGAAACCACAAAATGAGAGCCAGTTTCTATTAAAGAAAAGAGGAAAGAGAAATAGTCATTAAAGAAATAAAAAATTGATGAAAGATAGCAATTAAGTAATCAACTATCCCCATATTGAAACTATGGAATTTTAATGCACTTATTTTGTTCAAATTTTCTGGATATTAACCAGCAAAGTATTCAAGATATAAATGAATTTCAAGCACTTTAATGCAAAATCGACATGAATGACTTAATTTTCACTGGCATTCAATGTCATACCATGTCTTGGACCAGCGACGTTTTGGGGGTTTGAATATGACACCTATAAAATACAATTACTTATAACTAACCTACCAAAGTCAGAGGGATGGTAGACATTTCTCTGTAGTTTTTTACACTGCCAAAGTCTATGGTTCTATAAAACTATAACTAAGAAAAACAAAAGAAATCTTTCACTTGAGACCCAAACAGTAAAATCTTATAAACCTTAGAATTCTCAACAGAGACAGATCATACGGTAATGTAATAAAGATAAACAATACTGTCTATAATAAAAATTTAACAGTCTGACTTTTGATGGAAAAATCCAAACAATCAAAATCGTATTTTGCATAGAGAGGAACTTTATTCATCATCCATAACAATATTTTCCTTTTTCTTCCCTAGAACTTCATATTTAAATGTGATCTAACAGAGAAAGCAAATATGTAAAACAAATGAAAACAGAACCTCTATTATGTGAGAGACAGGAGCTCAGATTTTATTCTCCGTGTGGAAGAATCAGAGCTTAGCCTCTCCCACAAGGGGGCTCCTCTAAGCAGAACTGAAGAAGGAAGCAAAAGGGGGAGAATCCCAGAAAATAACTTTGCTTAGGTGGCATTCTTTTAATTGCCATAATACTTTTCCATTTATGACTTCCCTGAAATCAAAAATCACTGATCTGCATATCACTAACCCTTAATCAATAGTTTATGGTTGGTCTCACTTTTTTCTGCCCATCTCAAAGCCAGGTCTGTAGCTGTTTGATCATTTTTCAATTTTTAAAAATTTTAATTTTTATTACATTCTGTATTATGTTGCCTTAAATTGCTTTTCCTAATTGTGTTATGTGTAAATCTAGTCGCATTCCCTAGCTGTCTTCTAGCATAAGATCTCCATTTACTGAGGACAAGAATATTTATTGGTAAATTGACTAAATTACCAAGAGCCAACATTCAGTTCTGAATTAAACATTAATGTGTATGAGGAAAATATTGAAAGCATTCAAAAGATAGAAATGAAGATGGAAATATGTGAAAATTAAGGGAAATTAATTTGTTTAACTGGTCAGTGAAAAGACAATGAGAAAATAACTGCCTTCAGGCTAGAAAAAACACATTATTCATTGATAATTTTCTCACTGAAGTTTAGTTGATTTACAATATTGTGTTAGTCTCAGCTGCATGGCAAAGTGACTCTGTTGGTTTTTTTCAGATTCTATTCCATTATAGGTCACTACAGGATATTGAATATAGTTTCCTTGTTGCTTGTGTGTTTTATGTATAGTATTTGAGTCTATGAATCCTAAACTCCTAATTATTCCTTGCCCCTCCTTTCCCCTATGGTAACTATATGTTTATTTGTTTTCTTTGTCTATAGGTCTGTTCCCGTTTTGTAAATAAGTTCATTTGTATTATTTTTTAGATTCCACAGATAAGTGATCTCACATGATAGTTGTCTTTCTCTATCTGACTTATTTCACTCTGTATGACTATCTCTAGGTCTACTCATGTTACTGCAAATAGCATTATTTCACTTTTATGGCTGCAGAGTATTCCATTGTGTCATATCTTCTTTATCCATAATCCATTGATGGACGCTTAGCTTGCTTCCATGTCCTGACTATTATAAATAGTGCTACTATGAACATTGGGGTGCATGTATCTTTTTGAATTATGGTTTTCTTCTTTCCCACATACCTGCCCAGGAGTGAGATTACTGGCTCATATGGTAGTTCTATTCTTAGCTTTTTAAGGAACCTCCATACTACTCTCCATAATGTCTGCACCAATTTTCATCCCCACCAACAGTGCAAGAGGGTTCCCTTTTATCCATATCTTCTCCAGCATCTACTGTTTATAGATTTTTTTATGATGATCATTCTGATAGGTGTGAGGTGATATCTTATTGTAGTTTTCATTTTCATTTCTCTAATAATTAGTGATATTGGGCATCTTTTCATGTGCCTGTTGGTTATGTATATGTCTTCTTTGGAGAAATGTCTGCTTAGGTTTTCTGCCCATTTTTTGATTGGAGATATATATATATACTGAGTTATATGATCTTTTTTTTATATGTTGGCTACTAACCTTTTGTCAGTTGCATTGTTTGCAAATGTATTCTCCCAGGCAATTCCTTTTTAATGAGAACTGACTGGTCCCCTACTACTCAGCAATCCTGTATCAGAAAGTTCACTCATTTTCTGAATGGATGCTTTCCCACTCCCACTCTGACAATATCCAAGAAAGAGACTAGAAGGCATAGGTAAAGGGAATGGGAATGAGATAACAGAGCATCTGTGTCATTGGGAATGAGGAGAAGACGAAAGGATATTTGATTCAGAATGTACAGAGAGGAACAAAAACGCAGGTAGACACCTGGGATTCCAGCTACCATGGCTTAGAGAATGTACTGCTATTCACCAAGACAGAACTAGTAGGTGGAGACAAAAGTGGAGGGAAGGAAAAAACAGTGATGACTGGGGATACATGTGTTCCCTATTGAACAATCTGAGCGAAAGTGACTTTGGGCCATGGGGAGGGAATGTCTGGATGGCAATCTATCAGATCCACAGAGCTGAAGCTCTGATGAGGACACAGACTCCAGAGTTCCGGGTGTGGCTATCACCACAGTTGTAGTTGAAATCAAAAAGGAAGGGCAGGTAAAGGAGGAATCCTCAACTTGGGGTCCATGTACCCCTATAGTTTCCAAGAGTAGTCTTCAGTGGCATCTTTTAATCCCCTAAAAATTCTGTAAGATTTTGTGACCGTGTTCATTTCACCTGTATCTTTCTACAGATTTTTGAAAATTTATTACTCAGGAAGGTTTTGAACCAGAGCTCTAAACTGAGAAATGAAGGTATCTAGGAAAGATGCTATTGGCTCAGTGGTAAGAAATCTGTCTGCCAGTGTAGGAGATGCAGGTTCAATCCCTGGTTCAGGAAAATCACCTGGAGGAAGAAATGGCAACTCACTCCAGTACTCTTGCTGGAAAGATTCCATGGACAACTGAGAAATGAAGACATCTGTGAAGATCCCCTGGAGGAGGGTACTGCAACCCACTCCAGTATTCTTGCCTGGAGAATCCCACGGACAGAGGAGCCTGGTGGGCTGCAGTCCATAGGGTCTCACAGAGTCGGCCACGACAGAAGCAACTGGTGGCTCAGTGGTAAAGAATCCGCCTGCCCATGCAGGAGACACGGGGTCAATCCCTGGGTCAGGAAGATCCCCTGGAGAAGGAAATGGCAACCCACTCTAGTATTCTTCCCTGGGAAATCCCACGGACAGAGGGAGCCTGACAGGCTACAATCCGTGAGGTCGCAAAAGAGTCAGACATGACTTAACTAAACAAGGAAAAATGCCCTGATGACTATGATGTTTACAAACAGAGAGAACCAGAAGTCAGGGTAAAGCCTGAGAATTTGCTGGTGGCAAGAGGGTAGGAGTGGCAGAAAGATGCAGGGATGGGTCCAGGAGGAGGAAGCCCTTCCAGTGCCCTATTCTATCATTCAGGCATAGCTTGAATGTCAGCTCTCAGCAAGGCCTTCTCTGACCACTCAGTTCAAGCACACATGCTCTATGTCTCTAGCACTAAAAAGAGTTTCCAGTGGGCAGGAACAGTAAGTCCAAGCACCTGGCGTAATTACTGTGTCTTTATTCAACTGGCTGGTATTGGAGACCATTTGCAATTTTTTAATTTAATTTTTACCTTTCCTTGTTCCAAAAGCAGGTTAGATCAGTTGTTTCATAGAGTTGTTGCTTTTTTTTTTTTTTCTGGTTTAATGACTAAACAAACAAGACAGCAAATATCTTCCGATTTATTTTCTAACATTGCAAATAAAAACAGATATTGCCATCACAGAATACAAGAGGAAAGGAGGAAAATAAAACAGATAACTGCACAACTAATTATCTAGAGGATTAGTCACAGAAATTTACTCGTTAGTCAGTTTTTTTCCTGTTAATAAAATTATTATTATGATGTGATGGTCTCCACTGTATTCTACAATCTATAACGCTAGGTAGGAATATACCTAGCATCTGTCAAAAACTTCTCTAAGCCAAACAAATTGGGCAATTCCAAAAGTCTTAATTTTTTTTATTTAAGTTATTTATTTTAACTGGAGGCTAATTACTTTACAATATTGCAGTGGTTTTGCCATACATTGACATGAATCAGCCATGGGTGTACATGTGTTCCCCATCCTGAACCCCCTCCCACCTCCCTCCCCATCCCATTCCTCTGGGTCATCCCAGTGCACCAGCCCTGAGCACTTGTCTCATGCATCGAACCTGGACCAGTGATCTGTTTCACATATGATAATATACATGTTTCAATGCTATTCTCTCAAATCATCCCACCCTCACCTTCTCCCACAGAGTCCAAAAGACTGTTCTATACATCTGTGTCTCTTTTGCTGTCTCTCATATAGGGTTATCGTTACCATCTTTCTAAATTCCATACCTATGGACACCTTACCTTTGACAAAGGAGGCAAGGATATACAATGGAGAAAAGACAACCTCTTTAACAAGTGGTGCTGGGAAAACTGGTCAACCACTTGTAAAAGAATGAAACTAGAACACTTTCTAACACCATACACAAAAATAAACTCAAAATGGATTAAAGATCTAAACATAAGACCAGAAACTATAAAACTCCTAGAGGAAAACATAAGCAAAACACTCTCCAACATAAATCACAGCAGGATCCTCTATGACCCACCTCCCAGAGTAATGGAAATAGAAGCAAAAATAAGCAAAGGTGACCTAATTAAACTGAAAAGCTTTTGCACAACGAAGGAAACTATTAGCAAGGTGAAAAGACAGCCTTCAGAATGGGAGAAAATAATAGTAAACGAAGCAACTAACAAAGAATTAATCTCAAAACTATGCAAGAAACTCCTGCAGCTCAATTCCAGAAAATTAAACGACCCAATCAAAAAATGGGCCAAAGAACTAAACAGACATTTCTCCAAAAGTCTTATTATGAACCAAATACTGTGAAACATAGTGTCCTAAAGCAGTTAGGCTATAAATGTTGACTGAAGAAAACTGAAGTCTGCTTTACCTGCCAATCTGAGTTATTAATACAATATTAACATCATTGCACAACATAAAGTCATTACAAAAATTTTAACATGATGCAACACACTCATCTCCAATAAAATATATTATTCCTCAGAACTGTAGAAAATTGCATTATTGAATATAGACATATTTCTTTATTTTTGATAGTTAAACCACACTAATACTTGCTATAAATAAACTATAAGGCAAGAAGAAATTGCACCTTAGGCAAAGTATTTCACACTCTGCTCCCAGATATTCATAACAACACTTGAGTTAGATTTTAAAATATTAAATTCATCTTCTGAGATGCAGATGTAAAAAATACATCAACCTGATAATAAGGAAAAGAATTTGTATCCTCCTGTTACCTAGTATTGTTCTCCTCAAGTTCTAACAGGCCCCTTTTCTCCTCTAGGAACTCTAGTTTTGGATGTATGGATTTTTACGCTTTTATTTGTATTTGGGAAAAAAAAAAAATTGGGAGCTGGAATAGATACAGAATACTATTACAACAAAGAAGGGGCTTCCCAGATGGCTCAGTAGTAAAGAATTTGCTTGTCAATGCAGATAAATCTTGATCTCTGCAACCAAACAATTTACAAACCAATGCATTTTTAAAGATTTATCTCAAATGAATAGGGAAAAGAGCAGTGGACAGCAGTGAACCAAGTTCTCGTTCATATACAGACTCATAAGAACCAATAAAGGAAAAAAGGAAGTTGACATCTATGCACAATTTAATGTTAGTAGAAGAACTAGGTCAGCTGCAGAACTGGCAAGGCCTGGTACAAAATGAAGATCCTGGACTCCTTTTTTAAAAATCAGGGAAACCTCACACCAGTAAGAATGGCCATCATCAAAAACTCTGCAAATAACAAATGCTGGAGAGGGTGTGGAGAAAAGGGAACCCTCTCACACTGTTGGTGCAAATGAAAATTGGTGCAACCACTATGGAGAACAGTATGGAAGTTTCTCAAAAAGCTAAAAATATGATTCCACTCCTGGGCATATATCCAAAAGAGATGAGACTGTAATTCAAAAAGACTGGTGCACCCCAGTGTTTACTGCAGCTCTATTCGCAATAGCCAAGACATAGAAGCAACCTAAATGTTTTTTTTTTTTTTTTTAATATTATTTTTTTTTCCCAGTGGGTTTTGTCATACATTGATATGAATCAGCCATGGATTTACATGTATTCCCAATCCCGATCCCCCCTCCCACCTCCCTCTCCACCCGATTCCTCTGGGTCTTCCCAGTGCACCAGGCCCGAGCACTTGTCTCGTGCATCCCACCTGGGCTGGTGATCTGTTTCACCATAGATAGTATACATGCTGTTCTTTTCAAATATCCCACCCTCACATTCTCCCACAAAGTTCAAAAGTCTGTTCTGTGTTTCTGTGTCTCTTTTTCTGTTCTGCATATAGGGTTATCGTTATCACCTTTCTAAATTCCATATACATGTGTCAGTATGCTGTAATGTTCTTTATCTTTCTGGCTTACTTCACTCTGTATAATGGGCTCCAGCTTCATCCATCTCATTAGGACTGGTTCAAATGAATTCTTTTTAATGGCTGAGTAATATTCCATGGTGTATATGTACCACAGCTTCCTTATCCATTCATCTGCTGATGGGCATCTAGGTTGCTTCCATGTCCTGGCTATTATAAACAGTGCTGTGATGAATATTGGGGTGCACGTGTCTCTTTCAGATCTGGTTTCCTCAGTGTGTATGCCCAGAAGTGGGATTGCTGGGTCATATGGCAGTTCTATTTCCAGTTTTTTAAGAAATCTCCACACTGTTTTCCATAGCGGCTGTACTAGTTTGCATTCCCACCAACAGTGTAAGAGGGTTCCCTTTTCTCCACACCCTCTCCAGCATTTATTGCTTGTAGACTTTTGGATAGCAGCCATCCTGACTGGTGTGTAATGGTACCTCATTGTGGTTTTGATTTGCATTTCTCTAATAATGAGTGATGTTGAGCATCTTTTCATGTGTTTGTTAGCCATCTGTATGTCTTCTTTGGAGAAATGTCTGTTTAGTTCTTTGGCCCATTTTTTGATTGGGTCATTTATTTTTCTGGAATTGAGCTGCAGGAGTTGCTTGTATATTTTTGAGATTAATCCTTTGTCTGTTTCTTCATTTGCTATTATTTTCTCCCAATCTGAGGGCTGTCTTTTCACCTTACTTATAGTTTCCTTTGTAGTGCAAAAGCTTTTAAGTTTCATTAGGTCCCATTTGTTTAGTTTTGCTTTTATTTCCAATATTCTGGGAGGTGGGTCATAGAGGATCTTGCTTTGATTTATGTCGGAGAGTGTTTTGCCTATGTTCTCCTCTAGGAGTTTTATAGTTTCTGGTCTTACATTTAGATCTTTAATCCATTTTGAGTTTATTTTTGTGTATGGTGTTAGAAAGTGTTCTAGTTTCATTCTTTTACAAGTGGTTGACCAGTTTTCCCAGCACCACTTGTTAAAGAGGTTGTCTTTTTTCCATTGTATATCCTTGCCTCCTTTGTCAAAAATAAGGTGTCCATAGGTTCGTGGATTTATCTCTGGGCTTTCTATTCTGTTCCATTGATCTATATTTCTGTCTTTGTGCCAGTACCATACTGTCTTGATGACTGTGGCTTTGTAGTAGAGTCTGAAGTCAGGCAGGTTGATTCCTCCAGTTCCATTCTTCTTTCTCAAGATTACTTTGGCTATTCGAGGTTTTTTGTATTTCCATACAAATTGTGAAATTCTTTGGTCTAGTTCTGTGAAAAATACCGTTGGTAGCTTGATAGGGATTGCATTGAATCTATAGACTGCTTTGGGTAGAATAGCCATTTTGACAATATTGATTCTTCCAATCCATGAACACGGTATGTTTCTCCATCTGTTTGTGTCCTCTTTGATTTCTTTCATCAGTGTTTTATAGTTTTCTATGTATAGGTCCTTTGTTTCTTTAGGTAGATATACTCCTAAGTATTTTATTCTTTTTGTTGCAATGGTGAATGGTATTGTTTCCTTAATTTCTCTGTCTGTTTTTTCATTGTTAGTATATAGGAATGCAAGGGATTTCTGTGTGTTAATTTTATATCCTGCAACTTTACTATATTCATTGATTAGCTCTAGTAATTTTCTGGTAGAATCTTTAGGGTTTTCTATGTAGAGGATCATGTCATCTGCAAACAGTGAGAGTTTTACTTCTTCTTTTCCTATCTGGATTCCTTTTACTTCTTTTTCTGCTCTGATTGCTGTGGCCAGCACTTCCAACACTATGTTGAATAGTAGTGGTGAGAGTGGGCACCCTTGTCTTGTTCCTGATTTCAGGGGAAATGCCTTCAATTTTTCACCATTGAGGGTGATGCTTGCTGTGGGTTTGTCATATATAGCTTTTATTATGTTGAGGTATGTTCCTTCTATTCCTGCTTTTTGGAGAGTTTTAATCATAAATGAGTGTTGAATTTTGTCAAAGGCTTTCTCTGCATCTATTGAGATAATCATATGGTTTTTATCTTTCAATTTGTTAATGTGGTGTATTACATTGATTGATTTGCGGATATTAAAGAATCCTTGCATTCCTGGGATAAAGCCCACTTGGTCATGGTGTATGATTTTTTTAATATGTTGTTGGATTCTGTTTGCTAGAATTTTGTTAAGGATTTTTGCATCTATGTTCATCAGTGATATTGGCCTGTAGTTTTCTTTTTTTGTGGCATCTTTGTCTGGTTTTGGAATTAGGGTGATGGTGGCCTCATAGAATGAGTTTGGAAGCTTACCTTCTTCTGCAATTTTCTGGAAGAGTTTGAGTAAGATAGGTGTTAGCTCTTCTCTAAATTTTTGGTAGAATTCAGCTGTGAAGCCATCTGGTCCTGGGCTTTTGTTTGCTGGAAGATTTCTGATTACAGTTTCGATTTCCTTGCTTGTGATGGGTCTGTTAAGATCTTCTATTTCTTCCTGGTTCAGTTTTGGAAAGTTGTACTTTTCTAAGAATTTGTCCATTTCATCCAAGTTGTCCATTTTATTGGCATAGAGCTGCTGGTAGTAGTCTCTTATGATCCTTTGTATTTCAGTGTTGTCTGTTGTGATCTCTCCATTTTCATTTCTAATTTTGTTAATTTGGTTTTTCTCTCTTTGTTTCTTAATGAGTCTTGCTAATGGTTTGTCAATTTTGTTTATTTTTTCAAAAAACCAGCTTTTAGCTTTGTTGATTTTTGCTATGGTCTCTTTAGTTTCTTTTGCATTTATTTCTGCCCTGATTTTTAAGATTTCTTTCCTTCTGCTAACTCTGGGGTTCTTCATTTCTTCCTTCTCTAATTGCTTTAGGTGTAGAGTTAGGTTATTTAATTGGTTTTTTTCCTGTTTCCTGAGGTAAGCCTGTAATGCTATGAACCTTCCCCTTAGCACTGCTTTTACAGTGTCCCATAGGTTTTGGGTTGTTGTGTTTTCATTTTCATTCATTTCTATACATATTTTGATTTCTTTTTTGATTTCTTCTATGATTTGTTGGTTATTCAGAAGCGTGTTATTTAGCCTCCATATGTTTGAAGTTTTAACAATTTTTTCCCTATAATTGAGATCTAATCTTACTGCACTGTGGTCAGAAAAGATGACTGGAATGATTTCAATTTTTTTGAATTTTCCAAGACCAGATTTATGGCCCAGGATGTGATCTATTCTGGAGAATGTTCCGTGTGCACTTGAGAAAAAGGTGAAGTTGATTGTTTTGGGGTGAAATGTCCTATAGATATCAATTAGGTCTAGCTGGTCCATTGTGTCATTTAAGGTTTGTGTTTCCTTGTTAATTTTCTGTTTAGTTGATCTATCCATAGTTGTGAGTGGGGTATTAAAGTCTCCCACTATTATTGTGTTACTATTAATTTCCTCTTTCATACTTGTTAGCGTTTGCCGTACATATTGCGGTGCTCCTATGTTGGGTGCATATATATTTATAATTGTTATATCTTCTTTTTTGATTGATCCTTTGATCATTATGTAGTGTCCTTCTTTGTCTCTTTTCACTTCCTTTATTTGAAAGTCTATTTTATCTGATATGAGTATTGCGACTCCTGCTTTCTTTTGGTCTCCGTTTGCATGAAATACTTTTTTCCAGCCCTTCACTTTTAGTCTGTATGTGTCTCTTGTTTTGAGGTGGGTCTCTTGTAGACAGCATATATAGGGGTCTTGTTTTTGTATCCATTCAGCCAATCTTTGTCTTTTGGTTGGGGCATTCAACCCATTTACATTTAGGGTAATTATTGATAGGGGTGGTCCCGCTGCCATTTACTTTGTTGTTTTGGGTTCACGTTTATACAACCTTTCTGCATTTCCCGTCTAGAGAAGATCCTTTAGCATTTGTTGAAGAGCTGGTTTGGTGGTGCTGAATTCTCTCAGCTTTTGCTTATCTGTAAAGCTTTTAAATTCTCCTTCATATCTGAATGAGATCCTTGCTGGATACAGTAATCTAGGTTGTAGGTTATTCTCTTTCATTACTTTCAGTACGTCCTGCCATTCCCTTCTGGCCTGGAGGGTTTCTATTGATAGATCAGCTGTTATCCTTATGGGAATCCCTTTGTGTGTTATTTGTTGTTTTTCCCTTGCTGCTTTTAATATTTGTTCTTTGTGTTTGATCTTTGTTAATTTGATTAATATGTGTCTTGGGGTGTTTCGCCTTGGGTTTATCCTGTTTGGGACTCTCTGGGTTTCTTGGACTTGGGTGGCTATTTCCTTCCCCATTTTAGGGAAGTTTTCAGCTATTATCTCCTCGAGTATTTTCTCATGGCCTTTCTTTTTGTCTTCTTCTTCTGGAACTCCTATGATTCGAATGTTGGGGCATTTCACAGTGTCCCAGAGGTCCCTGAGGTTGTCCTCATTTCTTTTGATCCTTTTTTCTTTTTTCCTCTCTGCTTCATTTATTTCCACCATTTTATCTTCTACCTCACTTATCCTATCTTCTGCCTCCGTTATTCTACTCTTGGTTCCCTCCAAAGTGTTTTTGATCTCATTCATTGCATTATTCATTTGTGATTGACTCTTTTTTATTTCTTCTAGGTCTTTATTAAACAGTTCTTGAATCTTTTCAATCTTTGTTTCCAGGCTATTTATCTGTAACTCCATTTTGTTCTCAAGATTTTGGATCATTTTTATTATCATTATTCTAAATTCTTTTTCAGGTAGATTCCCTATCTCCTCCTCTTTTGTTTGACTTGGTGGGCATTTTTCATGTTCCTTTACCTGTTGGGTATTTCTTTGCCTTTTCATCTTGTTTAGATTGCTGTATCTGGAGTAGGCTTTCTGTATTCTGGAGGTCTGTGGTTCCTTTTTGTTGTGGAGGATTAACCCAGTGGGTAGGGTTAGACGATTGGCTTGTCAAGATTTCCTGGTTAGGGAAGCTTGCGTCAGTGTTCTGGTGCGTGGAACTTGATTTCTACTCTTTGGAGAGCAATGGAGTGCCCAGTAATGAGTTTTGAGATGGGTCTATGTGTTAGGTGTGACCTTGGGCAGCCTGTATGTTGATGTTCAGGGCTATATTCCTGCGTTGCTGGAGAATTTGCGTGGTATGTCTTGCTCTAAAACTTATTGGCTCTTGTGTGGTGGTTGGTTTCAGTGTAGGTATGGAGGCTTTTGGACAGTCACTTATTACTTAAAGTTCCTTGTAGTCAGGAGTTTTCTGGTGTTCTCAGGTTTTGGGCTTAAGTCTCCTGCCTCTGGGTTTCAGTTTTATTCTTCCTGTAGTCTCAGGACTTCTCCAACTATGCAGCCCTGATAAGAAAACTTCTAGGTTAATGGCTAAAAGATTCTCCCCCGTTAGGGACACCCAGAGAGGTTCACAGAGTCACATGAAGAAGAGGAGAGGGAGGAGGGAGATAGAGATGAACAGGAGGAGAAAAAGGGGGACTCAAGAGGAGAGAGACAGATCTACGCAGCTGTCTGTTCCCAGAGTGTTCTCCGTAGCCCAGTCACCTACAAAGATTCACAGAATTGGATTGGGAAGAGAAGGGGAAAGGAGGAAATAGAGGTGTTCTGAGGTAGAAAACAGAGAGTCAAGATTGGGAGAGAATAATCTTCGGTTTAAAAATAGGGCTTTTCTTCTTTTTTTTTTTTTTTGTAAGGTTATAGTGTATTGAAAATGAAAATTAAGGAGTAGTAGAGGAGTACTAGAGGACTTTAAAAGAAATAAGAGAAAAAGAAAAATAGAAAATAGAAGAGAAAAAGGAAAGAAAAAAAAGAAAGAAAAAGAAAAAAAAAGAAAAAAAAGAAAAAAAAAAAAAGAAAAGAAAAAAAAAAATTTTTTTTTTCCCCCTAATTAAAAAATCGTAAAAGTCTATGGAAATGAAAGTTAAGGAGTAATGGGGGAGTAATAGGGGATTTTAAAGGAAAATAAAAGAGAAAAAATAAAAAAGAAAAAAGAAAAAAAGGAAAAAAATTGAAAAAATAAAAAAAAGAGAAAAAAGTAAAATTATATCTAGGAGTTTCTCTGGAGCTGTTGCGGTCAGTGTGGGTTCGGCTCAGTTTCAGATAGCTCCTCGTTCCAGCTTACGCTTCTCGATATCTACAGGCTCCTCTGGTGTAGACAATGTTTCCTAGAGGGATTTTAATCTGTTGCACCAGTCCCTTCTGAAGCGGTTCCCTTTGTTTATTTGGCTTCTGTTTGCCGGTCTCTTCAGAGCCTCATTTCCGCCCTGACACAGGCGGGCGGAGGTGGACTCTTATTCAGGTAGCTAGTTCCGTCGCTCCGCGGGGAGGGGCTTGCGCCACGGGGATGGGCTGGGGCTGCCAGGAGGGGCTGACGCTGCTCTCTCCTTCTGCGCTGCTCAGGCTCCCGGCTGTTCTATATGGAGCGCGCCCCGCGCTGCGCGAGGTTCCAGCCCTCGGGTGTTCCACAAAAGCACGGAACGAAAAGCTCCGCCTGCTCTCTGTGCCTTCCCCGTCAGAGCGGTCCAGGCAGCCAGGGGCTCGGTGGGCGCACTCTCCCCAGGTGTGGCGCGCCCCCTCCCCTCCGCGGACCCAGTCTCAGTTTCCGCTGGTGCCAGTCGGGTGCGTGCGCCTTCTGCCCTCCGCGTCCCCAGCCCCAGTCCCCGCCCGCGCCGGTCGGGTGCCTGCGCCCTGTGTCTCGCCGCGACCTTCCCCTCCCCCCTGCCTCCTGCCTCCGGCGGGGCTGGGCCGGTCCGCAGCTTGCGAGCTCCTCTCTGGACCCTCTCGGTCTCTTTGTTCTGCGAACGGCCGGCAGTGTGTTCGGGCCGGTTAATTTACCCTCTCTCTTTTGGTCTCCCACAGTTCATGTTGGCAACTCACAGAAGCTCCCTCCGATTGTCCTCAGGGCACTCAGGCCCGGACCCTACCCCAAGCAATGCCGCCTAAGAGCACCCGGGACGGATCTCCGTCCTTAGCTCTTTTGTCTCACTTTTTATCTTTTATATTTTGTCCTACCTCCTTTCGAAGACAATGGGCTGCTTTTCTGGGCGCCTGATGACCTCAGCTAGCGATCAGAAGTTGTTTTGCGAAGTTTGCTCTGCGTTCAGTTATTCTTTTGATGAATTTGTAGGAGAGAAAGTGGTCTCCCCGTCCTACTCCTCCGCCATCTTGGCTCCTCCCCAACCTAAATGTTTATAAATAGATGAATGGATAAAGAAGATAGGGTATATACATACAATGGGATATTACTCAGCCATAAAAAGGAACAAGTTTGAGTCAGTTGAACTGAGGTGAGTGAAGCTAGAGCCCATTATACAAAGCGAAGTCAGAAAGAGAAAAACAAATACCATATACTAATGCAAATATATAGAATCCAGAAATATGGTACTGATGAACCTATTTGTAGGGCAGTAATAGAGGCACAGACACAGACAAAAGACTTTGGACACAGCCAAAGGAGACCGTGGGACAAATTAAGAGAGTAGCATTAGACCATGTACTTTACCATATGTAAAATAGATAGATAGCCAGTGGGAATTTGCTGTATCATGCAGGGAGCTTAACCTCGTGCTCTGTGACAACCCAGAGGGGTGGGATGCGGTAGGAGGTGGGAGGGAGGCTCCGGAGGGAGGGAGTATATGCAGACATACACTTCATTCATTGTACAGGAGAAACTAACACAGCATCATAAAGCAATTATCTTCCAATTAAAATAAATTTTTAAAAAATAGCTGTCTGTATTTCACATCTTGATCCAGCACATTCTACCAGTACTGTCTACCTTTGACTGGATGACAAAGAAGAAAGGACTGGAAAGAACAGGAACTAGGAGTCACCCTGTTTTTTTCACTTTCCTTCTCTGTAGTGACTTTCAAGCTATGTGGTCAGCTAGTGCATGGAAGTAAGAAGAAGAAGGACTGACTTGCTGGGGCCCTGGGTCATGGATGTTTCTTAGAAGCCATTGTCTGCTTTTGAAGCTTGTCTGATTAGAAAGGAAATGAAGGCTCCTGGGGCTGTGTCCTCAGCCACAGATGTAACAAGCCTTCTTTGCACCCCCTCTGAGTCTCATTAAACTCCCTTTTCCTAAAGAATGATCAGACTTTCTGTTCTCAGTCTCAACTGGATGGGGTGTCGGAGGCGGGGGAGCTGGGTGCAGGGCGGGAAAGAAATGACCTTCTTGTCTTTTGAAAACTTCTTCTAAGTAAAGGATCCCTGGGCCAGTTCAGGAAATGCTGGGGTTACAGGGCCCCTGGGGAAATGCCTGAACCAGCTACTCTCCACCAGAAGAGGGGCACAGCTCAAGGTTCATGGATTCCTAAGACATGTTTCCCCAAAATAAACAATTAAAAAGGTAAAAGAGTTTTATTTTAGGTCACTCATTGATCTTCGTCTAGACCACCAGAATTTCTGTGGCAATTTTTAACTACTTTCAAAAGTTCATTTTTCTGAAAATTAAATAAATGTACTTTTCCCCTGCAGTCCTCTTGCATTCTTGATGTGGTTTGTTTTCCAAGCTGCTGACTTGAAAAGCCACTAGAAGAGGAACCCCCATTGTTTTTGTCTAATGCTCCTAATTGATGGGTATTTTTAGCAACTGGGTTTACCCATTCAAAGAAGAAGCAAGACAAAAATTCTCCATTAGCTTTTCAAGTCTCAAATAAGACAAGAAAGATCCCACTGCTTCTAGCCCAGTGGTTCTTCAACTTGAGTGTGTAACGGAGTCATCTAGAAAGCTTGTTGAACCATAGCTAGCTCACTGGCTGCACTGCTAAGTCTCTGCTTCAGCAGATGGGGCTGGAGCCTGTGAATTTGCATTTCTAACCAGTTTCCAAGCCCACAGCCTGAGGTCACTGCTGTGGAGGTCCAATAAGAAACTAAAGTTGTTACAAACAGTAACTGTAAATTACCACTAAAGAAATAAAAACACTCATACTTCTGACTAAAATTTATCTTATCATGATCTCACAATAGTTCTTAAAAGAATTTTTGTAAGTAATGATATTATAAATATCCATTTTTAATTGTCAAAAATATGTCTAATGCTATAGAGGCTTCCCTGGTGGCTCAGAGAGTAAAGTGTCTGCCTGCAATGCAGGAGACCCGGGTTCGATCTCTGGGTCAGGAAGATGCCCTCGAGAAGGAAATGGTAACCCACTCCAGTACTCTTGCCTAGAAAATCCCATGGACAGAGAAGCCTGGTAGGTAGGCTATAGTCCATGGGGTCGCAAAGAGCTGGACATGACTGAGTGACTTCACTTTCACTTTCATATACTATATCTATTGTTGTCTTCATATTTGTAAATTTAAGCACAACTATTTGTTTTAGCTTACAGTTTTCCAAAGAACATGTCTTTCATCTCAGAATAACACAAAATTAATGACACTGTATTAACATCAAAAAACTAAATTAAAATTGACTTCTCATACGTTTATAGATTTTTTCCAAAAATCACAAAACAAGCTCTGACTATATGTGAAAGATAAAATTTTCTAAAATCACACATGATTACATGGGTGTGGTTTGGTACCAATTGTTTGTACTTGTTAAAAACAAAGCCACATTTCTAAAAATTTCCAATTTGTACCATTTATTGTTATACTGCCATTTATGTGATAATATAATAAAAAATAAATTTCCTGTAGAATTCTAAATATATACACTATATTAGAGAATAAATAAGATTAGCTCTTGGAATAAATTGTTAGCATTAGTTTCCTAAATCTTATGGTGTGAAATTAACATCCAAAGGAAATATTTTTCATTCATTAGTGAAAGATTGGTGCAGGTAAAGAGTAGAGTAGCCAAGATGGCATGGTGAGGCTCTCTCCCTCCACGTTTTGTAAATGATGATCACATAACAGCTGAGCTCATAGCACTGGTCATGCACGTCAGGAGACTCACTTGGCCATGGGCTACTTTTGTTCTCTGAGCATATGTAAGTGCCACCTGAAGATGCCCTTGGAGCCACATTGTGGCTGCATTATGGCCGTGAGGTTGCATTAGGGCTGTGTCCAATGGGTCAACCATGAGAGGAGAGAATATAGCGTGTCTGCTGTTACGGCTGCTGAGCCAGTCAGGAGAGAATAAATGTGTTTGCAGTTCCTATGACTCCTCCAATTTTCTTCCATCCTCTTAGCTCACACCTTGCCTACCCAGGATTCAGCGAGCAGTGAGATACAGCGAGACAATTAAAAACTGCAAATTATTAAACACAGGTGCCTAAGAGCTCGATTTTAATTGATT
Source organism: Dama dama (assembly GCF_033118175.1). Taxonomy (NCBI): domain Eukaryota; kingdom Metazoa; phylum Chordata; class Mammalia; order Artiodactyla; family Cervidae; genus Dama; species Dama dama. Next base: position 31,670,614 of record NC_083685.1, read on the forward strand.
TTAGGACCTATATATTTTTCATGTTCATATGAAGCACTTTAAAGATTTAACAACATATGTTTGTTAATACCTTTCACTGTTCAGTTCTCTGAAACTGGCTGCGAACTGACTATTGTAGATAAAGAGAAGTTTGTGGTGACAAGTGTGCCCTCAGACAAGTTTCCTTTTCAGGACTTCGCGTTGTTTTTCTTATGGTATCGTTAAATAATCAGGCAAGGTCTTAATGACAATCCTGCTCAGAAACTCACACTGGGAACACCAATTCTCCCAGCCTTTCAAAGGGATATAAGTTACTACTGTGATGTGGAAACTTACCAAGCATTTGGGCAAAGTTAACAAAGATGAACAAATTGCTGGAGTTAAAGAATAATTACTATTTATTTTGGGGGGAAACAAAGGTGAATCCAATAATGGTCACTGAGGATATGCAAGTAAGTATAGTTTGCCATCAATTGGCTAATTCGATATAATGCACCTGGATTCATTGTCTCTCCAAGCCTACCCTTTCTGACCCTTTAATCATCACTATCTTCCCAGCTTCTCCCTTCAGGAAATCTCCAGGTGTCAAGTACCAGGCCTTGTCTAAGGTTTCCCATAAGCTGACTAACATCATTCTCAGAGACCGGAGGTCTAGCACATTAGGTTGACCCATTCAGGGTCCACTTCCAGAGCCTCATCCTCCTACCTGCCTTCTTGTCTCTCTATTGATCAATAGTACCCAAGAGTCTGCCAAGTTTTTGTTAGTGCCTATTTGACTCTTGGTGTTTTCACCTTGAGTCTTTATGATTCCACCTGGCTTTATTCCATGGTTTACCTCTTGGCGCCATGATTGAAGAAACTGCTATCTCTCTCGGACCTACTTAACACCTCCCCTTAGTTCCAGCAATAGTCTATCCATAATATTTCTTATCCCCCTAAAGCAAATCTGGTAAGATATTTGATCCTTCTAAGTATATGACCATTTGATATGTTTATAGATTTGACACATTATGGAAAAAACCCAATTTCACATTTTGAAAGGTGAATAAACTCTAAACATGATAGGAGTGAAGAGATGCCAAAATATGTCTTAATTAAATTTTTTACACCCAGATCCAATTGTGTGTTGTGTTTGACTAGACTGTGGAAGATGCAATAGTTGAGAAATTCCCTGTAGCTGTTCATGGCACGCTAACATCAGCAATAGTCAGTTATCTAGGACACAATTTAGAAATCATGGGAACTTAGATTTGAACTGTAGTAATTCTAAAAGAAAAAGGAGACACATGTTTGCTTTCACAAGTAGGATTTCTTATTCCAACACCTTCTTATTTCAGTAGCAGAACCTGAAAAGTGTTATCTCACCAGAAGAAAAGTAATTTGGTTAAACTGGTCTGCCTGCACATAGCAAAATCATAAACTTAATTTCCTAATTGTATATTTCTTTATAATGTTTGCATTTACGACTATTGTGATAATTACAAATACTTTTAATGTTCTTCACAAGATCCACATACACCAACTCACAAAGCCTGAAAATATCCTCATTCAACTTATAGTAGTTATTGATTTTTTATTTACCATATTTACCATGTGTTCTTTCCTTAGCCAATCTTTCTTTTCCTCAGTTCTCATCCTCTCCCTTGCTCTAGTTCCTTCTTGCCAATACTTACTAACCCTGAACACCTCTTAGGATATTGTCAGCTTTGGTACTATTTCTGTCTATACTTACTGGCATTGAAACTTCTGGATTGTAGTAGGCTGGGCATCTGCTCATCAACACTACTCATCCTCCATCATCTGATAATGTGTCCTACACTACCTTCTAATCATCAAGGTAAATACACAATCTAGTCTCGGATAATTATAAGGTCCCTTGCCCTAGAAGTTAGCTCAGTAAGTTAGCTCGGGGCTGAGCATGGAGCCCAAAGTCACCTGACCAATAGTTCTCTACTAGACTAGGAGATGTGCCCTTGCTTTGGGGATTGTGGACAATGGACATGAAAAGATAATAACCAGGTGTCACCAACATCCATTATTTCAACTACATGGAGAAAAATCTGTCTAAAATAGCAAAGCAAAGAGAAGCAGAGACAAAAAAATAGAGTGAGAGAGACAGTAAAGCAGAAAGAAACAGAGACAGATGAACAGAGAGAGACTGATGACCTCTGCTGAGTTGGATTTATGTCACTTGAACCCAATGAATCCTGACAATATAAAAATGGGAACTGGATCATAAGTGTGTGTCTATTTAATTGCTCAGTGGTGTCTGACTCTTTGTGACCCCATGGACAATAGCCCACCAGGCTCCTCTGTTCATGGGGATGCTCCAGGCAACAATTCTGGAGTGGGCTACGATGCCCTCCGCCAGGGGATCTTCCAACCTAGGGCTCAAACCCATGTCTCCCACATTGCAGGCAGATTCTTTACTGTCTCAGCCATAGGGAAGACCTTGTCATAAGTAAGATATGCTAAATGTGGTCATGGCTAGTTAATAAGTGGAGGAAAGCAATGGAAATCCCTCAGTCCCAGACTGGAAAGTTGGCAATTTATTCAGTTTAAAAAAACGTCTAACTGAACTATTGTCTCCTGTGTCTTAGGACTGAGTGTGGTTTTCCACCTTCTTTTCTCCCCAGCAGAACCAAAGACCAAAGAAATGTATATTAGGAAATAATCTTATCAGTTCGGGTCCCTGAGTGATCACAATATGAAAATTAAACATTTTTGCAGGTGGCTTTTACCTGCAGTGAAACCTAGCATCTACTGGCTGATTCAGAAATCAGTGTAAATTGAAAGATTGTGATTGACATATATACACTACTACATATAAAACAGATAACTAACAAAAACCTGCTGTATAGCACAGGGCACAGGGAACTCTAATCAATACTCTGTAATGAACTATATGGGAAAAGAATCTGAAAAAGAATGGATATATGTATATGTATAAGTGATTCACTCTGCTATATACCTGAAACTAATGCAGCATTGTTAATCAACTCTACTCCAATAAAAATTGATTTAAAGTAAGAAATTGGTAGCTACATGTGGTGTGCTATCATAATGACAAAAAGAAGACTCATTACCAAAGGGGAAGGAGGGAAGAGATAAGATAGGAGACTGAGATTAATAGATATACACTACTATATACAAAATAGGTAAGCCAATAAGGACCCACAGTGTAGCACAGAGAACTATACTCAATATTTTGCAGTAACTGATAAGGGAAAGAATCTGAGAAAGAATATATATATATATATATATATATACACACACACATATATGTATACATATATATATATATATATATATATATATATATATATATATATAACAGTATTACTGTGATGTACTCCTGAAACTAATACAGCAATGTAAATTAACTATAGAAAGAAAGTGAAGTCGCTCAGTTGTATTGACTGTTTGCAACCCCATGGACTGTAGCCTACCAGGCTCCTCCATCCATGGGATTTTCCAGGCAATAGTACTGGAGTGGGTTGCCATTTCCTTCTCCAGGGGATCTTCCCAACCCAGGGACCAAACCTGGGTCTCCTGCATTATAGACAACGCTTTGCCATCTGAGCCACCAGGGAAGTCAAAAATTAAGTATACGTCAATTTTAAAAATGATTAGAAAAATATTTTTTAATTTGAAAAAAAGAAACAGAAGACGGTCATTAAAGGAAAACAATGCAGCAATGTAAATTAACTATATTTCCATTTTAAAAATGATTAAGGGAAAACACTTTTTTAATTGAAAAAAAACAGAAGAAATTCATTAAAGGAAAACAATGCAGGTAATGAAAGATCAAGATTTAACAAAATTAATAATTTTTCAAAAAAGAAAATGGGTGATATTGGCTTAAAAGCTAGGGGGCAGACAGAAAAGAAACTGCTACCAGAAGCTCTGAGGATATTTATCCATGGATGAGTAGTGGCAAAGCATTTGATAATATCATTACCAGTGATAACCCAGCAATTAGATAGTATACCTAAGGAAGATGCCCTGGAGAAGGAAATGACAACCCACTCCAGTATTCTGGGAAATCTCATGGACAAAGGAGCCTGATTTGCCACAGGCCATGGGGTTGCAAAGAGTCAGACATGACTTAGCCAAATGACAACAACAGGACAAGAGATTCTAGAAATGCAGTAAGATGCATTGGTTGCTATTGCCTATGATCTGCAAGATTTTATAATAAATAAATGAGCTCAGTAAATAATTTTCCAGTTTGCAAAAAATAAATAAGTGAAAAGAAATAGAGTCCAGAAATTCGTAATTTGAAGGATTAGGACTGTGTGCTTCTCAACCACAACCAGTAAAAGATAAAACTGACCAATTCCCTAAGTGACAAAAGTCAATCAAAATCAGCCTTGTAGTAAGGAATAAATTAAGGTTATGGCCATGACATACATTGTTAAAATCTTTGAGGGCCCTAAAATATATAAGAGTGAAGGACCAACTAAGAGTTTGGCTCAGAAAATCCTTTCACTTAGACCAATGGATCAGGGAAAAGACAAAGGAAGGGACTCTCAGCAAAGTTAACTGACTCAAGTTACCCTCAATAAATCGATAAATGAAGAGATGGGGTGGAGGAAAAAAAAAAAAGAACAGCAAATCACAAAACCTTCCTGAGAAAAGAACTATAGAAGTGACTGCTGACACGTGAAACTAATTGGAATCAAATAAGTACACAATCCTTCCTGAGAAAAGAACTATAGAAGTGACTGCTGACACGTGAAACTAATTGGAATCAAATAAGTACACAATCCTTCCTGAGAAAAGAACTATAGAAGTGACTGCTGACATGTGAAACTAATTGGAATCAAATAAGTACACAATCAAGTCCTTGAAAAAGTTGAGCTGTACTACCACAAGGACTACTAACCTGAGCTTAAAATAAAAAAAGACAGTGATCTTACTGTTTATAAAGCATTGTTGTGATACAGGAGGGAAGAAGGGCAGATCGCACCATTTGAAAGAATGACATAGCCATCAGTTCAGTTCAGTTCAGTTCAGTCGCTCAGTCATGTCCAACTCTTTGCGACCCCATGAATCGCAGCATGCCAGGCCTCCCTGTCCATCACCAACTCCTGGAGTTTACTCAAACTCATGCCCATCGAGTCAGTGATGCCATCCAGCCATCTCATCCTCTGTCGTCCCCTTCTCCTCCTGCCCTCAATCCCTCCAAGCATCAGGGTCTTTTCAAACGAGACAGCTCTTTGCATCAGGTGGCCAAAGTATTGGAGTTTCAGCTTCAGCATCAGTCCTTCCAATGAACACCCAGGACTGATCTCCTTCAGGATGGACTGGTTGGATCTCCTTGCAGTCCAAGGGACTCTCAAGAGTCTTCTCCAACACCACAGTTCAAAAGCATCAATTTTTCGGTGCTCAGCTTTCTTCACAATCCAACTCTCATAGCCATAGGACATGACAAAAGCTGGTTAGAACCAACTAGGTCCAAGACACCGGAAGATTCGACTTCCAGCAGAGCTTGAGCCTCAGTATATACTCATTGTAGTACATTAGCTAAATGACACACTCACCAATGCAATGACAGTTCCAAGGCCAACCATAAAAGGTCAAAAAGTGGGCAGTGGTCCAGTTCCTGGACATCCACCCCCCTTCCCCAAAATAACTGGAATAATCCTCCCACTCATTAGTCTATGAAATTATTCAACCCATAAAACCTAACCACACTATATTTTGAAGCTCTCTCGCCTTCTGAGATGGCCCTCACTCTGCCTGTTGTGTGTGTTTCTTTCTAAATAAATCCACTTCTTACTATCACTTCATCTCTGAATTCTTTAGTGATGAAGCAAGAACCTTAAATTCACTAGGAGCACTTGGGGGTTGGAGCAGGAAATGGCAACCCACTCCACTATTCTTGCCTGAAGAATCCCATGGACAGAGGAGCCTGGCGGACTATATAGTCCATGGGTTCTCAAGAGTCGGACACGACTTAGCAACTAAACCACCACCACCACCACCTGGGGGTACCCAATCAAATGAAGGCAAAGAAGAGGTTGTGAACTCTGCTCAGGTAAAAACAATATTGTAACAAGCTCAATAAAGACTTTTAAAATGGTCCACATCAAAAAAAAAAAAAAAATCTTTAAAAAAGTCTCATTAAAGTCAGAGTGCGTTTATGATTAGCCATGAGTAAAATGGTGCTCTCTCCGGCAGTGACTTGTTTTCGGGCCTTTGTAGTCACATTAGACCACATAGCTTACTTACCTCTGTGACAAAACACCCTCATCTTCCCAACTACAACCTCTGCCTTTGCTCATCTTTGAAGCCCATGGTCATGAGACTGGTCTTCCTTGTTAGCAGCTTTTTGATTTGTATCAAGTCATTGCTCAGAAATGAATATCAACATGTAATATAAATCCTACTTTGTGGTCTAAATTAATCAACCTGGTGTCTGACCCTCTCCAACAAAACATTGCCCCATGACTCTCTGCTATCATTTCTTGTTATTTTCTGACATAACCCATCCATTGCTGCTGTTTGCACATACTTATCCCTGCACTCACTTGCTTTTGACATGAAATATTGTTTCTATTATGTTCTGTCAGTTCATGATCTTCTCTGTCTCCACACTCACTATGCAGATATTCTTCTCTAAAAAATCTTCCATAGTTGAACCACCTAGTCCTTCTTGAACTGGGTAGACTCAATCTGAGTAGAAGAGTCTGAAACTTGAGTGTGTCCACTTACAATAGTAAGTAAGGCAAGGTTAATATTACTAAATTCTAGATCTAGATTGTATTTAACAAATGCCATCAATTGATATTTACTGTGTAAGATGATAGATAGATGGATTAGATAATAGATTATATAATAGATTAGACAGATACATGATTGGCAATAGATGATATATAGATTAGACAGATAACACATAATATGTATAATATTATGCATAATGCATAATAGATGACAGATACATAGATTAGATGGGGTTTCCCAGGTGGTACAGTGGTAAAGAATCTGTCTGCCAATGTAGGAGACACAAGAGATGCATGTTTGGTCCCTGGGTCAGGAAGATCCCTTGGAGTAGGCAATGGCAACCCACTCAGTATTCTTGCCTGGAAAATTCCATGGACAGAGAAGCCTGGTGGGCCACAGTCCTTGGGGTCACAAAGAGTAGTCTGTGACTGAGCATGCACACATGCAGATTAGGTAGATAAAAGATTAGCTTGATAAATGATAGATGATAGTTAGATAGATAGATGTTTTACATAGATAATAGGTTAGTTAAATAAAAGACTAACTAGATAGACTAGATAGATGATAAGTAATAGATTACAGATAGATTAGATAATAATACATTAATTGGATAATAGATTAGGTAGACACATGGTAAATAATAGATGATAGATTGATTAGCTATGTAGATTAGACAGATGTATAATAGATGATTGTTGTTGTTTAGCTCCTGAATTATGTCAGACTCTTTGCAACCCCATTGGACTATAGTCCACCAGGCTCCTCTGCCAATAGGATTTCCCAGACATGAGTACTGGGATGAGGTGCCATTTCCTTCTCCAGGGGAATCTTCCCAACCCAAGGATCAAACCGCATTTCCTGCATTGGCAAGGGAGTTCTTTACCACTGAGCCACCTGGGAAGCCCATAACAGATGACAGATTAGACAGGCAAAAGATTAGGTAGATAATAGATTAGCTAGATATGTGATAAAAGATAGATAGATAGATAGACTATATTATAGATTAGATAGATAAATTGGATAGATGCCTGGTAGATAACAGACAGATAGATGGATTGATAGATAGATAGATGGTGTTGAGCTTGCTAACTCTGACCCTATCTTCACACTGTCAGTTCTGCAGAGGATCACTTAATTCTGTTATTTCCACATTATATGCCTCAAAGACAACACATGAATCCATACAAGAGTTGGTTTACTGTTTAATCATTGATTCTCTGCTAAAATGGTATACATAATAGCTTCAGAGGTGGAAGTGTCCACCTGGGATGAAATTGTTCAGATTTTGTACAAAATGTCTTCTGAAATGCCTGTACCTATTAGTCGCTCTGTCCCAGGTGCACATTTTGCTTGATATCATTCCTCAGAAATCATTGCATTCCAGAATTGTTTAATTAATGCTAAATCAAGACAGCTAAAATTGTCTTTTGCCATGGCTTAGCGATGAGTATCTCAAGGGTGTTGCTTGACTGACAGCTGTCAATTAGAAATGGATCCATAGGATGAGCTACATGACAGCATGCATTTAGCTCTTGGATCTCACCTATTTTTAACGTATGAGTTGGCTTACTGTTTTCTGAATGTCTCCACATTGTGATGCCCTGACTGAGATTTTATCAACTTCTTTCATTGGGACTTTCCCAGGTCTACAATCAAACAGACATTTCATAAAAATGACTATTTCTGCTGCTGAAAGTGATGGTGGCAAACGGGTTCAGAAGCATGGACCAAAGCTCTTAAATATCATTTTCTACAGAGGATGAGATGGCTGGATGGCATCACCGACTTGATGCGCATGGCTTTGGGTAGACTCTGGGAGTTGGTGATGGACAGGGAGGCCTGGCATGCTGCAATTCATGGGGTCACAAAGAGTCGGACACGACTGAGCGAGTGAACTGACTGAATTTTAAAATATGATGCTGAAGAACATTGTTGTATATTTCAGTAGTAGTGGGATGGAAAAACCACCAGGTTAGAAACTTGAATCTACATAATACAGACAGGTTAATAATGCTCGTCTGGTTTGGCTCACCACATTGTTCTGAGAAATAATCTTCAAACTGAAGATTTTGTTACTATTCAGAGAGCCGAAGTAAGGTTTGAAGAAGAGGTGTTGACCTCTACAAGCCTGTGTCAGCACAGATGTGGGGTAGAAACCCCGGATGCGCCCAGCCAAGCGGAAGCAGTGACGTCCCAGATCCTGTGGGGCCGATGGTGCAGGTGATCACCAAACAACCTGTGCGGAAGGGAAAGTCAAGCAGGTACAATACCTGTTTGGGTTTTTTGTTTTGTTTCACATGTCCTCTATTTTCTTAATTTAATTTTTATTTTATATTATAGTTGACACAATGTTATGTTAGTTTCAGGGGTACAGGAAAGTGATTCAGCTATACATATATCCATTCTTTTTCAGACTCATTTCACATAAAGGCTACTACAGAATATTCAGTATATTTGTCTGTGCTGTACCATAGGTCTCTGTTGGCTAACTATTTTATGTATAGCAGTGCGTGTGTTCATCCCAAGCTCCTGATTTATCCCTCCCCCCACCAACATCTGTTTGTTTTTAAAACTCTTCAAAATATGTCTTCAGATACTGCAAAACAAGAACACAATACTGTAAAGCAGCTATACTCCAAAAAAAGAATTTTTTAATAAAATCTTTTTTAAAAATTGCCAAATGAGAAAATACTTTGATTTAAATTCAGGAGGACTTTCCTGGGGGTCCAGTGGTTAAGACTTCATCATCCAATGCAGGGGGTGCAAGTTTGATCCCTGGTTGGGGAGCTAAGATCCCATATCCCTCGTGGCCAAAACACCAAAACATAAAACAGAGACAGTATTGTAACAAATTCAATAAAGACTTTTAAAATGGTCTAAATAAAAAAATCATCTTAAAAGATAAATAAGTAAATTTAGGTAGGAAGAATTCTCTTTCAGTTATCTGTTTAAAATCAATACTTGAACACGGTTCAGGGAAATCTTTTGCTACAATGCACTTCTCAGCTAGAAGCACATTGCCCCCAGGAGGCATTTGCCAATGTCTGGGGACATTTTTAATTGTCACAACCAGGGAGTGCTATCGACGTTTAGTGGGTAGAGGCCAGGGATACAGATTAACAGACTACGAAGCAAAAGACAGCCCTTCACAGTAAAGAAGCCTCTGACTAAATAAAAATAGTGCCTGCTGCAATGTGTGATGGGGTACTCTGATACACTTTCATTTTTTCCATCAATGTACTTATGTAAAACTAATATTCCAGATTTACTGTCTTTGCCAAAAATAAGAAAGGTTTTTCATTTCTTGAAAAATCAAATGTCTAAAATTGTTCCTCTGAATAAATAGTTATTTTAGCAAAATAGTTATTTATAAAGTCTTAGAGAAATGAGAAATTATTTTGAAGTTTTGTAGTGATAATTTGAGATTAAAAATACACTACGTGCTAAGTCACTTCAGTTGTATCTGACTTTTTGCAGCCCTATGGACTGCAGCCCACCAGGCTCCTCTGTCCATGGGATTCTCCAGGCAAGAATACTGGAGGGGGGTTGTCATGCCCTCCTCCAGGGGATCTTCCTGATCCAGGGATTGAACCCATGTCTCTCATGTCTCCTGCACTGGCAGGCGGGTTCTTTACCACTAGTGCCACCTGGGAAGCCCCAAAATACACTACCTGTATATATTATTAAAGAATATTGGTGGGGGCAAAGAATATTGGGACTTCCTTGGTGGTCCAGTGGCTAAGACTTCCAGCTCCCAATGCTGGGGGCCTGGGTTCAACCTCTGGTCAGGGAACTAGATCCCACATGCCACAACTAAGACCCAGTGCATCCAAGTAAATAAATTTTTTTTTTTTTAAAGGAAAGAGTGTTTCCTGACTGCTGGCCATTGTGTCTGTCTGTGTCATCAGCTCAGGCAAAACATTCAAAGCTGACAAAATAACATCAAGATTGCTTTGCAAACCTCTGTATTAACAGCTCACTTTATGCAGACACTTTCCAAAGCAAGTTCCTCAGCACTACTGTTGAGAAGCTTCTGATGGGTCTGCCCCTTGACATGTCCCACAGCGTCCTCCCAGGAAACACCATTTCTAAAGTAATGTTTAAAATTATTAACTACTTAAATCAAGTATTATGATGAACAATAAACATTAAAGGAACACTTACTGATCATGAAATGAGCACTTGAATCCAGTTAACTGTAAACATTTCTGCCAAAAGAATGACATTTCATTAAATAAGTCTGCTAAATGAATAAGGAATTGTGAGCATTCATATATCTCATTTCTCCTTTCATGGTATTAATTACTTCTACCAGAAAAAAAAGATGGTGTTAATATGATCGTTTAGCCACCATTTAGAATTAGACTTCTTATGTCAGAGTCAATGTAATTTAAATAGATTCTACGTGATGAATGGTTAGGAGACATTAACCTCACAAACAAATTTATCATGTCAAAGTGTTACCCATTTCTTCTGGCAATAAATGATCAAGTTGCAAAATAAGAATGATACAGCCTGGTTTAAGGATAATGCATTCTTAATGCCATTGTAGCAGTCCATCTCATGGATGGACCTAGAGATGATCGTAGTAGGGGAAGTAAGTCAGAGAAAGACAAATATCAGACAATATTTGTCTTATATGTGGGACACATAAAAAATAATACAAATGAACTTATTTAAAAAAAACAGAAATAGGCCCACAGACATAGAAAGCAAACTTACAGTTACCAAAGAGGAAATGTGGGGGAGGGATGAATTAGGAATTTGGGATTATCATATACATACTACTGTATATAAAATAGATAAACAGCAAGGATCTACTGTATAGCACAGAGAACTATACTTAATATCTTGCCATAAGGTATGAAGGGAAAGACTCTGAAAAAGAATACATATATATGTATGTATGTAGGGCTTTCCTGGTGGCTCAGATGGTAGAGAATCTACCTGCAATGCCCAAGGAGACCTGGGTTCTATCCCTGGGTTGGGAAGATCCCCTGGAGAAGGAAATGGCAACCCACTCCAGTATTCTTGCCTGGAAAATCCCAAGGACAGAGGAGCCTGGCAGGCTACAGTCCACGGGGCCGCTAAGAGTCAGACACGACTGAGAACATATATGTATGTATAACTGAATTGCTGTACTGCCCACTTGAAACTCACATGATATTGTAAATCAACCTTACTTCAGTAAAAATGAAGATAAAAAGAAGATGTGTTACATGTAAATGTGACTTTTTAATCCCACTGCTAAAAATAATAGAACATCATCCTGTGAACAGCCGCCATTTAATAAACACCTACAATGGACTGGGACCCATGCCAGATAGTGAGTTCTCTGCTGGTCACCACAGCTGCCTGGCTAGAGAGATGTCTTCCTCCAGGGAGGCAAGGCTTGGCCAACAATCAGTGGCTCCACAAGTCTCAAAAAGCAGACTGTGACTCAAACCCAGGAAGGTTTTACTCTACCACCAGACACAGTGTGATCTCCATCTTGGTAAAACTAATGAGTCCAAAAAAATGTAATATTTGTGTGTCATCCCTCTAGATTGTTCTTTGAACAATATCCTATCCTTCAAATGCCTAAACTCAGACAGCTCACAAAAGATTACTTGAGCTATACTTTAATTCCTGCCTTGCAGTTCATCCCGCAAAGGCATTTTGTGCTGCATTGCCCTGTTCTTTTCCTAGTCCCAAGTCACGGGGCAGCGGGGGAAACAGTTTTGGCTCCTGATGCATCTCCAAGCTCGATTTCTGTCTCTCTGTGTAACTTTGATCAGTTCAGACATTTGTCAGTGTCCATACACATCCTCATTTATAGACTGTTGCCAGGGATGGAGGCTCGATATTTAAAGTTGACAAGAAGAGCCTGTGTGTTCTCTGTCTGAAACTTCATCTGTGTGTGTGTGAAGAAAAATACTAAGACTTTTAGAGAAGGTGGGTGGGGAGGAGAGATTGTGAAAGGGAAAGGAAGAAAGAAAAAAGAAGGACTGGGAAGAGAGAGGGAGAGGAGGGTGGGGGGTTGCTTTGTAACTGGTAAGATTGCAGACAGAAATAGCATACAACCACCGTGAGCCGAAGCGACTCAGAAACCAGGACCAAATTGCATTCACTTTCATTAATCAGTTTCTCTGAGAAGGAAATGATATCTGGTCCAGTCTTCCTCTACATCTTGATTTTTGGAAAATATTGTAAGTATACTCAGCATTTAATTTTGTCTACCTTAGGATTTTATGAAATAATCAAAAGGACAAATGTTGATTACTGACATGTATGCTTTTAAGGTACAAATGCTTTTTTCTGATAAAACTGTCATCTCACTTTAGAAGGATTCTTTGGAATACATTTCTGGTATTTACATTAAAAGCTGGAATACTAACATTCCATGTAAATCTATGCTTCATAGCAATCAATTGGTATAGTTGACATTAACATTTTTTTCATAAGTCATGGTATATTTCAAGAGGAGCAGTCCTTAAAGAGACTGTGTTCAAGGAATATGCCAGAGGACACATCCTGAGATGGTCTGTATGTTTACTCCTGGTTTCTGTATGTTTGTCATGCTTTTTTACCTTAGCCTTTCGTGATTTGTATCATAGGTTTGTCTCCTCACAGAGAGATGCCTTCAGAAAACTCCTTTTTTATCTAGCAAGGTTTCTCACTATGCCCAGGAAGAAAAACAAGGGAAAGTAGAAAGCAGTGAAAAGATGGACAGTTTACTTTTGTTATCATGACAATTTTTTTGCTTCCTCTCTGTATACATTGTTTTCAAAACAAATCTATTTTTTAATGAAAGGAAAGAGCTGTTCTGCATTATACTATATTTGAACTATATTAGGTAAACAGAAATAAAATGTTTTTGCTTCTTGGGTAATATATGATGAGAAAAGTCAAAGCAAATTGAGAACAAAAGCTTTCTAGGTCTCTTTCATATCTTATGGAGCTGGGAATTATTGTTATGAGAAATTTAAAATTCACAAGCATGTTTACATTGTTCTGTCTCTTAAAAGTTTGCAGAAATTTATTGACACTAAGACACTGTACTGAGGAATGCCTCAAAGCATATTTCAGTTGTAACTCTCCCAATCCTGATGGCGTACTCTGCATGCAAGTGATTCTTTTCCTTTATCTCCAGTCTTCCTGACCTTTTAGCACACCTCACTTTGACAGTCAAAGTTGGAAGACAGTGTGAAATCAAGAAAATGATTCCAAATCCTGGAGAAACTTGATAGTTCCTAGCTTTCTCCATCTCTGATCTTACTGTTATCATTGCCATTTTTTAACTAGAGAATGAAAAGGTAAATTGCACACCACCATCAAAAACTGAGTGGTTTTAGCATAATCCAAGTGCTGTGGATATTTTCAGGCAACAGCCTCATAAATTCATAATATTTTGCCATCTCCTTTCTCATTTCAGTGAAACGAGCAAGTTGAATAAGCCAAAGGAATACTTCCAAATAGGCATTCTAGTATGAGGTATTCAAGAGAGTGTTAAAAGGTATTCAGGGCAACTTGAGAAGCAATTTGGCTAGTGTGTTACCAGTCATGTGATAAAAATGTTCTGTGCTTAGAAAAAAAAAAAAAAAAACGTTCTATGTTCTTTTGTCAATAGAAAATTATTTTCTTTTTTTTTTTCATTTATTTTTATTAGTTGGAGGCTAATTACTTTACAATATTGTAGTGGTTTTTGCCATACATTGACATGAATTAACCATGGATTTACATGTGTTCCCCATCCCAATCCCCCCTCCCACCTCCCTCCCCGTCCCATCCCTCTGGGTCTTCCCAGTGCACCAGCCCTGAGCACTTGTCTCATGCATCCAATCTGGGCTGGTGACCTGTTTCACCCTTGATAGTATACTTGTTTCAATGCTATTCTCTCAGAACATCCCACCCTTGCCTTCTCCCACAGAGTCCCAAAGTCTGTTCTGTACATCTGTGTCTCTTTTTCTGTTTTGCATATTGGGTAATCGTTACCATCTTTTTAAATTCCATATATATGTGTTAGTATACTGTATTGGTCTTTATCTTTCTGGCTTACTTCACTCTGTATAATGGGCTCCAGTTTCATCCATCTCATTAGAACTGATTCAAATGAATTCTTTTTAATGGCTGAGTAATATTCCATTGTGTATGTGTACCATAGCTTCCTTATCCATTTGTCTGCTGATGGGCATCTAGGTTGCTTCTGTGTCCTGGCAATTATAAACAGTGCTGCGATGAACATTGGGTGCACGTGTCTCTTTCAGATCTAGTTTCCTTGGTGTGTATGCCCAGGAGTGGGATTGCTGGGTCATATGGCAGTTCTATTTCCAGTTTTTTAAGGAATCTCCACACTGTTCTCCATAGTGGCTGTACTAGTTTGCATTCCCACCAACAGTGTAAGAAGGTTCCCATTTCTCCACACCCTCTCCAGCATTTATTGCTTGTAGACTTTTGGATAGCAGCCATCCTGACTGGCGTGTAATGGTACCTCATTGTGGGTTTGATTTGCATTTCTCTGATACTGAGTGATGTTGAGCATCTTTTCATGTGTTTGTTAGCTATCTGTATGTCTTCTTTGGAGAAACGTCTGTTTAGTTCTTTGGCCCATTTTTTTGGTTGGGTCATTTATTTTTCTGGAATTGAGCTTCAGGAGCTGCTTGTATATTTTTGAGATTAATCCTTTGTCTGTTGCTTCGTTTGCTATTATTTTCTCCCAATCTGAAGGCTGTCTTTTCACCTTACTTATAGTTTCCTTTGTTGTGCAAAAGCTTTTAAGTTTCATTAGGTCCCATTTGTTTATTTTTGCTTTTATTTCCAATATTCTGGGAGGTGGGTCATAGAGGATCCTGCTGTGATTTATGTCTGAGAGTGTTTTGCCTATGTTCTCCTCTAAGAGTTTTACAGTTTCTGGTCTTACATTTAGATCTTTAATCCATTTTGAGTTTATTTTTGTGTATGGTGTTAGAAAGTGCTCTAGTTTCATTCTTTTACAAGTGGTTGACCAGTTTTCCCAGCACCACTTGTTAAAGAGGCTGTCTTTTTTCCATTGTATATCCTTGCCTCCTTTGTCAAAAATAAGGTGTTCATAAGTATATGGATTTATCTCTGGTCTTTCTATTCTGTTCCATTGATCTATATTTCTGTCTTTGTGCCAGTACCATACTGTCTTGATGACTGTGGCTTTGTAGTGGAGCCTGAAGTCAGGCAGGTTGATTACTCCAGTTCCATTCTTCTTTCTCAAGATTGCTTTGGCTATTTGAGGTTTTTTGTATTTCCATACAAATTGCGAAATTTTTTGTTCTAGTTCTGTGAAAAATACCGTTGGTAGCTTGATAGGGATTGCATTGAATCTATAGATTGCTTTGGGTAGTATAGCCATTTTCACAATATTGATTCTTCCAATCCATGAACACAGTATATTTCTCCATCTATTTGTGTCCTCTTTGATTTCTTTCATCAGTGTTTTATAGTTTTCCATATATAGGCCTTTCATTTCTTTAGGTAGATATACTCCTAAGTATTTTATTCTTTTTGTTGCAATGGTGAATGGTATTGTTTCCTTAATTTTGCTTTCTGTTTTCTCATTGTTAGCATATAGGAATGCAAGGGATTTCTGTGTGTTAATTTTATATCCTGCAACATCACTCTATTCATTGATTAGCTTTAGTAATTTTCTGGTAGAGTCTTTAGGGTTTTCTATGTAGAGGATCATGTCATCTGCAAACAGAGAGAGTTTCACTTCTTCTTTTCCTATCTGGATTCCTTTTATTTCTTTTTCTGCTCTGATTGCTGTGGCCAACACTTCGAAAACTATGTTGAATAGTAGTGGTGAGAGTGGACACCCTTGTCTTGTTCCTGCCTTTAAGGGAAATGCTTTCAATTTTCACCATTGAGGATAATGTTTGCTGTGGGTTTGCCATATATAACTTTTATTATGTTGAGGTATGTTCCCTCTATGCCTGCTTTCTGGAGAGTTTTTATCATAAATGGATGTTGAATTTTGTCAAAGGCTTTTTCTGCATCTATTAAGATAATCATATGGTTTTTAATCTTTCAATTTGTTAATGTGGTGTATTACATTGATTGATTTGCTGATATTAAAGAATCCTTGCATTCCTGGCATAAAGCCCACTTGGTCATGATGTATGATCTTTTTAATGTGTTTTTGGATTCTGTTTGCTAGAATTTTGTTAAGGATTTTTGCATCTATGTTCATCAGTGATATTGGCCTGTAGTTTTCTTTTTTGTGGCATCTTTGTCTGGTTTTGGTATTAGGGTGATGGTGGCCTTATAGAATGAGTTTGGAAGTTTGCCTTCTTCTGCAATTTTCTGAAAGAGTTTGAGTAAGATAGGTGTTACCTCTTCTCTAAATTTTTGGTAGAATTCAGCTGTGAAGCCATCTGGTCCTGGGCTTTTGTTTGCTGGAAGATTTCTGATTACAGTTTCGATTTCCATGCTTGTGATGGGTCTGTTAAGATCTTCTATTTCTTCCTGGTTCAGTTTTGGAAAGTTATACTTTTCTAAGAATTTGTCCATTTCTTCCAAGTTGTCCATTTTATTGGCATAGAGCTGCTGGTAGTAGTCTCTTATGGTCCTTTGTATTTCAGTGTTATCTGTTGTGATCTCCCCATTTTCATTTCTAATTTTGTTGATTTGGTTCTTCTCCCTTTGTTTCTTGATGAGTCTGGCTAATGGCTTGTCAATTTTATTTACCTTTTCAAAAAACCAACTTTTAGCTTTGTTGATTTTGCTATGGTCTCTTTTGTTTCTTTTGCATTTATTTCTGCCCTAATTTTTAAGATTTCTTTCCTTCTACTAACCCTGGGGTTCTTCATTTCTTCCTTCTCTAGTTGCTTTAGGTGTAGAGTTAGGTTATTTATTTGACTTTTTTCTTGTTTATTGAGGTAAGCCTGTATTGCTATGAACCTTCCCCTTAGCACTGCTTTTACAGTGTCCCATAGGTTTTGGTTTGTTGTGTTTTCATTTTCATTCATTTCTATGCATATTTTTATTTCTTTTTTGATTTCTTCTATGATTTGTTGGTTATTCAGAAGCATGTTATTTAGCCTCCATATGTTGGAATTTTTAATAGTTTTTTTCCTGTAACTGAGACATAATCTTACTGCATTGTGGTCAGAAAAGATGACTGGAATGATTTCACATTTTTTGAATTTACCAAGGCTAGATTTATGGCCCAGGATGTGATCTATTCCGGAGAAGGTTCCATGTGCACTTGAGAAAAAGGTGAAGTTGATTGTTTTGGGGTGAAATGTCCTATAGATATCAATTAGGTCTAGCTGGACCATTGTGTCATTTAAAGTTTGTATTTCCTTGTTAATTTTCTGTTTAGTTGATCTATCCATAGGTGTGAGTGGGGTATTAAAGTCTCCCACTATTATTGTGTTGTTGTTAATTTCCCCCTTCATTCTTGTTAGCATTTGCCTTACATATTGTGGTGCTCCTAAGTTGGGTGCATATATATTTATAATTGTTATATCTTCTTCTTGGATTGATCCTTTGATCATCATGTAGTGTCCTTCTTTGTCTCTTCACAGCCTTTATTTTGAAGTCTATTTTATCTGATATAAGTATTGCAATTCCTGCTTTCTTTTGGTCTCCATTTGAGTGGAATATTTTTTTCCAGCCCTTCACTTTCAGTCTGTATATGTCCCTTGCTTTGAGGTGGGTCTCTTGTAGACAGCATATATAGGGGTCTTGCTTTTGTATCCATTTAGCCAGTCTTTGTCTTTTGGTTGGGGCATTCAACCCATTTACATTTAAGGTAATTATTGATTAGAATGGTCCCGTTGCCATTTGCTTTGCTGTTTTGGTTCACGTTCATACAACCTTTCTGTGTTTCCTGTCTAGAGAAGATCCTTTAGCATTTGTTGAAGAGCTGGTTTGGTGGTGCTGAATTCTCTCAGCTTTTGCTTGTCTGAAAATTATTTTCATGAGCAGAAAATAGGTAATAGTGATGAAGACAATAATTGTCAAAACCCTCAAACTTTTTAAATGTATCTTTGGATTTTTAAAATAATGTTGATAATGCACTGTGAATACGTGGGAATGCCAAGTCCTCCTCTCTCCATGCCTTCCAGAAGCAGAATTGGGCAAGCAGGACTCCTGGGTACATGCTCTCCACACAGTGGGCGGGCTGGAGGGCATTTGACAGGGGCCCCCAACCCAGCAACCCACACCCATGACTCACCTGTTGGCTTATCCCATCACCAAGCCCTACCAAAGAGAGGATTTCCTGGGCATATGGCAAAAGAAGTCAGCCACATAAGGACAACATCTTAAATCTCCTTTACTAACCCCATGGTTGTTGCTGATGGTTTGCTTATTAACATTATCTCCTGTTGCCTGGGAAAGATAGTGTGCTGTCATGCAAGATTTAAGGTTCTTGACAACAGCACCCTGTACTAGCTTTATAACTGTCCACAAGGACTTACCCTCTGAGCCTTAGTTTGTGAAATGGCAATGAAGTTTTGTGCCCTCCCTACCTCCCAAAGCCCCTGTGTTTCATTCTTTATTACGTACATTACCTCTTTGAATCTTCACAACAACTCGATTAGGTAGATGTAATTAAGCACGTGAGCAAGGCAAGACCAAGGACATTCATTACCTTGTCACAAGGCTCAACCTAATAAACGCCAAATTTTGAATCATTGTCTGCAGCCTTTCTCCTAGACCATGAATGTTCTCGGTAGAGATAATGTGTATAATAAGGGGGCTTTGAAAACAGAAAGCCCCTTATAGACCTAAGCAATTGTTAGTCACCCTTTAACTCAAAAATGTTTATTGAATGCCAGTTACTTTAATAAACAATAAGACTAAAGGATGTCTACAGCATGATCCCTCCTCTAAAAGGTTGGAGTAGAGAAGAAAAAGGTATCTAGGATCACCAAGTTGTGAGACAAGGGCAAAAACCTAGGTGTGCACGGTAGGGGGTGGGTGGGAAGGTGACATTGAGATTCAGAAAAGATTTCCTTTTATCCTTGAGAAAGTTTTATTCTTAAAAAGTTTCCTCTGTCTATGGTCTAGTTAGCTGTATCTTGCAAGGTTAATTTCTCAGTTTTGATAATGTACTATGGTTATATAAGATGATTCCGTTAGGCAAAGCTAGGTCAAGGATCTATGGGACCTCTTGTAATATTTCACAACATCTTGTGAGTCTAAAATTAAAAGTTACAGAATGATCCTCTGGGAGAATTTTATCCTAAGTCCTGATTCACAATGCTTTACTGTTACTCAAACAATATCATCAAGCAAAAAGCAATCATTTTGCTTAACACTTTGGATAGGCAGAGAATAAATAAGGAATTAGGAAATAAAAGGCCCCAAATATGAACTTGATCCACTTTAATATTTTGCCAAGGACTGACCCAGCTGGGAAGGTCCTCACTTTTAGATTCCAAATGAATACGTACAAGACCACCTGATCTTTGCCTTGGGTCCTGGCACTGGCATACCTCCTAGCAACTGTCTCTTCTAACCACAAAGAAGGGTCCAGGAGGTTTTCTGAACTGACAATTGGTACACGAAAAACAGACCATTAGCACACAAGAAAAGAGAATACTCGCATATTTATCTGCCTCCAAAAGATGGAGAAAAATCTTTCCAATATGCAGGCTACAGAAATATCTAATAGTTCACCTTACTTTTTTTTAAGGTTGCTAACAATTTTGTATTGTTCTTAATTGGGTATTTGAAATCACATCTTTATGTCTCAAACAGAAAGAAAATTAACAAGTCTGTGCAAATGCAGCACCATCATCTGAATGAAAAGAGACAAATGATTACATCTGGGAACTAAATCATTTCGCATGCTGAATTTCACACATTAGGCAGACTTGTTAAACTGAAATGGCTGGAGTTGTGTGTCCTAGTTAGACTTAATTTCTGTCCTTAAAAAAAAAAAAAAAAAAGCTTTTTTATTATATAACTTTTAGGTGGAATAGCATTATAATTCAACATCTGTATACACTACAGAGTGGTCACAACTCCAAGTCTAGTTACCATCTGCTACCGTAGATTGACCCATCCATCACCGTTGACCCACTTCACCCACTCCACTTCACTCACCCTGCCACCCCCTTCCCTTCTGGAAACCATTAATCTAATTTCTGTATCTATGAGTTTGTTTTTGTTTTATTTCTTTGTTTTGTTTTTTTCGATTCCCAATGTGATGAAATCATACCGTATTTGACTTTCTCCATCTGACTTATTTACTTAGCGTAATGCCCTCCAAATCCATCCATGCCGCCACCCATGGCAGGATTGCATTGTTTTTTTATGGCTTAATAGTGTCCATTATGGGGCTTCCCTGGTGGTTCAACAATAAAGAATCCACCTGTCAGTGCAGGAGATGCAAATTTGATCCCTGGGCCTGGATGATCCCCCGGAGAAGGGAATGGCAGCCTGCTCCAGTATTCTAGCCTGGGAAATCCCATGGACAGAGGAGCTTGGCAGGCTACAGCCACAGGGTCGCAAAAGAATTGGACACAACTTAGCATCTAAACAACAACAACAGTATCCATTATGGACCTATATCCCATCTTCTTTACACATTCATCCATCAGTGAATAAGATATGCATAGACTTTACTAAAAAGTTACTAGCAAGGAAATTGAAACAGTAATAAAAAAAAATCTCCCAACAAACAAACTGTACCCATTTATAACGTTTTAATGTCAAGTTCTATATGATTGTGGTTATGGATATGGTGGTTATATACACGGTGTTATAACTGCCAGTTATTAAGAGCTTTCCATGGACCACAAACTGTGCTAAATGCTTATGAACATGATCTGACTTTATCCCTGTAACAACCTTAAGAGATTTTCTCACGTTACAAAATAGGGAACAGAAAATGAGAAATATTAAGTCACAAGCCTGGTATCACTCCTTAGTAAGTGTTACAAAAGACATTTCAATCCAAGTTTGTGTCCTTGAACAGCCTATGCTAGTAAAACATGATTCAGTGTTAATACCTTCTAAAGCTCAATATCTGAGAACTAAAAGAGACCTGAACAGATCCCCTGATCTAGCCCACTGGGCTTTTCTTTTAAGATTGATTTATTTATTTATTGGCTATACTGGGTCTTCTTTGCTGCGCAAGCTTTCTCTAGTTGCAGCGAGCAGGGGCTACTCTCTGCTGCGGTGTGCAGGCTTCCCATTGTGGTGGCTTCTCTTGTAGCAGAGCACGGGCTCTAGGCATGGAGGTTTCAGTAGTTGCAACACTCGGGTTCAGTAGTTGTGGCTTGTGGGCTTAGTTGCTCATGGCATGTGGAATCTTCCTGGACTAGAGTTTGAACCCATGTCCCCTGCATTGCAAGCTGGGTTCTTAACCACTGCACCTCCAGGGAAGCCCCTAGCCCACTGGTCTTTAGATGCATTAGCTATTTCTCTATTTTACTGATTAAGCAATAGAGAAATATGGACCAGCCCATAGTCGCAGAACTGGTAAATCCAAACAAAAACAAAGTTTCCACTAGAGCAAGGTTATCCCCATCCCAGGGTCTGAAAAATCCATGCTCCCTATTTGTGCATCTCCTCCTGTTGGCCAGTACCATCTGCTTTGCATACACTTCTGATTATGCACCAAGAGTTTATGGACAAGGAAAGAGGTGAAATAACTTGAATAAATAGAACATTACACTCAACCTGTATTGACTCCAGGATTTTGCTTTGAAAGCACTTTTGCTGATAGCACATGTCACAGAGATTTATACACAGGGCGAACCAACACATAATGACCTAATTCTCATCTTAGCTCACCTCTCCCACCCCCTGGATGTTTTCTGCCTTCATTGTCTGCACAACCACAGCAGCTTATTCCCTGTTTTACCCACTGTGGCCCAACACTCTCTCATCATCTTCAAATCTGCACCTCTACCCATCATACTGATCGGAACAACAAGGCGGCATCAATGAAACCAAAAGCTCTTTCCTTCTTTGGAAAAAAATGAGGACAAGTTGTGAGCATTTCAAATTTAGGTTTTATTCTCTATCACGGCCAAGATAGATGTTGAATGGAAATTTAAAAAGAACAGCACAAAGTGGGATCTCTGGTTATTTGTGTTAGAAATTGACATTTTCCAACAAAATCATTGTATTTTATAATAATTTGGAGATGTGATTTTCTGCTAAATAAATTTATTTTATAATTATTTCATTAATTGTAGAATTAACTAGAACCAAAAAAGGCAATGTTTTTTGGGTTTCACAGGTGGCTCAGTGGGAAAAGAATCCACTTGGATTCTGTTTAATCAAATTCAATCAAATTTAATCAAATTGCAATTCACTGGAGACTCAGACTGCTGCAGGGAGGGAAAGAGACTTCATGTAACATTACTTTACATGAATAAGGTAAGAATCAGGAGAACAAACTGTCAGGAGAAAAAAAGAGTGGGTTTCGTTATGCAGGAGAGAAAGGAGATGTGGGTTACATCCCTGGATTGGGAAGAGCCCCTGGAGGAGGGCATGGCAGCCCACTCCAGTATTCTTGCCTGGAGAATCCCATGGACAGAGGAGCCTGGCGGGCTACAGTCCATGGGGCCGCTCAGAGTCGGGCACAACTGAAGTGACTGAACATGCATGCAAAGAGTCAGACACAGCTGAGCATGCACCTCCCAACACACACACACACACCCCTTATTTCTTAAATCTTCTCTAATGACGAATATGTTGGGGTTTTTTGATATTCAGTGCTCTCCAAAAAAGTGAGGATTATTTGGGGGGAAGGGGACCCTTGGCTTCTCCACTGGCTGTTCCAGGCCATGTGGAGCCCTGGCCTCTGGTCACTATGCCAGCTCCTCTCTCCCCTTCTCCTTCCCCATCCTCTCTCCTTGACCTCTGCCCACCACCTATATTGGCCCGAGAGCTCAAGTTCTCATTCTATGATGAAGAACACACAGACATCTCTCCTTAACCCGTCTCCAAACTCAAATTCCAGATCCACCTTTAGTCAAGGTGCCCAAGTGATCAGCCTCAAAATGGGACAGCAGATAATCTGATACATTCTCTAATCGTAAGATTCACCCTTTTTAGAAGGCAGTTGAGATTTTCTTTTCTTTTTTAAAATTGGCATATAATTGTTTTACAATGTTGTGTTCGTTTCTGCTCTACAACAACATGAATCAGCCATAGGTACATCCAGGCTTCCCAGGTGGCACTAGCGGTTAAAAAAAAAACCCAACTGCCAATGCATGAGACATGAAACTTGGATTTGATCCCTAAATCAGGAAGATCCCCAGGAGGAGGGCATGGAAACCCACTCCAGTGTTCTTGCCTGGAGAATCTCATGGACAGAAGAGCCTGGTGGGTTACAGTCCACAGAATTGCAAAGAGTCAAACTGAAGCAACTTAGCATGACACATACATATATTCCCTCCTTTTGAGGCTCCTTCCCACCCCTAATTCCCACCCCTCTAAGTCAAAGGCAGCTGAGACTTTATTTTTTAGTAGCAATGTATACATATTTATTCTTTGTTTTTTTCGATTGAGATTTGAAATCATTTTTCTGTTTTTGGTAGTGAGTTGAGTGTGTGCTTGAACTGGGTGGCCACACAATTATATGAGCTAATTCACTCATATAATGATGAAAACATTTCATCATACTATTTTTTTCCTGACAGTTTGTTCTCCTGATTCTTACCTCATTCATGTAAAGTAACATTACATGAAGTCTCTTTTTCTGCCTCCAGCAGTCTGAGTCTCCAGTGAATTGCAATCTGATTAAACAGTTTCCTCCTATCTCTCAAGCACTTTTTTAATTTGTTTCACATAATTAGACTTCTTGAGTTCAAAGGAGATGTAAAGCTCATATCATACAACGCCCTCATTTTCATGTAAGAAAAAACTGAACCTACATAGCTGTGCTCCCTTTTATTTCAGCTTTATTATCTTTTACTCTCTTTTTTAAAAGTCTGCCTCCAATTTCATATGTAGGACAGGATGGGCAAGAAAAATCAGAAGGGTAAAGCATCACCTTTAAAGAGAAAGAAGCTAAACCGTAGTTATTAAATTACATTTATTACCCACCAAAATCCTAGCCTCAAAAATTAAGATTTGCAAATACATTGATCTTGCATTATCATGTGTCACACTTCCACACACCTGCCTGGCAGATAAACGTTTTAAACCATTCTCTTCACCCAGGAGAGACTGAACAGAGGAGAGAAGGGTTCTAAGGACACCTTCCCAAGTCCATGCTTGTGGTCAGGTCCAACTTTAAAGAAAAGGGCTTTTCAAATTGTCAGAAGAAATTCAGAGCCTGTGTATGTGTCTGCTCTCCACATCCCTCACTCCCATGCTATTCTCCAGACAACTATAAGATGCATCATTTTCATCACATGCCATGCAGATAAACCAATGTGGCCCCTGGGGCATCCCGCCTCTGCTGCAGACTGAGTGAGACTGATGGCTCTGCAGGAGTCCAAGAGGAAACCATCCACGTCCCAGGAGAGGTTGGTACAGGATCAGAATCTCAGTGCTTCTCATTTCAAGACAGGCATTTTCTTGTCTCCATACAGTAAGTCCCCCACATATGAACAAGTTCCTTTCCAAGAGCCTATTCATTAAGTCCAATTTGTTCGTTTAAGTCCAGCAAAGTTAGCCTAGATACCCAACTAACACAATTGGCTATATAGTACTGAACTGTAAAAGGTTTATAATACTTTTCACACAAATAATACATAAAAAACAAACACAAAAAATGAAGAAAACATTTTTAACCTTACAGTACAGCACCTTGAAATGTACAGTAGTACAGTACAACAGCTAGCACGCAGGGGCTGGCATCGAATGAACGGCAAGAAGAGTGAGTGAGTGGAGGAGGGAGATGAGGTGGGATATAATAGAACTGAAGGATCATCAGGAATAGGAGATGGAGGGCAAGCTGCAATGTCACTCATGCTTGACACTGATGGAACACATGTTCGCATCTTTGAAAGCTCACAACTTGAAGATTTATATGTAGGGAACTTAATCTATTATCCTCAAATAGCCTGGGCACCAGTGCTTATGTGTTTAACCCTTCCCTTCCTTCTCCCCACCCCAAAATACCATGTCTTCTGTCTCTGCATCTGTGCTCAGGCTGATGGTGGGGCAGGGGGGAGTGGAGGGGTGCAGTGGAGACTCTGTTTCTAAGGACACAAGGCCCTGAATTTCCTTTCCTCCTGTCCCCCACCCCCCACCGGCCCCGCAGCTCACACACTGTCTCCTGAGACGAAGTCATGTTTTCCAACTTCACAGAGCATGAAAGGATGCTTACAGAAGCCCTGCAATGCACCTTCACTGTTGTGTGATGCTCCCCACAGGTATTAATATCAACAATTTATGGTTCAGCAGCAAATAAACCCCATACAAGTAGTAAGCTCTCAACTCCCAGGCCAGTCCAACATTCTGTTTATCATGTAGGGTAAGATTGTCTTTGTATTTTGGCTCCAGGCATCGAGAGATAAAGTGAAAATTAAGCAAGTCTCCTCAGGCACTTTCCCACTTCCTACAAGTTCTCTATGCTCACTTCTTCCTCCTTTTCATCCCTCCCAGTGGAATCTCAGCAGCATCTCCACTCTGGCCTCCGGGTGGCCCAGATATTAATTCCCAGGCCTAGCCGACCAGTTCCTCCTTCTCTCGTTTTTTATGTGAACCCTTCTCCCTATTCCTCAGACTCACCACACCTCCTGACAACATCTACACAGGAGATTTTGGTCACAAACCTTGCAACCGGAATCCTTATTTCTACCCACTTTTTTTCCCTAAGATTCTCTCTTCACAAATTCATCCTTTCATAGAGGACAACAGCCTATTAAACACACTCTATGCACATTATACCTTATCCTTCCAACCTCATTCCGCCGTTACCCAGATTTGTGGAGATTTTTGGCTTTTTGTTATTGTTGTGTAGGTTGCTCAGTCGTGTCCAACTCTTTGTGACTCCATGGGCTGTAGCCCACCAGGCTCCTCTATCCATGGAATTCTCCAGGCAAGAATACTGGGGTGGGTTGCCATTCCCTTCTCCAAGGGGTCTCTTGACCTAGGAATCAACCAAGGCTAATTCTGCTTTATTTAGGAAGATGGTTCCAATACCTGATCCTCCCAGTGTAAGAAACTTATGACCTTGCACATTTCTAAGGTTGTATTCATTTCAACAGAGACATCTTTCTTTACAGATTTGAAATTGAAATGTTACAGACCTAGATATACCAATGGACATGAATTGACAAACTGTGAACAAAATTTGTAAATGTATGTGCCTGGATCTACTGGGAGAAGTCAGAGAAGCTGAGAGAGGCTTTTTTGGAAGCCTTTATCCAGCACCCATACTGCAAGTACTGATTAATGAGATAACTGATCAAGTTCTCAGGCGCACGGAGCCCTGAGAACACCAATCACACTGCCATTGCGTTCACTCGCAAAGCCTCTGATCCTTGCCTTTCCTTTTTATCCTTTTCTCTCACTCTCTGCTGCTCACTCCAGCCTTTTGATATTTTAATAGGTTTTTCCCAGAGCAGGCTGGAAATGTTTGACTCATTTTCGATGGTAGAAAGATTTGCCATTTTTACTTGCTGTGTTGTGGACGATTTGTTGGAAATTGCAAAACTGCCTCATGGTTTATAAATGTTCTGCTTTCTCACACATTTCAAATTAAGACAAGAAGTGGGCATGCTGTCAGTTTCTCTGGACCTCCACTTAACCCCCTCTTTGTGTTACCATCAGGAGAAGTGGTTGGTTTGGCTAAGCTAAATATAGCTTTTTACTTCTGCCCTTCTGATTGCAGTCCTTACCCCTGATCTTCTAATCTCACAGCACAACAGTTAACACTTCCTGGAAGAAGGACAGTTTTTATTTGTTCAATAACTTTTTGGGTCAACTGAGCATCCATCTCCAATGTTGACCTGGAATAATGTGGCAACTCATTTGTCCATTAAGTTCATTTTAATTATAAACAAAAAAAAGACTGTACAAATCATTTTGTAATGCTGCTGGCTCCTGGGCATCTTTTTTCAAGGTTCCTAAGCTAGTTTATGCAGCAGGTTTCCTATTATCTCATGGTCCATTACCCACACAGAGATATTAATAGATGTATTTCCCTCCCTCCAAGAGTTCAGAATCTAAGATATAATGTATATATTGTAGACATGCATAGACATAGGCTAGAATTATTAAATTAAAATGATAATAGATAGGTTAAGGCCAAACAAGTTATTATTACTATGTCCCGTCAACAGTCTGTCTGTGGAATAGTCATCGTGAATGCCTGAATTGATAAATGGAGAATGAATGTGGTACTGATCAAAAATGGAATTTAACAAGGCAGGAGTTATGGAGGAGTCAAAGAAAGAATGATGCCGCGTGGTATTGAATAAAAATAAATAGTGTTTGCAGACAGAGAGCAAGCCGTCAGATAAAAGAACTCAGCGAAACCACCTAGCTGGCCATGATGCAGAGGCAGGAGGGACAAGATACAGCAGATATGTATCGGTGATGATGTTAGTGTAACTCTTATAAATCCATTACGGACTTTCCTGGTTATTATTGTTATTCAGTCACTGAGTCCCTTCTGACTTTGCAACCCCATGGACTGTAACCTGCCAGGCTCCTCTGTCCATGGAATTTCCCAGGCAAAAATACAGGACTGGGTAGCCATTTCCTCCTCCAGGGGAGCTTCCCCACCCAGAGATTGTACCCATGTCTCCTGCACGGGCAGGTGGATTCTTTACCACTGAGCTACCTGGGGAGTAGTTAAGACTCCATGCTCCCACTGCAGGGTGCACAGGTTCCATCCCTGGTCAAGGAAGATCCCACATACTGCCCGGCCAAAAAATAATATTAATAAAGTCATTTTTTATAAAGCTTTTATATGTGGTACAGTCCCAGAAAGGGCTCATATCTAAAGACACTTGTCTAGAATCAAGCACAGTCTATCTACCTCATGTGGCCAGGGAAGGGTGAAAAAAAAAAAAAAAGAATAACCAACAAGGCAGTATATTTGGATAAATCCTAAAAGCATGGAGCATTTGACAAGCGAGAATTAGAAACACAAAACAACAATAGTTTGAAATAATAATTACAATGACATGTATTAGTAAAACAAGAACTCTTTTGAGAATGTTCAAAACATATAATATGAAATATTTAGCTGTATTTCCACCACTGTTAAGCGGATGCAGTGAAGACACAGGTTTACTCCCACTTTCAAGAAGCTTCGGAAGATAAAAGAATGTAGGTATGTGTGTGTATAACTGAGTCACTTTGCTGTAAAGCAGGCATGACACAACACCCTAAATCAGCTATATTTCGATTAAAAACATTTTTTTAATTAAATAAAAATCAGGATTTGCAAAATTTTCATAATGGTAGTAGGTAAGGTTATTCACTTTATCAGAGGGGTATCTTCGTTTGTTTGATTTTTTTTTACATGCATGCATCCATGCTCGGGCATGTCGACTCTTTGCAACCCTATGGATGGTAGCCCTCTAGGCTTCTATGTCTGTGGGATTTTCTAGGCAAGAATAGCGGAGTGGCTTGCCATTTCCTCCTCCAGATTTTCCACATCTCTTGCATTGGCAGGTGGATTCTTTACCACTGAGTCACGTGAGAAGCTTGTTAGTTTTTTGTGGGCACAAAAATGTGCCCACCCTATTCGGATTCTAACTCAAATATCATGACTCAAAACTCTACACTCTTTCTGATACTATTCCTCCCACTCTTCCATTCTGTTGCCCAGATCAGCTACTCTTATTTCACTTACGTTTTCTGTTATTTTTGTTTTCAATCTCTTTTCCCTACATTTTATTTAATGCTTTCGTTTCTTGTGGCTCTAACCAACATGAATCACAATACCATAGACAAAACTTCCAAAACAGAGAAGTGTTACTCAAATAGTGACAAATCCCAAATCATTGTGTTTGTCTATTAACTTTCTTCCACAAATTCTGACAGAATGTCTAAACAACAGAGTTTGTGATAAATAAGAGGAACAAAGAGGAGTCTGGTGTGACGATCCCATCACCATCACAAGCACACGTGTCTAATGAGTCCCCAAGGAATCTACACTACTTTTTAAATTCATTCTGAGGAAACTTTCAAATTTTTAATATGACTCATGGTATGCTTAGAGACATGAAATGTGCTAGGCCAAAGTTGCCGTATTCTAATGATTAACATGAATTATTTATATTGCTGAAGTTGTAATTAGAGTCAGTTACAGTACTGAAGTTCTGGTTAAATGATAAGCACTTGGAAGTGTTGTCTAATTAAATCCTCTTATGAACCATGAGGGCGATGGATCCTCCCCTCCCCAAAGGAGGGACTCAGTCTCAGAGAGGCCTGGGGATTTGCCAAGATCACAGGCTCCTAAGTGCTTAATGCAGGATGTGAATTCATGTTTATCTGAGTTCTTTCCACTTGCCATATAAACACCAAAATCATGGTGCATCGTTATGTATATGATCTCTCATTTTATAGGACACATGAGCAAACTGACCACGCAAGGTGAGCTCAATCCAGATCTCCCTCTTGCTGCTTCTGGGGGAAGAGGACGAGGCAGGGCAGAACAGGTGGAGTGTGGGTGGGGCCAGGCCTGGAAAACTAGGAGCAGGAGTGGGGGATTAAGAGCAGGGCAGGAGGACAGGCTGGGAGATGACGTTGGAGGAGATCCCTGGATACAGACCATGAGCCGCACTCAAAAATGACTTTGGACTTAGGGCATCAGCAATTGGAAGGAGGTTTTGAACACAATGATATAGATCTCTTTCCTTAGGAAGTAACTCTGGCAACTTATCCGAAATAATCTAGAGTGTGAGGAACTGAAAGGAAGCCCTAAAGGAGTGTGACAGTTGCTCTCCATCGCTAGACAGGAAGAGGCTACGACCAAGTCAAGTTGGCTGCTTTCCTTGACCCTGAGTACCTTCTCAGTATATTTTCTCCCTGACTAGTACCTAAGAAATATACATATGAAATATACAAAATACATGTGGAATGCAATACAATGGTTTTGTTTGGTACCCTGACTGCAACAAGACTGGCCAGTTTGACACTGCACTCCACAAACATGCAACTCCCAGCTCTACTTCTCCTTCCCAAAGATGTCTTTGTATCTAGTCTGTATTGATGATGCTTCCAATTTCCCCTGTGCTCTCTTGTTAGTCACTAACCCATCTCTTAACTTCTGGGTCCAATCTGCAAACAAGCAATAGATAGAGACATAACAGAAAACATTATTCACAAAGATGCACACAATGACGGAAAGTAGGGGGACAAAGTGTCCACATACAGGGTCATTTAAATCAAACAGAAAGTACTGACCAGCTAGAGGTACAATCTGTCTTCTTCAGTCAATAAGTAACTTTGCAAGTCAGGTCTGTTACTAAGAATCAGTCCAGTCAATAAACTTTATACTTTACTTAGCAGCTGCAACTTCCCAACAGTGGAGGAAAAGCATATATATAATTTAAAATATTATGTTAATAGGTCCAAAACATAGTATCTATAAGAGCATAATTTTACTCTATTTTAACACATTTACATTTTAATCAATAACACTCTCCATGGTAAGTTTGAGACACTTATATGTATACATTCATGACTTTATTTCTTGGTCATTCCTTTAGAAAGTGCACAGTAAGGATAGGGTAAAATGGTGCTGAATATTTAAAGTGCATCATTGAAAATGCATCAAGATACTTTCAACTCTCAGCACATTTTTAATCTCCCTAAAAATTGCAGAACCATGGTCATGTTAACTAGAGAAATAGCTTGCCCAGAACACCTTTGAAGTCAGAATACATCATATCATTCTTGAAGGTATTAATAATTATTAACTCAAGTACTGAACTAAAAGAGATACATGAATAGAAATAGGCTCTTTTTTGCAAATACTATATACTTTATACAAAAACCATGCTAATGGCTTCTAACATGATAAGAAATTTTTCAACCACAGGTCACAGAAAACTGAAAAAATTAGTTTTCAATACATTTATGAAAAGACAAGTGATTCACCTTCAGTTGGACCAAGTTATGTCTTTTCACTGAATAAATTACTTTCTGGTGTAAATAAAATGTGCATCTGGAAACTCTATTAACTCTTTAAAAATAACATAGAAAATATACATTCTGGAGTTGCAATATCGGTTTACTAAGTGGGGTTTACAGTGGTGAACTGAAAGAATTTCATGCATACATAATGTGCAAAGTTTTGTTTCTTGTTTCCCCCCAAAAGTAAAGCCCATGTCAATTTAATCTCTTGTCATTTAGAGAAACCTAGCTAACCTAGGAAAATATGTGTTTATTCATTCAGTTAATACACATGTATATTAGAGATTCTAAATCCAAACTCTCTTTAGGATTTTCTCTATCATTTGATAAAAAAGCTACAGCTATGGTAAAAACAGTATTATTCTACCACCAGCTTTACTGAAAAGCTAGTCCTAATCTAAAACATTTCTCTCTTTACCACTTTCTTCTTTAATTTTCTATTTCCTACTTTTCTCTCCTTTCCCTAAAAAAAAAAAAAAAAACAGCTAAGTTTTAGTATGATGGTTCCATAGACAAAATGTAGACCTCAGAGTCGCTAGGTGGCTATAAAGGGCTCAAGTCCTTTGAGAAACAAAGACTGATATAGTCAGACTTTTGGCTGACTGTACTAGGATCAGACCCAGGAGGCTTGAGGATTTTTCATTTTATAACTGGAGGTTTGTACATTTTTTACTGCCTTCATCAAATTCCCCGGCCCTACACTCCACAACTCCCCACCTCTGATAACCACAATTCTGATCTTTTTTTTATGCATTTGTTCATTTGATTGTGTTTGAAGTATAACTGACCTAAAACACGGTGTTAGTTTCTGGTACACAACATAGTGTTTTGATATTCCTATATATTACAAAATGATCACCACAATAAGTCTAGTTAGGTTATGTCACTATACAAAGATGTCACACAATTGTTGACTTTATTCTCCACACTGTGCATTTTACACTGGTGACTCATTTATTTTACACCTGGAAGTTTGTAGCTCTTAATCTCTCTCATCTATTTCTTTCCTTCCTTACCCTCCTGACCTCTGGCAACCACCTGGTTGTTCTCTGTATATATAACTCTGTTTCTGTTTTGTTATGTTTGTTCTTTTGCCTATTTTTTAGATTCCACATATAAGTGAAATCATAGTGCATGTCTTTCCCTGTCCAATTTACTTCACTTAGCTTAATACCCTCAAGGTTCATCCATGTTGTCACAAATGCAAGCTTTCATGCTTCTTTATGATTAAGTTTATTCTATTATATGTATGTACAACATCTTCTTTATCCATTTATCTATTTATGGGCACTTCGTTTGCTTCCAATGAACATAGGAGTACACTTTTGTAATTAGTGTTTTCAGATAAATACCCAAGAGTGGATCGCATGGTAGTTCGATTTTTAATTTTTTTGAAGAATCTCCATACTATTTTCTGAAGTGGCTACACTAATTTATATCCCCACCGACAGCACATAAGGGTTTCCTTTTCTCCACATCCTCACCAACACTTGCTATTGTTTGCTTTTTAATGACTGCTATTCTGTCAGGTATGAGGTGAATATCTGTGGTTTTCAATTGTATTTTCTTATTAATTAGTGATTTTTGACAACTTTTCCTGTGTCTGTCAGCCATCTGTATGTAATCTTGGGAAAATGTCTATTCAGATACTTTACCCATTTTAGTCAGGTTGTTTTATCGATGTTGAGCTGTGTGAGTTCTTTGTATATTTTGAATGTTAATCCCTTATCAGGTGTATTACATAAAAATATCTTCTTCCATTCCATAACTGGTGTTTTTGCCTTGCTGATAGTTTCCTTCAATGTGCACAAGATTTTTAGTTTAATATAACTCCATTTGTTTATTTTGCTTTTGTTTCTCTTGCCTAAGGAGGCATATCCAAAAAAAATTACTAAGATCGATGTCAAAGAACTTAATGCTTATGGTTTCTTCTATAAGTTTTATGGTTTCATGTCTTACCTTTAAGTCTATAATTCATTTTGAATTTATTTTTGCGTATGGTGTGGCAGAGTTCTGAAGTATGATTCTTTGGCATGGAGCTTCTACTTTCCCCAGAACCACATATTGAAGAGGCTATCTTTTCCCTATTATATAGTCTTGTTTCCTTTGTTGTAGACTAATTAACTATATAAGTGTGGATTCATTTCTGGGCTCTCTGTTCTATTCCATTGATCTTTGTGTCTTTGGGCTTCCAGCCTATACACTGGTCCAGTGAGCTGGGTACAGGTGGGCAGCTCTGCAGGCAGCCACTCAGAGTCAGCCCAGGTGACAACAGCAATCTCCAAGTATGACCAGAGAATAGAAAACGAATCTTTCCTCGCTGCTTAACCTGGCGGCCTGAATTAGCAGCCACTTCACATCACATGCTTCACTCTTAATTTGAGATGGCAGTGTGGACAGAAATAGGAAGACGGGCAGTCAGTACAAAAAGTGAAGTACCCACAGGTGCCAGTGCCCACTTGAACTCAATCATGGTGGGTTTGAGAATGGGAGAGCTCTATAAAAGATTGAGAGGTGTATATTAACTCATTCCTGATAGACATTTATAAGAGAAGAGAGGCATAAGCAGTGTTTACTTGGTATCAGAGAGACTCTTAGCATCCAAGTGGACCACATGTGGCTCTTATCATCTCAGTCAATATTCATCCCATGCTGCTTACAAGTTCATGGATTGTACAGTATAGATTCTATTAAATATATTTTTAGCACAGTTGTTAGTTACAATAGAAATTACCTGGAAATTAAGACCAGTGGACTAAAGAAGGGAAATACATATCTAGTACACATGACTTCTTTCTCATCCATTAGCTTCATCTAATCACACTAAAAACCCTGGGAAGCAGTTTCACTCTTCCCTGCTTTCTGGAAGAGGAAACTGAGAAGTGACAAAATCTACTCAGAGTCCACAGGGCACAGTGGGAACTCCCA
This sequence comes from Dama dama, assembly GCF_033118175.1. Classification (NCBI taxonomy): domain Eukaryota; kingdom Metazoa; phylum Chordata; class Mammalia; order Artiodactyla; family Cervidae; genus Dama; species Dama dama. The sequence continues at coordinate 31,705,279 of NC_083685.1, forward strand.
CCCCACGGCAGCCACGCACAACCTGCGTTGGGCTTGCAGGCGCGGTGTAGGGACCAAGCCTCAGGAAATGCTGCGGACTGCGGTTGTGGTAACTTCAAGAAAAGGCAAAATCGGGAAAACACTGCTTTCCAATTTAAATGAGCCTGTTTGATTTTTGCTGAATTGATACTTAGCTGTATGGAAAAGCATTACAATTAAGCCCATGGTAGATGTCATTCACAAAATAACAGCCACATGGGAATTCTAAAAAGGAAGCAGTGGTCACTTAATCTGCAGGCTGCAGATGTGTGGTTGGCTAAGTGTCCCTGCCCAGAGCTGCCCCGTAATGGCATTTAGAATCTTGCTCATCATATATCCTCCCCAAATGGTAATATCCCCACTGTGCATCAGGAGACATTTATATCATATCCAATAAAATCTTGTCCAACTCTCATAGCCTGAAAATGCCTTTGAAATTGTCCTTTGGGTTAAGATGTAAAAATATCACAGACTCCAATTCATTAACACACAGATGATATGGAATGACATACCTTATAAATAAATAATTCTTCTGGCATTTAAAATTCTTTGTCTCACTCCATAATTTGAGAAAGCTTAAAGCAGACATGCATTATACACACACACTCATATGGTGTCCAGGTAATTTCATATTTACTCAAAAACTGTTGGTATGTATCCAAGTACCAGGCAGCTAGGAGTGAGTTAAATGTTCTTCACATAATAAAAATTCTAGGGAATTTCCTGGTGGTCCAGTCGTCCAGATTCTGTGCTTTCATTGCCATAGAAACTTTACAAACTGTTTCAGCTACAATAAGTTTAAAAAATTAAAATATGTACCAAAAATTTTTATTGTACTTTGAAAATTTTCAAATCCACAAAAATATGACAAAAGTAGTACATTGAGCACCCATATACCTTTCCCCTGGGCTTACCCATTAACATTTTCCCACATTTGCCTTTTCTCTCTCAACAAACTCACACACACGCATATGTTTTCTTGAGGAATGAGTTGAGCGCAAATTGCAGACTCCAGGACTCCTCTCCCCTAAACACTTCATCCTAGCTCTCCTAAAAACTACATTCTCTTAACCCCTGTGTGATTACTAAATTCAAGAAAGTTAACACTGATAAAATAAGGCCATCTAATACAACATCTATATTCATATTTTATCGATTATCCTAATTATGTCCTTTATAGAAAAAATTCTTTCTTTTCCTAATCACACCCTTGCACTCAGCAGTCACAGCTCTGTAGCCTCCTTTAATCTGAAGACAATGACATAAGTTTAGAACATGGGCCAGTTGAACCATATAGAATATTAGCCTCCTACTAATAAAAATAAATGGAAAAAAAAAAAAGAGAGATGGCAGATGAAATTAACTGGAAAAAAAAAAAAAAAAAGAATACTCCTCAAATTTTGGTTTGTCTGATGCAAACACAAGACTGTTATAGAAGTTGTCATAGAAATGCACCAGAGGGAAGCTCGCTGCTGTGTTGACAGCGTATCTCTTTGTAAAGTACTGTGTCTCATTTTTCTTTCTTTCTCTTTAAAATTGTGACTCTCAAGACTTCCAGTTTTCACCCATCCCTATTCTTGTAAATGTCCTCAGACAATCTTTAAAGACTCGCATTTATCTATCCTAACTTTCAGAGTCAGCTCTGAAGCCTTACCCAAGCCACGCTTCAGCTTCCCTGGCCAGTTGGTGATCGTTCCCAGGTTCCTTTACCCTCAGAGTTCCGACATTCTCCTCCAGGTAGAGGGTCTCCATTGCTGTTTTCATCCACCCTTCTCTATCAGTGAGAAATGCCCTGTCCGTGCAACAAAGAGAAGGACCCAGCAACTGGGTCTTAAACAACAAAGAATTAATTTTTCTCACATTAACAGTCCAGCAGTCAGTGCTTATGGCACCAGATCAGGTCTGCAGCCATGCCATTAGGGTCCTGGGCTTTTCCTGTATTTCTCACTCCACCATCCTCTGTGCTGGTAGTCATGTTAAAGATTTATCTCCTAATTCATGGGAAGATCGCCACTGTAGCTCCAGACATCAAGTCCAAGTGGCATGTAGGTCCACCTTTCCACAATAGCTTTCCCAGAAATTCCATTAGAAGAATTCTGATTCTTAGATCTTATAGGTCAAGATTTGGTCCCACAGACATGCCTAACTGCCAACGCAGCAGAGAACCTGGGAAACAAGAGTAGTTTTACTATCGAGACAGACATGTCTTCTTCAGGACTGAATGCATTGTCAATACAAAAACAATGGGGATTCCAGTATTAGAGGAAAAGGGAAATGGACAGTCAGTCAGTAACCAACCAGTTCTCTGACTCCTCCCAACACTGTAGATTCACTCATTCCCTCCTTCTCAACCTTATTCTAGGTTTCATGTCAGGTTTCCTCTCATTTCTCTTCTCTCCTCTCTATGGTCCCTTGAAAAATGAACTTTCATGCATGTTTATTAACACCTCACCTTCCTCCTTGAGTCAAATATTATTACAACCACTGGTACTGTTTCCACCTTTAACAGGTGAGGAAAGCTGAAGTCCAGGAAAACAAAGAAGCTCGCTAAAATTTGCCCATCAACTGAGAGGCACACCCAAGAGTAACACATAGCCCTATCGGCTTTCAGTATTGTCACACATCTGCAACTCAGAACACAGGATTCCTATTTTCCACCCTGCTGTTTGGCCCCTCTTGCACATACCTGGGGTATTTAAATATAAAGTTCTCCATGAGGCTTCATAATTCAGTTGTTTATTTCTGGAAACTTCTTCAAAAAGGAAAAATAATGAGAGAACCCTGTTTTTCCCTTTTTACTTTTTAAATTTACTCTCTAAATGTGAAGGAAGGAGAAGCCAGGGTGATAAACCATTGCCTTCCTTGGAAATTATTGCTCCTCTGAACCCTGAGTCTGAATTTGCAGGGCTGCCATCTCCAATATGTCTCTCAAGAAGCAGTGGGACTATGTCTATTTAGATGCATCATGCTTGTCTTTGACCTTGTGGGGAAATATCTTGCAACACCCAGGGCAACATAAATATAAAGTACCCTGATGAAGCAGCCAGCATCTCATTCTTGCACTGAAAGGTTTCAAAAGAGGGACAGATCACCCAGAATAGAAATGCTCAGAGAGGGAATCAGTTTGAAGTTTTAATTGACCTTGATCATTAAGGGTAAGAGTTGGGTGAAAATAAGATATGCAGCATAACTGTCATAAGACAAGAAAGAGAAGCAGAAATATAAGTGGTTTTCAGGGGCTCCTAGGCTTGTCAATACATGGGGAGCAGCAGAGGGACAATGGTTAAAAGCACACGTTCTGAAATCTAACAGTCGTGAGTCTGAACCTCAGTTCTGCCATGTCCTAATTGTGTGATCCCTTAGCAGCTTACTCCTCTGTGCCTTACCTTCTGGATGGTAAAATCATGATAATATTAATAATGATTCAATGGCATTGTTGTGAGAATGAAATAAAATATGTAAAGCTCTCAGTGCTAGTCCCTATAATTTAGTAAATCCTCAAAAATATGAAAGGAAAGTCTTCTGATCAGAGTGAGAGGGTCAATGCACTGGACTCTTAGGTTTAAGAATGTAGATTGTGGCCAGTTGTAGTTGCTTTGACTCTAAGACTAAATTGTAATGCAAAGGAAGCCATTAAAAGTGTATCAGCCAGATGAACTTACTTACAAAACAGAAAGAGACTCACAGACTTAAAGAATGAACTTACAGGTGCCAGGGGGAAGGATGGGGGAAAAAGATAGTTAGGGAGTTTGGGATGGACATGTACACACTGCTATATTTAAAACAGATAACCAACAAGGACCAACTGCATAGCACATGGAACTCTGCTCAATGTTATGTAGCAGCCTGGATGAGGGGAGTTTGGAGGAGACCAGATACACATAAATATATAGTTGAATCCCTTCACTGTTCATCTGAAACTATCACAACATTGTTAATTGGCTATACCCCAATACAAAATAAAATGTTTTTTTAAAAAGTGTATCAGTCAGGAGAAGGAAATGGCAACCCACTCCAGCATTCTTGCTTGGAGAATCCCATGGAGAGAGGAGCCTGGTGGGCTTCAGTCCATGGAGTCATAAAGAGTTGGACACGACAGAGCGACTAAACCAAACCATTGAATTCTACTTTTGCGATGGATGAAATTTATTCTATGTAAATTAAACCTTAATAAAAGTGTTCATAAAGGTGTCAGGAGAGGACTGTTTCTGTATTTGAAATTATACGAAAAATTCTTCTCATGGACAAATGGTATAATTACATATTATTATTTGAATTCTCATTTAGGGAAACACTAAGAAGTATTATAAAGATGATCTAGCCTAACTCCCTTATTTTGTAGATAAGAAAACTAAAGCCTGATGAATTAAATAGTTTGCCTGAAGTCACATAATCAGCTAGTAGAAGATCTAGGACTTGCACCCAGGTCGACCAGCTATTAGCCTGTTGTTTATCACATTATGCCATAGTCTTTCATTACAATGCTCTAACTTAAACTGACTAAAACTCCAAAAAATTAAAATAATCATGTACTATAAAAAAAAAAAAACTGTATCAGTCAGATGTGAGATAATCCAGATTGGAATCACAGCTGAGACTGGTATAGCCATGCTTTCCAGGAAACAAACTCACTCAGAAGGACAATGCAGATAGCAGAGTGCAGTTTATTACACCGGCGGGCCCAAGGCAGAGTCTCCTCTCAGCCAAGGGCCCCGACCAGCATTATGTGAAAATCTTTTATACCCCATGTGTACGTGTCCAAACCCACCAGCCCAAATCCCTTTAGGCTTACAAAGGAAGGGTAAATACAATCACAATAACCCCATCATTCACGTGTTATGTGTTCAAACAGTTAGTAATCAATAAGCCCACGGTTACATTCCAACCAGTTAATAACCGATAAGCCTGTGGTTACATTCCGATAGATACTGTCCGGAGGCAGGGGTGATTAGTGTCTGTTTTCTTTTAACGTGGATGTGATCTTCAAGATTCCCCTGCCCAGAGGGGGTCTTATTCTTCCATTGTCATTCCCACAGGCGCTAAGCACAGAGTTCAGAGTCCACTGGAGAGGTGGCCGTGCACGACCAGCACAGACAGGCCTGAGATGGAGTCCAGGCCCTATGAATTCCTTCTTCAAGACAATGGGAGTGGAAAGGAGCTGCTGGGTAGAAAGGTCGTTAGGAAGATGTTTAACTGCCCTTGACTTCAAGCCTGATTTTTTGCTGCACTAGCAATGTCATCAATAACCTGCGGTCAGTCACTGAGCAGGAATCAAATGGGATGGTTGGACAGTAGACAAAGAATCGTGTCACAGTTTGACACATAGGCTAGAATAAAAATACAAGATTTAGGACTCCCAGCTATTCTGTGTGTTGGGAAGTATGTGCACTCACTCGGCAAATGCTCACTGGATGTTTATTATGGCAGAACCATAAGCCTTGAGCAATGCTTACAATAACATCTCACCCAACTAAAGATCACTCATCCTAGAATCTCCAAAACTTTAATTCTTGACAACCCAGACATTAAAAAAGAAAAAAGAAGCCTTCACCCTTTTCAGCCCTCATTCATAGCTCACTGGCTCACACTTTACACAGAGGTCTACATGTCATGTCCAAGTATCTGCATTTTTAGCCACAGCAGATTTACGTAATAAATTAGAAATGGTAATGAGTGTGCTAAGACTACAGAGCAGACACATTAACGATAGTTGAAGTGACAGCTGGCAAAGAACCGTGGAGGAAAAAACACAAGAAGCTGAAAGAACTCCAAAAGCACAGGAGTCTGTGGTCAGTTATAGGACACGAATGCCCTCAAGGGCCCTAACGCATCAGTGTCTTAGCAAGTCCAAGCTCATGCTTCTTCCACATGACAGGCCAATAAATCAAGAGATGGGTTGTTGGGATAAGGAACAGTGCCTTTATTCAGAAAGCCTCCAGACCAAAAAGATGGTGGACTAGTGCCCCAAAGAGCTACCTTTCCCGGGTTTCTTTTATAGAATAAAAATCATGAGGGGAGGAGGTAAAGTTAAAGGGTGGTAAGTTGTTCCAAATATTTTCTGGTTCTAGCCAGACTCCAGAAAGGATATGTTAATTTCTTCTTTCCTGTAGCCATTTACTGGAGGATCTGGTCAGGATGTTTCCTGTGAGTTTAACTTAAGGTATTATAGCTTAACCCTTAACCCTCAAGGTTCCCAGAGATGGGCCATTATGTAGACTTTAAGCTGTAGGCAACATCCTTTTAGTGATTAAGTGTAGCAAAAGCCATACAAAGTTTAAAGTAAAAGAAGCCGTTTCAATATGGAATCAGCGTTGTTCTTCCCTGTTACAAACATGATAACCCAAATTCATCTGGTTTCAATAGATCTCCAAACCTTTAGAAGTAAAGTGAAAAAGTGAAAGTGTTCATTGCTCAGTTGTGCCCAACTCTTTGCTATCCTTGGACTGTAGCCTGCCAGGTTCCTCTGTCCATGGAATTCTCCAGACCAGAATACTAGAGCAGGTTGGCATTCCCTTCTCCAGGGTATCTTCCTGACCCAGGGATCAAACCTGGGTCTCCTGCATTGAGGGCAGATTGTTAACCATCTGAGTCACCAGGGAAGCTCTTAGAAGTAAAGTTACAACCCAAAATAGAATCAGACACACCAGTATGGACTTTTCTGACAAGTTTTGCTAAAAGGGGGAGATACAAAATAAAGATGCACCTGGTGTGGGGAATGAAATGTGTTTTCTTTAGTCTTGTTTTTAAGAAGGGGGACACAACATGTTTCAGGAAAGAGGTGAAAATGGACGTGGTTAAGAGAGAAGGGACAATCATCAGATCCATCTGGAGCACGAGAGAAGGATGGAAATGGGGGGAGATGCTGACTTTGGACCAGTGTGAAGAGGGTACAAAGGAGGCAGAGTGTGCAATGTAGGCTCAAGGAAAGAAGGAATGAAATCATTGTCTAGGAGACAGGAGAGTGCATAGAACAGAGATCCACTGCCACATGGCATCAAGGCCCCCTCCCATTTTATTGGAAGGAAGAATAGTGTGCCTGGCACATTTGGGGACCACAGACAATTCTGCTCTTGAGTCAGTGCTCTGAAAGTTCTGCAGTCAGTCTGCAGTGAGGACAGTCAATAAGAGAGGCATAACTCTTGAGAAATTGAACATCTAGCTCATCTGGCCCCAAATGAGTTATAAGAAGAAACTGGATGAAGACAAGATCATGAAGAGATATTGAGTACCAGGATTTTGTCAGGATGTTGCAGAAACCAGTAATCAAGAAACCAAGCACCACTCGGAAAGTTGGATAACTCAGGTATATTATGCTGGTGGGCCCAGAGGAGTTAACACTCTGAGCTCTGAGTCCCAAACAAAGAGGTTATAGAGTTTTTATATACCTACTAGAGTAGGTCAACTATATAGTAGGTCAACCTACTATAGTAGGGCAACACTAGCTGCTAATAGGCTGATTTAAACTAAGGGGTCTCACGTGCATGGGAACAGCAGTCAAGACAGGGAGGGGGATGCCTGACCTTTACACAGACAGGCATGATTAAGCAGGTTTGCAAGGGATGGGCAATTGCAAAGAGCAGGACAAGGGTGAGTGAGATAAACTCCAGTTCCTAGTATTTTAAGTCCCCACTTTCTGAGACTATGTGACCTATATGAGCCAGACTTTGTAAGGAGCAAGCTGAGTTACAGAGGCAGAATGAGCAGTAGGTTATATAAAATTTTAATGTTTCTTCTTCAAGGATATTGGTGATGTCATTGTTTTTGTTTTACTTGTTTTTGGTTTTGGTGTTTGTTTTTTTTTTTTTTTTTTTTACTGTTTCAGCTTTATTGAGGTATAGGCAATTGAATTTTTCAAGATTTTTTGTTATATCTCAAAATCTGAGGATGAGATGGCTGGATGGCATCACCGACTCAACGGACATAAGTTTGAGTAAACTCCAGGAGTTGGTGATGGACAGGGAGGCCTGGAGTGCTGTGATTCATGGGGTCGCCAAGAGTTGGACACAACTGAGGGACTGGACTGAACTGAAAATATTCCTTTAAATGATAATTTCCTTTAAACATCTGTTTATGTTATTCACAGACCGAGGGAATGAATTCAAGCAGCCTGAAAATATTTTGCTCCCAATTCCCTTAATTTTGACAGAATACTCTTAAATTATCTATCCAATGTTTCAAAGCCTCCAGAGATTGTCTCAGTAACCCCATCCACTGTTTAATGATTCCTGTAGCTAAGAGATGACTCCTTATAACTAACTTGAATGTCATCCCTGGCATCAGGGCACAGAATAAACGCAGCCTCTTCCCTGCGTTACTTAACAACCTTCCAAGAGACTCAGTGGTGCCTCTGCAGTGGTGCCTCTGTTTGGTAATGTCCACCCACTTCTAAGATCTCATGAAAGCAGCTAGAAAATCTCCACTAGGAGGTAAACAAGTCACAAAAGTAACAAACTGCCTGCCTGCAAGTGAGCGCATGTGTTCTAGGCTGCTGAAAAGGAATGCTTTCCCCCACTGGTGCTTCATCAACACCTACTTCTGGGTTTTTCAACCCGGCACTATCGACATTTTAGGAAGACAAATCTTTGAGGGAACTGTCCTGCGCATTGTGAGATGTTTAACAGCATCACTGGCCTCTACTTATTAGATGCTAGTAACACTTCCTGCCAAGTGGTAATAATATAAAATAAATCTCCAGACTCTGCCAACTGTCCCCAGGCTACAAAATCGTCCCTGATTGAGAGACACTGGCTTGGCCCTCCCTCTTTTCAAAAAGTCTAAAGAAAACCAGCTGATTACAAATCAGCGTTTTTTCATCTATAGCCAATAAACCAGATTTTCAGGCATTTGAATTATCTGTAAATAGCTTCAGATTTTTTTAAGAAGAAGATATTTTTTACTGAAGTATAGTTAATTTATAATGTTTCCAGCGTACAGCACAGTGATTCAGTTATATAACACATAGCTATATGACACATAGTTCTGTAATTACATAATATATTTAAGAATCCTCTATTACTACTGGTATTTTAATTTGTTTTGTTGTTGGATATCTGAAATAGTTATTGATAGTTAGCATTTGGGCTTCCCTCGTGGCTCAGCTGGTAAAGAATTCACCTACAATGTGGGAGACCTGGGTATTTAAGATAGAAATTATAAAATAAATGGGTTAAATATATGGAAAGTTTGTACTTAGTTTTCCTTGTCTTGTTGTTTTAAGTTTTACTTCCTAACAAAGTATTTTAGCAAACTCCTTCTACACTTTTGATTCTGTGGATAGTTACCCCCAAAATAGGAATATTGCATATTTTTCCATAGAGTATAAAAGGGATTTCAAATGTTGGTAATAAGACACAGAATCCAATAAAACTCTTATCTTAGTGTTTTCCAAGTCATGGCTATTCAGAAATACTATAAACAATTAAATATACCAATTATATTCACCTCCTTTATTCTGAATTTAAGTTTGCAGAACTGCCTTTAATGCAGTGACTGAACTGATTCCAGAGCAACAAAGCTGACATTTTTCCATATTAACATTTAATGTCATTACAAAATAAGAGCTATAATTTCACTGAGTTACTGTTTTCCATAAAAAATGAGTTCCCCTAGACACATCCATAAGTGCTTGTGCGTTTCTGTCAAGGTCTGTCAAAAAGCAAAAGCTAACTTTTATTCTACTAAAAATAAATCAGTAGGAACTTAGTTTCCAAGACATATTTGTTGAAACCTTAAAGATTTTAGTTTTGATAGAGGGATTCAAGATTTAAACATGACTCAGGTCAGATCATGTCACTCCCCACCAAAGATAGCCAGCCCCATCATAACCACTTTACTATACGGAAACATCTGAGTGCAGAGTTCCAAAGAAAAGCAAGGAGAGATAAGAAAGCCTTCCTCAGTGATCAATGCAAAGAAATAGAGGAAAACAATAGTATGGGAAAGACTAGAGATCTCTTCAAGAAAATTAGAGATATCAAGGGAACATTTCATGCAAAGATGAGCATAATAAAGGACAGAAATGGTATGGACCTAACAGAAGCAGAAGATATTAAGGAGAGGTGACAAGAATACACAGAAGAACTATAAAAGATCTTCATGACCCAGATAATCACGATGGTGTAATCACTCACCTAGAGCCAGAAATCCTGGAATATGAAGTCAAGTGGGCCTTAGGAAGAATCACTACGAACAAAGCTAGTGGAGGTGATGGAATTCCAGTTGAACTATTTCAAATCCTAAAAGATGATGCTGTGAAAGTTCTGCACTCATCATGCCTGCAAATCTGGAAAACTCAGAAGACCGTTAAAGGTCAGTTTTCATTTCAACTCCAAAGAAAGGCAATGCTAAAGAATGTTCAATTGCACTCATCTCACACGCTAGCAAAGTAATACTCAAAATCCTCCAAGTCAGGCTTCAACAGTACATGAACTGTGAACTTCAGATGTTCAAGCTGTATTTAGAAAAGGCAGAGGAACCAGAGATCAAATTGCCAACATCCATTGGATCACTGAAAAAGCAAGAGAGTTCCAGAAAAACATCTACTTTGGTTTTATTGACTATGCCAAAGCCTTTGACTGTGTGGATCACAACAAACTGTGGAAAATTCTTCAAGAGATGGGAATACCAGACCACCTGATTTGCCTCCTGAGAAATCTGTATGCAGGTCAAGAAGCAACAGTTAGAACTGGACATGGAACAACAGACTGGTTCCAAATCGGGAAAGGAGTACGTCAAGGTTGCATATTGTCACCCTGCTTATTTAACTTATATGCAGAGTACATCATGTAAAATGCCAGGTGGGATGAAGCACAAGCTGGAATCAAGACTGCCGGGAGAAATATCAATAACCTCAGATACGCAGATGACACCACCCTTATGGCAGAAAGTGAAGAAGAACTAAAGAGGGTCTTGATGAAAGTAAAAGAGGAGAGTGAAAAAGTTGGCTTAAAGCTCAACATTCAGAAAATTAAGATCATGGCACCTGGTCCCATCACTTCATGGCAAGTAGATGGGAAAACAATGGAAACAGTGGCAGACTTTATTTTTGGGGGGCTCCAAAATCACTGCAGATGGTGACGGCAGCCATGAAATTAAAAGACGCTTGCTCCTTGGAAGAAAAACTATGACCAGCCTAGACAGGATATTTAAAAGCAGAGACATTACTTTACCAACAAAGGTCTAATCAAAGCTTTGGCTTTTCCAGTAGTCATGTATGGATATAAGAGTTGGAACATAAAGAAAACTGAGCACCAAAGAATTGATGATTTTGAACGGTGGTGTTGGAGAAGATTCTTGAGAGTCCCTTGGACTGCAAGGAGATCCAACCAGTCAATCCTAAAGGAAACCAGTCCTGAATATTCATTGGAAGGACAGATGCTGAAGCTGAAACTCTAATACCTAATGCAAAGAACCGACTCATTGAAAAACACCCTAATGCTGGGAAAGATTAAAGGCAGGAGGAGAAGGGGACAACAGAGGATGAGATGGTTGGATGGCATCACCGACACAATGGACATGGGTTTGAGTAGTCTCCGGGAGTTGGTGATGGACAGGGAAGCCTGGCATGCTACAGTCCAAGGGGTCGCAAAGAGTCGGACACAACTGAGTGACTGAACTGAATTGATATGAAACAAGGACAGTTTCCTCAAAACCACATTACCAAAATGCTTCACTTCACTTCTTCTTTGACTCTGACCCTTCAGTTACATTACTGTTATGGTTTAGTTACTAAGGCATGTCCAACTCTTTTTGAAGCCCCATGGACTGTCCCATAGCAGCCCCATGGAGCTGCTAGGCCCCTCTGTCCATGGGATTTTACAGGTAAGAATACTAGAATGATTGCCATTGTTTTTTCCAGGGGATCTCTCCAACCTAGGGATGGAATCTGAGCCTCCTGCATTGAAAGCTGATTCTTTGCCTCTGAGCCACCAGGGAATTTCATGGGGACCCAATTGAGTCAAAGAGAAGTTAAGATCACTGAATAGAGTCTGGACCATCTGTCCCTTCTTTGTGCGTTACCCAGACCCACAAAATGCAGACAATGCACATACATATTTTTAGCCATAGGGGAATGACAGTAATTTGCTCTCAGGCAGAGAAAAAGAAAGTCACTGATTTTCATTCAGCACTGTGTTTCACTTGGCAATCAGCTCATGGAGCTCTCCCTCAGTTTTTCCATCTACTTAATCTTATAGGGTGCTTCCCAGGTGGTGCTAGTGGTAAAGAATCCATTTGCCAGTACAGGCAAACATAAGAAACACAGATTTGATCCCTAGCTCAGGAAGATCCTCTGGAGGAGAACACGGCAACCCACTCCAGTATTCTTGCCTAGAGAATCCCGTGGACAGACGGGCCTGGCGGGCTACAGCCCATGTGGTCACAAAGAGTCAGACACAATTGAAGCGACTTAGCACGCACACAATCTCATAGGATTTCCAAGAGAAGAAAGACATTTAAGTGCTTCATCAAAAAACAGTCTCTGCTGTTGCAATTAAAATTATTATGCATTTTTTCCAAATTGCTTCAAGTTTTGACTGCAATATTTATTTGAGTTCTTACGCACTAGAGCAATTCTTCCGTTAGGGTGTTTTTTAAAAAATAATTTATGAATTTCTTAAATTATAAGTGATCTTTGTCTGATATGAGAGTATTTAAATTAAAAAGCTATAATCACAAAAATCTAAATTCAGGTCTTTCAAAAAGCAAGATACATTTGTGCCAATATTAAGTACTGACTTATACTATGCTGACAGAGCCAGCACCTCATCACTGCCATGCTCTCAGTCATCAGATGTTCCCTGCATCACGAGTGCTCTGCTAGGTCTTTTTCATTCAGTTCTGAATCTATCACTACACAGTGTCTGTTGAAATTATTAATATTCTGATCCAACTGCATAACCTCTCATAGTTCGGTTGGTAAAGAATCCACCTGCAATGCAGGAGACCCCGGTTCACTTCCTGAATCAGGAAGATCCCCTGGAGAAGGGATAAGCTACCCACTCCAGTATTCTTGGGCTTCCCTGGTGGCTCAGCTGGTAAAGAATCCACCTGCCATGATAGACCTGGGTTCGATCCCCAGGTTGGGAAGATCCCCTGGTGAAGGGTATGGTAACCCACTCCAGTATTCTGGCCTGGAGAATTCCATAACTGTATAGTCCATGGGGTCACAAAGAGTCAGACATGACTGAGCCACCTTCTTCTTCTCAGTGCATAAATATATCCAGTGAAAGTGTTAGTCACTCAGTCATGTCCAACTCTTTAAGACCCCATGGAATGTAGCCTGACAGGCTCCTCTGTCCGTGGGATTCTCCAGGCAAGAATACTGGAGTGGGTTATCATGCCCTTAACCAGGGGATCTTCCCAACCCAGCGATCAAACCAGCATTTCTCAGGTCTCCCGCATTGGCAGGCAAACTCTCTACCATTTGAGCCACCAGGGAAGCCAGATATATTTAATATTTCATTTACTATAGTCAGGAAGTCTTCAAAAACGTATTTAGAAATACATCTACTCCTAAGGCACATACTTTTCTTGTTATTAAATTTAGCAACATGTGCACTAAATCCCATTTTTTTAAACTTTTCTGTCTCATCTGTTCACTCCTTATCTGAAAAGAGCTTACTACCAAATTTAGGACTAAATTTAAAAATAGGCAAAAAATGATTCAAATGAAACCACTCATTGTCCTTCTGCTGCCTTTCTCTTCCTTTGATGCTTGGTGAGTGCATTTTGCAAATTCACACACACCCAAGATGAACGTAAACAGAGACATGAAAAGAGGTTTGCTTACTCCGTTTAAGCTTCACATCCAGAAATGACTGAATCTTCCTTATTTGGATCCAAATGGCATAGAACCATCTGAACAGAGATTCAATGAAGAGGAGCCCATCAGGATTGAGGAATAGCTAGTGTAAGGCATGTGTGGCAAAGCAGACCCAATATTATAAGTTTATATTTGGAACAGTCATTCTTTATTCCTATTTTAAAAATTTCAAAAAATAGAACTGGACCAAATTGTTTTAACTCAGAATGAATTAAAGACTTATATGTAAGATGGGAAACCATAGAAGAAAAACCATAGACAGGAAAACTCCTAGAAGAAAACATAGGCAAAACACTCTTTGACACAAATCATAGCAATATTTTTTTGAATCTGTCCTCTCAGGCAAAGATAACGAAAGAGAAAATAAACAAATGGGACCTAATTAAACTTAAAAGTTTTTACACAGCAAGGGAAACCATCAACAAAATGAAATGACAAAAAGGGACTTCCCTAGCAGTCCAGTGGTTAGAAGACCACACTTCCACTGCAGGGGGCATGGGTTCAATCCCTGATTGGGGAACTAAAATCCCACATGCCATATGTCATGGCCAAAATTTTTTTTAATTTTTTTAAAAATTGAAAAGACAAAAAAAAAATTGAAAAGACAACCTGCTGCATGGTAGAAAATATTTGCAAATGATATGACCAGTAGAGTTAATATCCAAAATATATAAATAGTTCATACAATTTAATATCAAAATAACAACTTGATTTTTAACATTAAAGAGGTGTCACATCCCCCCACTCCCACATATGAGTGAGCTCCAGCAGTTCCTACAACCTGGCCTGTTCTCTTCCTCCCCAGTACCAAGCCAGCCATGATCCTCAGTCAACAGTAAGAATGCAAGAAAGTCCTTTACTGACTGTTTGATCTATTCTTATTTTTCCTTATAACTGACTATTATTCTAGAAAGTTTCAAAGATGTACAAACTTGGGAAAGATAATAAGCAACAGAATTATCTTGGATTCTACAATAATCTTTGAGCTCATATAAATCTGGAGTTTTAAATGGCAAAATTAACTCATGTCCCTCCACACAAAAACCTGCACATAGATGTGAATAGGAGCTTTATTAAAAAGTGCCAAAGCTTGCAAGATGTCTTTCTGTTAGGTGAATCAATAGAATCAATCAATATGGTTCATTCAGACCATGGAATATTATTTAGCACAAAAAAGAAATGAGTTAAGTCATGAATAGACATAGAGGAACCTCAAATGAAGCCTGTAAGTGAAGGAAGCCCATATGAAAAGGGCAGGAAGCATTTTATTGGATGCTACATGCTACAGAGCACAGGGCCTGCCCTCAGGAACCTGCTCTGATAGTTCCTAATACCTGGCCTGTTCTCTTCCACCCCAGTACCAAACCAGCCATGATCCTCAGTCAACAGTAAGAATGAAAGAAAGTCCTGATTTTTTAAATGATTGAATGAAAAATTTTTGAAAGAGAAAAGGGGAATTGAGCTCAACTCTAAAGCATGGGCAGCCCTTTCATAGAAAAGAAGGATGACGAGGACATTGCAGGTGGGAAATATGAGCAAAGGCAAAGAGCGGGGCATCCTGGCATTTTCTGAAGATGTGGCAAAGAACTTCCGTTAGGTGTGGAGGTTCTTGGAAAAGCATTGGCCTCAGGCTAATGCTCAAGGTGAGGCGGCATAGGGAAGGTGGGACCTGCCAGGATGAGGAGGTTTGCGGAAGGTGGGGAGTCACTCCGTGCAGGGCCTTGTGTAAACCCCTCTCCCCTCCCACATCGCAGCCGCTCCCGGCAGAGCACAGAATGTGCCCTGCGACCTGGGCTACTTCCCCTGCGGCAACACCACCGAGTGCTTACCTCAGCAGCTGCAGTGCAACGGCGTGGACGACTGCAAAAACCACGCGGACGAGGACAGCTGCGGTGAGCAAGCCCCGGGGTCACAGCGGGGCGGGCGGAAGGACCGGGGTCGGGCCCTGGCAGGACCGGAGGGAGGACTGGGCTCCGGTCACAGCAGGACCCAAGGGCAGGAGGGCCAGTGTCAAGGTGCTGAGACTCTTGAAATAGAAATGGGAAAAGAGAAATGAAGTTGAAAAGCAAAATATATGTCACTTAAGGAAATCTTACATTTTATTTTATTAATTTAAAATATTTATTCTTTTTTTTTCTTTTTTTTTATTATTATTATTTTTTTTCCAGTGGGTTTTGTCATACATTGATATTAGAAGATATGGTATTATATATATATATATAATATAATATACACACAACAGAACACCACTCAGCTATTAAAAAAAAAAAAAAGAGTGAAAGAATGCCATTTGCAGCAACACACGTGGACCTAGAAATGACCATACTAAGTGAGGCAGGCCAGACAGAGAAAGACTAACGCCATATGACATCACTTTTATGTGAAATCTAAAATATGACCCAAATGACCTTATTTACGAAACAGACTGGGAGACATAGAAAACAAACTTATGATTACTGAATGCATAAGGAGACTGGGGAGAGAGCAATTAGGAGTTAGAAACGAACAGATACACACTATTTGTAAATAAACAACATGGACCTACTCCATAGCACAGGGAATATATTCTTTATCCTATAATAAACTATAATGTAAAGGAATCTATTAAAGAATATATCAGTATGATAATTTATATGTGTGTAACTGAATCACTTTGCCGTACACCAGAAACTAACACAACATTATAAATCAACTATACTCCAACATATTTTCTTTAATCCGTTCTCTTCTATGTATTTGTATCACAGTTAATATTTTAAGAAAGTAATGATTGTGGCACATGGTTAAATTTAAGCCATAGACCTACTCAGTTAATATCTTATAGACAGAATGGTGTAATTGTGAGGATGGGCTCTGGAGACAAGGTTGCTTGGTTGAAACCTGGGGCAATAATAACCAGTTATTAACCTTGAAGGTGTTTCTTAACCTCTCTTAGCCTCAATTTCCTTGTGTTGAGAATTGTACCCACACTAACAGAATTTGAAAAACTCCACGGACAAGAGCAGCCTGGCAGGCTACAGGACATGGGATTGCAAAGAGCCGGACACAACTGAGCAACTGCAAACACACACACACGGAAATTTGAGCAGATTGAATCAGAAAAGCACAGGTATTCAGCAGATGCTGTTCGTCAGCTGCTGGTGCTTGTTCTTATCGTTTACTTGGTACAGTTATGAAGGGAAAATGAAAAACAGACATTTTGTCTGTCTAAAACAGACAAAATCAGTAAGTCCAACTTACCTCTCTCTTAACTAACAACCATATTTATGACCTTATAAAGCCTAAAGTAGGGCTTCTAGACAGCTAAAATTTAGCTTTCAATTGGGTTTTTGTTCAAATTTCTAAAGGTCTCAAAAACACACATTCATAAAAAGAACTTAAACTGGCTAGATCCGGGGGAGGGAGGTGGAAATGGGCCTTGGTTAACAGTATAAAATAATGAGATTTCTCACTCATGGAAAAATAAAGTGCTATTTTTAGAGGACAAAGACATGCAAGCACAATTTTGTGCTGCATAAATAGCTGATTCCTCACTGTTACCACTCCCTGAAGTATTACAGACCTTTTCATATTAATTTTATTTATTTATTTTTGGCTGCACTGGGTCTTTGTTGCTATGGAAGCTTTTCTCTCATTGCAGAGAGCAGGGGCCCCTCTCTAGTTTTGGTGCGAGGGCTTCTCACTGTGGTGGCTTCTCTTGCTGTGGAGCATGAGCTCTAGGGCAAGTGGGCTGAGTAGTTGCTGCTCCTGGGCCCTAGAGCACAGACTCAGTAGTTGTGAGCCACAGGATAAGTTGCTCCACGGCATGTGGGGATCTTCCTGGACCAGGAATGGGACCCACATCTCCTGTACTAGCAGGCAGATTCTTTACCACTGAGCTACCAGGGAAGTCCCTATTACAGACTTTTAAAGGCATTGCCTTGAAGGAATTAAACTTCTAGGTCTGGATAACTGTCTCTAGGTGGTGGCAGTAACTCAGAACTGAGCACAGTCTAAATCTGAGCTTAAGCTGCAGTTGCCTTTGTTTGGGATGGCTGTGCAAATGTTGACCCATCGAGGTCATCACAGAGCACTCAGCTGAGCTCCCCTTGCTATAGCAGGTACCTACGAGCTATCT